>NC_090922.1:135371463-135685279 GCF_040938575.1 Ambystoma mexicanum
CCAATAGTGTGGTATGCTGGTTGAATATTTCAGCATACTAGTTGCGATACTGTGAGGTGGTAGTGTTTTTACTTTGTATATGACTGTGTTGTGTATATGTGTTTTAATAATTTTTGTATTACCTGTGCTTAACAAAAGATTAATATATTAAAAATGATATTTTGTGAAGAAAATGTTTTCTGATGATGATTTGAAACACAGAATGCAGCCTATATTTGTTCAAGGGCTGTGTCTTGAAATTGCTATCGGAGGGGAATGTGTTGACTGTTCCTTCCTTTTGTAGAAATATATATCGTTCTTCCACGGACCATGACTAGGTTGATTGAAAGGGTAATTCTGATTTGGGATTCCTCACCAATACTATGCAATGTGCTGCTTGATCATGTAATGACATGTCGTTCGAAGCCCATTTGCAATGGCACTTAGGCACTTTTATAACGTAACATAACATCTATCCTCCTGTTGTGGAAGGTGTTTGTTCAAACGTCTGTCTTGAAACAGATTACTTTTGTGTTTTGGCAGTTTGGGGTTTGAAGTTTCTCTAAGCCCCAAAGCCCCCTTTCTCACACTGCTAAAAAAGTCCATAGTCTGGGAATCTGTTTTGAGCAAATAAATGAGTGTTGCCACAGATTTTAATGTAATCCAGAAAGTGTTGTAAAGGGCTTGGGAGGATGTCCACGTCTATCTTTTGTCCAAATCCTTCGTTCGTCTACTGGTGGAAAGGTGCCTAATCTAGGTATTGGTTAAGGAACTAGTTTATTTTTATTTTGACAGGATATAATGCAATGCCACCTATATTATCTATGCTGCCTAAATCTCCATTTCTTCTTCCTCTAGGAAAGGTGCCTTATCTGTGAGTCCATTTTGGAGCAAATGTATTTCTGTTTCTCTCCCATTTTCACAACTTTGGGCCGGAAGACTATCCTGTGTCTGACCCATTTCCAGCATACTTGTAAATCCCAATTCACACAGATAATGAATTTCCCAGTGTTTCAGTGGTATATACCAAAACCTCTGCTAGGGATCAGATACAGACAGTTGCCAAGTAAGTCTGACACATTGATTTTGAGCCCCTCCATACTCCCATACTTTTCCTGTCCTCTGCCACCTTCATGTAATTTTGTTGGTCCAGTTCACCAGTGTACAAAGAGAAGGCTGTCCAATAAACTGATCTGCTTTCCCAAAGTTATCTGGGCTCACTGTACTTCCACCTATTAACCTAAAAGGGCAGCTGCTACTCTTTGAAGTTGTTGTAAAGGGGTGTTACATATGCAGACTATTCCACGGGGAGCTGAGCAGCAGCCTAAAACTGCCCCAGTCTTCACAATGCCCAGAAATGCACATTGATTTGCCGGTAAGGCCCATTGTCTGCTAGGACAGCAGCCAACAGGTTTATTTCTCAGCAGGGCAGGGAAGCCACAAACTATCCCTATTAGAGCGGCCGCAGTTTGTGGATATTCAGTGCCCTCCTGTACAGACCTTTGGTGAACTGGTCCATATATTGTTGGCTTGCAGCCTCAACAACTTCCTTCCTGCGCCTCACCTACATTGATGAGAGGTTGCCTCACTGTATGAAAGAACTGGGGGACCGCGTAGAGGCGTAGTTGCGAAGCACTTATCCTTTTCATGAGTACCCCACTACATACATAGACTGTATTCCCTTCTTTTGAGTCTTTGCTGGCCTGCAACTGCATAGAGAAAACAAGGCTCTATTGGCCAGAATAATTGTCCGCTTGTAGACAGAGCCTGCCCTGTTGATGGACAATCTGTCCAATTGCATTGGCCATTTACTCGAGCACTAGCAATGAAGCATTGTGAATAAAGAAGAACGTTTTTTACCAAATAAGTCAAGTTACATTTGATTATTGTTATATGAATGTACTATAGTACTTACTACTAAGGTGATGCCAATACTGGAGGTGGTCCCCCAGCTCCTGCACACATGATACATCCCAGAGAAAGTGCCATTCAGGATTTTTGGCGTACACCAAATTGTGTGAAAAAGGAATTGTAGATACAATCTTTAGTAACATGAAGGTGGTAACCAGCCCGCGCCATTATCCTATAAGGATGCCTTACTGAGTCATAAAGCAGTATAGAAGCAACAAGTGTGTCATAACCTTATGTGTGTAACACACACAGCCCCTCTACAGGAACCCTAATCTGTGCAGCAACTGCACACTTGGACATGTTTCCTCCCACTGCACCTGACCGTCAGTATGCGGTCATGTGTGACGAGTCGGAGGGATGGCTCCCACACCTGATTTCTTTCTCTGTGGGGGTCCACCTCACTCATCTTGCACAGAGCAAACTCTCATCTTTGCCAGTTGCCATCATTGTCTGTGCAATCCCTGATTTATTTCTCTTTGGTCTATCAGGTTGCGGAAGCACCTGGTAACACCTAAAGGTCGACAGTCCTCCACGCTTCAAGGTAATGTTTGAGCACATCTCATGCCCATCACACAATCTCCTACTGAATAATTTTGGGATCTGTCTGTAGTGTACATACTGTAGAGGTGGAGCCAAGTACCCCCACCCAAAGCTCCTCCCCCATGCTGCATATAGCTTGGGAGGCAAAGTGTGAGACACGTGCAGTACCAGTGAAAATACCTATACCAAAGAGAATCCTGGAAGTAAGATTCCCATTGTGAAAGCCATACATGCATTCACGACAATATGATGGCCATTTGAATGAAATCCCGGAGGAAGTGTGAAAACGGAGCAAAAGGTAAGACTGGTGACATCATAAAGAGTAGAGCTGATGCACCCAGAATAGATGCAGAGACGACAGAAATGTTCTATAGGGTCTAAAGAAGAGGTTCTTAAAGATGAGTAACATTTCGGGCTCGAGATGAAGATGCTCATGCTACAGAAATAATGAAGAAGATATCAAGTAATTTTACAATTTTACAGAAGCAGTAACACAAGCAGACAAAGTATTCCTAAAGGCTGGCTATTTAGTGAATAGATAGCAGTGATTCGCTAACGTATATTCATAGGAAATGTAAGGACTATGGATGATTCGACAACATACTTTAGCAGAGCTGGATCCGGTGAGCAGAAAGACTTTTTCAGTGTGTCGCAGTTAGAAATTGAAAACTTAATCTTGGAGGTGAATCAAAGAAAGGCTTGGTTGGCCCAAGACCAGGAAGTCAAGGCCACTGTGGGCCTGAATGTTCGAGCAGTGGCTACCGAATGTGTGAAAAGAACAAACTCCTGTCTTAGGTGAGAAGCGAGAACATTGAAGATGTCAGAGGTTCATCACTTAATAATATTTTAAATGCAGCAAGACTCGAAAACATGGTCTGCAGTCAAGTGGTCAGATGGAAATAGACAGTGGGACGAGCTGTATCCAAGAAGACAGAGTATGCCTATACTCCCTCATATTCTCCAGTACAGAGAACATTTCCAAGGCCAATTTCAAAGCCTTAATTGACCAGCAGGTTGCAAGAGTAATGATAGATAACAGGCTAATTGGTGGGAAGCTATGGTATGACCAGCCCACCAGCACCTGGGTGCCAGCCCGTGTGCTGCTTACATGTGTGGAATATTACAGAGTGGTGCGAGGGTGCCAACCAATTATCGAGGGCCACGTAATAGAGACCCCTATAGTTTGTATAACCAATGGGAGGTCATGTATTTGATGAAGTTCGTAGTGACCTACACTGAAGGAGGGCTTAGTTGCCCCACCTGATGTTAGAAACCCAATTACCTTCCCTGACGGTTTCAGCCAAAAATACCAAATCCAAATGACCTGCCCATCTAAAAGTTCAAAAAGGGGCACCAAATGTTCTACCTACCAAAATTTTGACTTTTGGTAAGTAGAACATAAAAAGGGCTGCAGGGGTCTATCCTGCAGCTGTCCCACAGTCACAAAAAAAAGGCTGCACGGGTGTCCTCCGCAACGCCCCGCTCACTATACTATACAGTATGACCCGAAGAAAATAAAAAGGAAAGGACCCTGCGGCGCCGGTTCCCGATCTCGAAGTGAAAGGGAATAGGCTTTGCAGGGACACTGCGTGACGAAATGCAAGGTAAGTAGGGTGTGTGGTGGTGTGTTGGGGATGTGGGTAGGGGTGTGGGTGTGGTTAGGGGTTGGGCACATCGGTAATGTTCAGGGGAGAAAAGACGGAAGATTATTTCAAAAAGATAATCTTCAGTCTTTTCTCCCTCAAACATTTCCGCTTCAGGCATTCAACCCCAAATCTCCCTGACAAGTATGGATCATATACCTAGATATTCTCTGAAAGCCAATCACTTTCCCAAGTAGGTTTTTGTAGTTTGCCACGAAGGTAGATGTCAATGATGGCGTGTTTTTAGTATATGAACTGCTTTTTTTATGAAATGCATTGATTGAGAAGATCGAGCGACTTCGTTGATGTTCGTTGTAACTCCCTATTTTAGATAATTAATATTAAAACAGACGCACTTTGCCAATTTCATGAGTCAGTATGCTTATTGATGTTTGAGTATATTCTGCATCTCCATCCATCTCAAAGTATTGCAAGCTAGTCTTAAAGGGCTGGGTCGGATACCCCAGTTCAATACAATTCTGACAAGGGCACAAGATTATTCACAAGGGTCATCGTTTACCTTGTTCTCATCATTGCTACACTTTGATCGGTCTACACTGACTGTGAATGCATGGAAACTATTACGCGCTAAGTGCTGAGCCCTCATTCCCTTTCTTACATATACAAATCGTTCATGTGCCTTCAACCCTTACCCCTTTATTCTTTACACTTCCTTCTGACCTTTTCCATTCTCTCACAGTCTAAGACCAGTAAACCCCTGTCATTGGAGCAATGCAACACTCTGCAGACATAGCCTAAGCGTTATTGGTCCACTACAGCTGTGACTAATGCAGTAATACAAATCTTATTATAACATAACACAAGTGAGCCATTTGAAGTCCCAGCACACAACCCAGATATTGACACAGGGCTACAAATGCACAGCTGAAGCTACTCTGCAATCCAGGCGTGGCATCACCACATTCCCTCATCTCATCACTCCCTTGTTGTTCAAAGGTTGAAAGGTTGTCCGAAGGGGTTGAGCTTGGTCAAAGTAGGGAGAGGGATAATATGTAGTGCAAGTCCAAGCCGTTGTGTACTTACTGTATTTTACACGCGGCACGCCGAATTCGGGCCTGGCAGTACCATAAGAAAGGCACCCACTGAAGGATTATCAGCTAACTTTAATTTGAATGAAAATACAATTCTTGGTCAACAAGGACGTTAGAGAAATATATTGGGCAACTGAACCAACCTTCAGAATTGAATTTAGCAGCATATGTCAATCACGAAAGAAGTATAGAATCAAGTAACAAGTGCCTCAACTTGATTAATAGCCTTGAAAAAGACCTAGGAAGTCGAAACACGAGTCAGCTAGAAACGTTATCGGCACAAAATCTGTCAACGTACAGGCTAATAATCTGATATGAATCAAATGAGTTATTGTTTATTGTATATTGACCTGTTTACCTCATTTGAGATATTGGAAATAAATAATCCCGGATTTATAATCATCAGCAATCCACACCAATTTATTGGAGGGTGTATTCACACCTAAGTGCGCTTGAACTCTGATATTACCCTACTTTTGTCCGACTCACTGAAAGGGTGTAGTGAAAGCAATGCCTTCGTTTGACCCTTCATTCAGCTGTGGCAATGCAAGCGGTCTTATGTAGCAGCCTTCTACCAACAATGTTGGCCTTGCTGCACGTGGCACAGTAAGAGAGCGGGCTGTGCCAGCGGCAGTGGGTTGGGGGAAGGCAGGGGAAAGGAAGAGACAGCTCTAGACCTAGACACACTCTAAGGTGATCTATGGAGTCCTGTCCCCATTGTTATGCAGGCATGGACAGTATTAGGGGAACACATCAAAGCACACACACCTACCATTGGCACTTGGACAACCATGACCGCTTCTGCTATGGGCTTGCCATGTCTATGTGCTATAATTACAGGTCTCAAATGCAAGCCCGCCATTCTTCTCCTTGGGTGTGCCAGGGCGAGGGAATATCAGACACTCTGGGGATGGCACAGTATCCCAGACACAGGACCACTACCCATTTAGGCAAGATCTTTCTTTTTTCTTCTTTCGCACGCATGTTAATTGGGTGCACACCATGTTTTTGGGTTCCATTGGCGCAGAACTACTGGGACGATCAGGCGAGCAACTTTGCCCGAGATGGCCCAATGCCCGCCTCGGTGGCCCACCTCGAAATATCATCAACCCATGTGCAAAGAAAAGAGAAGGTCTGGATCTAACTTCATTTAGACTTTGGAGGATGTAACTGTTGGAATTCTGGACAAGTATCAGATTTCGTGCGATTATCTTTTAATTTGGGCAGAATCTGCTAGCATGTTTCCTGGCCCAGATGTGTGGGGTATTTTTTGTGCTAATACACTTTGCGTTCGGATTCAGTTGTGAAACCAGTTGACTGATGCTGAAATATCATTGTGCATGATGTCACAGGCCTCTAATTGTAAGAAATTGCCTATTTTCAGATGTTGACTATCAGGGGTTTTACACGTTTATGAAACATTCATTAAAACTACTTAGAACCAATAGGAACACTTTAAGCAAGGGGGTGTGCTGAATCCTTTTAATTCACACTCGAGTATGAAGTGCATAACTATCTCCAACTTCACAAAAAGTCACTGTTAATCTACTTGGAACGTGCACGATCACGGCAGCGGCAATCTCCTTCAAAAAACCTTTGATACGATTCTGAAGTACAGAAGATTACCGCTCCGTCTATTAAAGAATATTACGATTTGGACATCCACAGTTCAACAGTTCAAGGTCCTTTACAAATTGCAAGATGCACTGGGATTTGAAGCATAGGAACCACTCGCTTTATGGAGGAGCCAGACACATGATACCAGAATGCAAACGACTGCATTTTATTGCAATGCACGCTGCAGTTGGAATACGAATCACAGTTTAGACCAGCGCGCTGTATGTGGAGAGGCCATAGAGATTGAACTGGCTAAGACAGAGAGGAATGGAGACTTAGTCAAAGAGAGAGAGAGGGAGGGGATATGTAAAAGAAAGTTAGAGCGAGAGAGAGAGGGGGGTGAGAGAGACAGAGATAGAGAGCGAGAGTGCCAAAGCGCAAAAGAAAGTTGGAAAAATACTTTAAATGAAATAGTTACAAAAACGTGTGGCTTATAAAAGTGGTGCTCAAACTTCCCAAAATGGGCCACGGGCTACCCTCGTTGAGTTCAACCTACCTTCAGTATTTCCGTGGAATTTCCCGTGGGTCGACAACCGCCAAATACTCGAGAGTGGTGTTAAACTATCAAATCAGAGACCTTGGTCCATTCTAAACAGGTTAATTAACTGCCTTTAAAAGACCCAACCTTCTTCCTGCTTCCTTTTCTGGGGGTTGCTCGGCTATCGGGTTAGGAATGGACTGGCTCACAAATTGGTGGAACTTGAGAAAATGTGTGCATTAGGTGAATTTGGGAGTTATGTAGTGTTTTGAGGTTTGTTCTTTGTTTGTGGAGTTTCTTAATCTCGTTTTTGTGGCCTTTTTATCTGTTTGTGTGTATTATGCAGGCTACCTCTCTCTAACCTTTCCTTTATACCCTTACTCGCCTTTGAAAACAATTTAAAAACCGAAAGTAGTTGCTCTTGTACTTTTCCCTATTCCCTTTATGCCATTCCAAAAATGTCTCCTGGCTCATTTCCGTTCCTGTGTTTGTAGAGAAACGTTGTGTGTGAACCATAGAAGTCTTCCAGTGCTGTGCTCAGACACCTTCCCTATTTTGCGTGTGTTTGGAGGATCACTTCTTATTGTGTGAGACTTGCAATATTCCCTTTGTTTGTTGTAGTCATTTGTTTTGTGTTTCGACATTAGGCACCCTAGGCACATTTGTGTTTTGCACATTGAGACTGTAGTAGCCGATGCACCTGAGTGCCTGGTGTGTGTGTCCAGAGAACTGTGGTCGGTCAGAATCAGGAGATGGACAAGGAGGCATACTCTTTGACTACCTTTAGTCTTTCTTTAACGTGAGTCTAAACCCTACTCTACAAAGAAACAAGTAAGAGGGTGCTCGTCAGGAAGTCTTACATACATGAAGTCCTCAGTCCAGAATCCTATTGTAATCTAGTTTCTTTCCCGACCTCAAAAAAGGAAAATACAAATAAAACGTACTCTGGGACATTGCCCAATGAAAGTAATGGCCTATGGCTTCTGACAGCCAACCGTTTTGTCTCTTTACGATAGGCCCTTGCCTATGTTCAAAGTTCCAGTTTACAAAGAGTTTGTGTAATAATGGAGTGCTGTCCCAGGACCCCAAATAAGGTTTTCTCAGATTCCCCTTCCAATTGATAAGTCTCACAGCCCTTCTCCCTTTAAGGAGACTTTTGTCTCTCTTACATCTTTCTTGCCCTCCCCAGTCTGGAATTCTCCCAGTCTCCTCCTCCTCACTATGGAGTTCCTCTTCTTATCATGCCCCACTCTGGAGTTTTTCCCTCCTTTCCCCACCATGGGGCTCTGCTCTTTCCCACACCCCACCCTGGGGCTGTTGTCTTTCTTTCTTCTCACTTCAAGGCTTCTCTGCTTTCTCCCCATGCGGGATTCTCTCTGCGCAAGTCTCTACTCTGCGGCTCCTCTGTTCTTCCCCGGCTCCTGGGTTCCTTGCTTTCTTGTTCCCCCCTCTGGGACTGTTACATCCTCTAGTTGTTCCAGGGTTCTTTTCCTCCACTCCATGATTCTTTTCTCTCTTGATCACCAGTCTCAGGCTTCTCTGTTCGATTCCTGCTCTGGGGCTCTTTGCTCTCTTGTTCCCACACTGGGGTTTCTCTTTTCTTCCCCCCTGTACAGCGTTTCATCTCTTTCTCTCTTTCTCTCTTGCCTTGCCAACCTATATGCGTCCAGAGAAGTTGCTACCGTACTGCCATAATAAGAGTGGTGCTCGCGGGTGCCTGACAGCCTGCCAGATCTGACGTGGTCGCCGTGCGGCACTCGCGAACACAGCTCGTCGGATGCACCGTTATTAACGGTGCTGGTGCATCCGAGCTCCCCATTCCCATTGAGCCCTATGGGGCTCAAGTGGGAATGGGGATCTACCGGTATCGGCACCCGCGAAACGGCAATTATCAGGTCCGCCTAACTCGGCATGACCCAGTATTTGCCCATTCGCGGGTGCCGAACCCGGATGCAACTCTGGCGGCAGCCGTACTGGTTTTACCGGCACAGCTACCGCCAGGGTTGTAATGAGGCCCACTGTTTCAATAGTACCCAAGGGGGTGCTGTGTGTTAAAATGTAAGTAAATTGTGATATATTCAGCAACAATGGTCAAAATTACTAACTGCATAGTTAAGTAAATCTTCAAACTGGTCCACATTGGCCAAAATAGTGGCCCATTTTGACTGGCCCACACTAGCATTTTACATTTTTGGTACAGGCATTGCCCTATAGGCCAGTCCGAGCCTGGCGGCTCATCCCTACGGCGAGGGGGCGCCCACCCAGTGGCCCCTCACCCATTATGGCTAGTTAACCAAAAGGTGCGACACGTGACACTGGTAGAGAACTGAAAAATGTATTATTTGCTCCACTGGTTGGAACAAATACATTGTGGCAGAACCTCAGTCGATTGTAAGGTACTGGTCTCAAAGTGTGGCTCCACTGGCTACATGGGGGAACACTAACAATTGAAATGTGTTGAACTCCTCAGATACTCTGTTGCTCTGCTATTTATGATGAGTACTTGCTAACTGTCATGCATGTTTAACAGTGCCTTATTGCCATCAAAGTGTTTCCCCTATGTTATAATGTGCATGTCTTAACCACAGAGGCTTTCCCTGGCAGTACAGAATGATGCCTGCTTTTATTATTTTATTATTATTAATATGATATTTATTGAGCGTGGAGCTAGCTTCGTGAAGCAACGGAGCGCTTTACAGAGGTATACAACAGTACAGATGCATAACAGAGTGCTTTTCAGAGATAACAACAGAACAGATATACAGTAGGGGGTAGGATACAGAGGGGCGCAGAGGAGGGGTACAGCTGCACTGGGTGGCTGGGAGGAGAGGGCTGGACGGCGTCTAGCGAGTCAGGTGCCGCGAGAGGCGACGTGATGGCCTAGTGGTTGAGGAGGAGAGACTCCTTCAAGAGGTGGGTGTTGAGTTCTCTTCTGAATTGTAGAAGCGTGGGGGCGAGTCTGATGCTGACGGAAAGGAGGATCCATAGTCTTGGGCGTAGGCAGAGAAGGCTTGTTTTTTGTTCCTTTCCTTTTTGCAGCAACAGATTTCAAGTCTGCACATGTCCTGGCTTCTGGTGGTGCGCTGTCCACCGGAGATGCTGAGTTTCTTCGCAAGGTAGGTGGATGACTTGAGTGCGACTGCCTTATAGATGATGCAGCAAGACTTGAAGGTGATTTGTGCATGCAGTGGGAGCCAGTAATTGAAGGTCGCTGTGATGTGGTCATATCTGTGCAGACCCTTTCTGAGGCATGCAGCGCGTGCAGGACACTTCTCAGGGGCATAAGGGAGGACGACGGGAGGCCTTCGAGCAGTGCATTTCCGCCATTCAGGTGGGATAGGGCCAGTGCTTGAATGGTGGATCTAAAGCTGTCTGGCAGGAGGAAAGGCTTGACTTTCCGCAGGAGGGATAGCTGATGCAAAGTCGTCTGAGAGTGTTGTCGACCACCTGTATGGTTGCTGTCTCCATGGTGCATCTGGATCTGAACCCACGTTGGTAGGTTTGGAGGAGATTGTTGGTGTCAATGTTTTGCTGCAGTTGTGCAGATACCACTTTCTTGATGATCTTACCTAGGAAGGGAAAATGGGTAAAGGGGTGATAGTTACCTAAGTTGTCAGGATCCAGAGTGGGCTTCTTTAGTAGAGGGAGGATTTGTTCTGTCTTTAGGGTTAATGGGAAGGTGCCTTGAGTTAGGGACCTGTTGATGATCTCCAGGTAGGGAAGGAGAGCTTCTGCGGGGAGGGTCTTGAGGATGGATACTGGGAGGGTTTCTACCAGGTCCCCTTTCGAGAGTGTCTTGAAAGTTGGCCAGGGTGTGGAGATTTATTAAGGAGGGGCGTGAGGTGGGTCTGTGGCTGCAGAGCTGGTGTCTATGTGCTGGTGAATCTTCCTGATTTTGTGGGTGTTGATGGTGGTGGATTGTTCAATGGTGTGTGGTATGGCAGGGTTAGGAAGCAGGTTGATGCAGTGCTTGACGGCTTTGAAGAGGGCACTGCTTTGGTTTTCAGCTTCTGCTATGGTGTTTTGATAGTAGGAGGCCCTGGCTGTGTTGATTAGTTTTCGGCAGGTTATTATTATTATTATTATTATTTATTTATTATAACACACCACATGCGCGTAGGCCTCAGGGCGCACATACAACAGACAAGCCAGGGTTGCTCGAAGTTCCTTGAGGAGTACCAGTTCGGATGCAGTCCTATAGCAGCGCCATGTTTTCTCTTGTTTCCAAATAACTCTTTTGCTGAGGTTGAGTTCCTGCATGTAACAGGGTGCTGACGGATTTGGTTTGCAGGTGCACTGTTTCGGAGGTGCGTGTTGGTCGATGGAGGCTAAGAGGGTGGCATTGACTGCTCCAAATAGAGAGTCGCAGTTCGGTGGGGTATGTAAGGTGGAGGTAGGTGAGCTCTTGCATTAAGGCTTAGATTAGGAAGTTCTTAAAGGACCTGAAGGTTTGTCTGATGGGTTTCTGCTGCGAGTGCTTGACTGAGGTGATGTGCAGGATGTTGACAGGTACGGCTAGGTGGTCAGACCAGTCAAGCCGGAGAGGAGAACTGTAGTGGAGGGAAGACAGTGTGGTGATGATTAGGTTGAGGATGTTACCTTTCTCGTGCATTGGGTCTTTCATGTGCTGTGTGAGGCTGAGGTTGATGAGAAGGCCAAAGAGAGCTTCATCAGTTCAGTGGCCTTGTTGCCTGGGAGGTTGAAGTCGCCCAGGAAGATCGTGTTTCTTCCATAGTACTCGCTTCTGACGTATTTCCCGTTTGCCTTACCAAAGTGTATTTTAGAGAAGTGACTCACTAGGCAAAGTCAGCTTTAACAGGTGGAAGTAGCCATAGTAAGAGAGCCATCTCACCCTTAACTGTGTAAAAATCGTTGAAGTAGCATGCACAGTAGGAATTGTATTGTATCTTAAACTGTCTTCCGCTAACATCAAGATTGTTCCTTCACAGGCATGAGACACTAGCTTCTGCCAGTAACTTGTATGCTGTGAAACTGTGAACAGCCTGCAGAAACATTGTTGCTAGTTGATCTTATGCCATGTCTGAACCACCCCTCCCATTGAAATGCATGAGTACTCTTCTGTATGAAAACACTGTGCACAGAGGGAAGAGGGTTGCTTTGCTCGGTCTTGTTCTGCTGTTTGGTTGCTGTTTTTCCTGCCTATGCTGACTTTGCTCACTGCTATTAAAGACATTCACCAATCCACCTGAAGAGTTTGTGGTTGATTTTCCATGACAGTTGGTAGAGACAAGTAAAGTGGGGAAGAAACAGGTGCAGGTTTGTTAACATGGTCCTATGCTGTGCTGGTAGAGCCAAATACATTTACACTGAAGTGAAACCATGGGATTTACTTTTGCAATGCACTCAAACACTGCTCCCAGGATCTAGGTCTCCACAAACATTCCTCAGGCCACTCCATCTGCAAGACTGTAGCTGGCCGGCATGCACGTTATCATCATTTGAAGAATCTGTTTTGTGGTCTTCGAAGTAATGGGACAGGTTTTTCTCCCATTGTAGTCTTCAGCAATTAGATGCCTATTCATTTCTATGAAAGTAAGCTCTGTCATGTTTGTGTCATTGAGGTGTTTGCTGTGATCTGAGATAACAGCCTTAGCAGTACTAAAGTTATGTTCACAGTGCACTCTAGCCAGGGCCAGCTTAGGGTTTTCACAGCTAATTGAACAAGTACAAAATGACACACTTTCTGCTTGCCAAACCATAATTACAGCAGATCATCATCACTATCCAGTTGCCATGTCTTGTAAACATAGGATTCAACTATCTGGCCTGCAGTGGGCAAGCTGCATTCTTATAGGGACCATGATGCTCATAGATCTGAAGAGGTACCTGTTCTATTCATTGTTCGACTCTCTGAGAGCTTTCCTTGGTGCAGCCTAAACTAGTGTCAGGAATTGTGGAGAGCGAGTGTCCACTGTCAGAAGCACTTTCTTGCAGTGGAGAAGTCCCGCACAAGGACTTCTGACCCATGGCTCTCTCTTCTTGTTCTAGCTGGGCTTTTAAATGTCTCTTTAAACTATCCCTACACAAGACTAGCATGTCCTCTTGTGAATACAATCGCCTGAGTTCTCCTCATCTTTACGCACATTCTGTTTAAAAGTTGCCATCTCGCCTGTGTGAAGAAAGGTTGCCAGGCGGTACTCCATATTCCCCTTCATGCATATTCCCCTCCATTTCCCCCCTGTCAAAAGGTAAAGATCAGATTCATATCCAATTGCCCTGCTTTGGCATTTTGAGATATTTCATGTTCATGTATCTTATTGGATAGTTCTAATTCCAACAGATACATCACTGACAGTGCGTTGTTGAGTGGTGTATCATACAGGTTAACTCACGAGGTGGCCTATTCAAATGGCTGCAGAAAATAACTATCATTGTCCATCATTTGACAATGAATCAATGTTAAGTAGGCACTATGTATCCAGCTGCTGGCTCTGACAGTTGCATTAGTCGGTCACTGTGCTTCACTGTTCTTGCAAATGCGCCAGCATATAGAGCGTTGATCCAACTAAGTCGTATTGCAGTTTTCAGCTGATTGTAAGGGAGTTGGTGGCACATTTTTTAACATGTTCCAGGCAATGTAAAAGTGTGCAAAGTGTGCCATCATATCTATTGTCGGCTTATTGCTCATGAAGTGGTTGACCACAAGATGGAGGACATGAGCAAAGCAGGGCACATGAATGGTTTCTTCTAGCCTAAAGGCAGCTACGATAAGCCCACTTGTAAACCATTAGAAGAGAACCAATGTGCCACAACCTCTTTTACTTTCCCCTAGACATCAACTCCCCTGCGGGACCTGCAGTGAAACCCTTCTGCACACAAGGCGGCTTGCTGGTGAATGCCATTTGGTAGATGCTGTCATGGACTTTGCTGATGAGAGGTATGGGGGAAGATGACCAAGTGTCCAGTGAAGGCCATGCAATGTGCGCCTTGAGCACTGGTCCACGTGCCCGTTGTTAGGTTTTCTTATACTCATATTGGTACAATGTCATTCCCACTTCTTCCATGACATGGCCATAGAGGCCTGATACTGAAGTTCGTACGAAGCAGTGCCAACGCAGGATTTCCCAGCTGGCATCAACAATGCAAAGGAACCCTCTGAATGTGCAATCTTCTGCAAAAAAATAGGGCAGTAAATCTATTGCCAACATTACACCAAGTGTGTCATTGAACAGACAGAGCTGTTTGTATCTTTTGTCTTATTTTGTGACACATTCAAAAGCATTAGCAGTGGTGGTCCAGTGCATTGAGGGGACAATAAGTTGTCTGCATGTTGTAGGATGTGAAGGCAAAAGGTTATTCGGACAGGGCTTGTAAAAATCTGGGAATCAGCAATATTCTCTGGATTAGTTGTGCAGGATGGTCATCCAAATGTCCCCACAGCATGTGGTTTAGAAGTATGGTGTTGACATTTACTCCTTGCCAAACATATTGATGATGCCCCTCATACAGGCCCTAACTAAAAATCCACCTCAGGATGCTGCCTGTGAGGCAACATGTGTGTTGACAAGACCCAGAGCCCAAATTGGGCAACTATGGAGCCACACTGAAATGCCACACATGAGGCAGTGGGTGTGCTTCCAAGACACATATTTAATTCCTGGTGGAGAGTACATGCAACACAAAGAATGTACTTGGGACCATTGCCCAGCATCCTACTGATGTCCACATATGGCTACCCTATACGTTAAAATGCACACATGTCTATCTACTGGGCAAGGACCTTGGAAGGGGACATCAATTGTTCTATGAGTGTCTGTAGAGGGTGATTAACCACTCATGAATTGCAGATGTGTGGCTCTGCATGTGTAAGAAGCCCCTCTTCCCTGTGCAACTATATATGAATGTAAAGTAGTGTGGGATGGTCAAGTCCCAGGTGCGTCCCACGTCCAGTGGCACTGAACAAACCTCTGAAAGTAATCATGGATTAGTGACTGATTCAATGCTGTGCATTCTTTACAGTGTGTTGGCGGTTTCACCTCTGCTGTGTCCTCTGTGGTGTCTGTTTCATTCTCACTGTTACTGTGTACATCCTCTGGCAATGGCACATCCTTACGCATGGCAATGTTGTGTAGGATACAGCACACCAGAATGATGATGCACACCTCGCCTGGTACACACATGAGCATGCCTCCTTTACAGCGCAGTCAGTGGCATCTGGTTCTTCAGCACTCTGCCACACTGCATGTCCTCTGGGATGAGGCCCAATTTGTAAAACCCTTGGGGCCCATTTCCCATTGAGCCGTGACGTAAACCTAAGGCCTAAGAAAAAGGTTTTAACGCCTTACACTCATGCCACAGCTCATTTTCATTCATTTGTATGGCAGAGAGGAGAGATGGAATGCAACCCGCGTTTCCTCCGCTCTCTTCCTCTCTGCCATACAAATGCTACAGCATCTGCACTGGCATGCATTTTCATGCCAGCGCAAATGACGGAGATCTCTATGAAGTCTGGCTGCTTTATGCAGCAGCCTGAAGCAGATGGACCTTCTAGGGATTCACTGGGCACACTCCCTGCCATGTGAGCATGGTAACTGTGTTCCCAGTTGAAATTAAACCCTCCCTGGCATGCAAAGGAGGGATTTGTTTCTTTTTTGAGTGCAAGCATGGCAAGTGGCGCTCACAAACAAAATTAAACACTGCCTGGCATGCCAGGCAGCGTTTACTCACTTTGCACTGAGAGGTGCAAATGTGATGGGCAAAAAGCGGCGTATACGCTTGTACGTCACTTTTTGACCTTTACATTTGCACCCCGCAGTGCAAATTATGAACATTTGGCAGCGGGGAGCTGTTTACGTTCCTGTGCAAACTGTGACAAATCCCATGATGCCGTCACTACTTTTGAAGGGGTTGCCCCTTCCCATGAGGCAAGGGTGGTTAGGCCGCTAGCCGATAGTCCCCCTGGGGGTGGTACTCGGCGGGTGAATCTCATGGGAGAGGAAACCCCCTTTGGGACCAGTGACAACCACATTGGGATAATGTGGTACCCCCACCAAGCACATGACCATAGTAACCCTTTAAATAGTTACCCCACCTTTCGTTCCTCTGCTCATTCCTCTTCACACCTACCGTCATACACTATGCAATTTGCTAAGGCAATTCAAATATAGAGTGCACAGACGAGGAGGAGTATTAGTGAGTTGCCACCTCAACAATCAGTTATTACTGAGACGAGGAGGGAATGCAAAGCAATACCAAGTAAACATTGGGACCACTTTCACCAGTCTAGTGGTTCATGAAAAGTGATTGGTAGAAGCAAGATAACAACCAACAAGGGACTTGACAGATCACCAAGCCCTCCATGGAGGAACCGCAAGAGCCAGGACGAGCCTGACATGCAGGTGGCTGCTGACCAGGATGCTGAGAAGAAAGAGAGAGAGAGGGAGTCCAGGGTCGGTCCAGTACATGAGGACCGGGCGGCACACAAGCAGACCAAGACTCCAGGTGCCTCAGAAATCAGATGACTGCACAAGTGCACCAGCACTCCATCCCCGAAAGGAAGAAATCTGCAGAGCTGCTGCAGGGGGAAGGAAGCTCCGCAAAGTTACTGGAGTGCCGTAAACAAGCCCAGCCATCTCAAGGGAGCCATCTCTCGCGTACGACATAACACAAGGCACGTGGGAGACCACGAGGGCTTTGAACCCTCTAGTAGGTGGTTGACAAGCTGGGAAAGTTGGGTCTTGCACTCACACACACATTGTACATGGACTTGTACTACGGCTTGGCAAGAGAGTGGACCAAATGTACAGTAGGGAAGAATAAAGCTGGAATTGCGGGTCTGGGACTCGCACCTAAATAAGTCGAATTGGAAGGTAGTGGGAGGTCCACACAGTACTTTGCAGGTTAGTGAACCAAGTCTGTCTAACCCACTATAGCCTTGAAAGTGCATCCATGAAACACTTCTTCATCGCAGTACGTGGTGAGAGTGAACCAGGTCTGCATTCAAGGGTCAAGGACCCATTGCAGCTTGGGGAGTATTCAGCCTGTTCTTCTGCAGCGCAGTAGCTGGCGAGAGGAAGCCAACACTGCCAACCAGGGTCTGGCACCCCAAGGAACTAACTTGGAAGCCTAAGGAAGTCTGGGGAAGGAATGATAATCCTATGAAGAGGATCTTATCAAGACAAGAACTGCCTTTTGTCCAGGACAAGGGAGTCATTCCTCTGGATCAAGAAGACATCTCCTTTGATTTAGTTAGCCTAGAGTGTAAGGGGCAGAATTAGGATTTTGACACTGGACATTGGCAGGTTTACTTTGGACATTCAGACACTAGTTATTTCCGTTGAGGCAGGGAAACCTCTCTTAGAGTTAGGGTGAGTTATGGTTTTCTTTTCCTTTTCCCCCTTAAATAAATGTTTATAGCCAACACCATGACCCCTCTGTGTCAGAGTCTTACTTCTGCACCCTTACAAAACGTAATGACTCTCTGCCATCAAATTAATCACTAATTGAAAATGAGCTCCCTCGTGTTCTTCTCAACAAAGGGCGGGCACAAAATCTTTGCCCTGCTCAATTATTTTTACATTATTTCTTTTATACACATCAGAGATTAACAGAGCTGGAACAAAGCCTTGAGACTAACAGTAGCACACAGATCACTCCCACAGGTTCCCCAATAAGCGACATTGTAGGCAGGAAATGTGAGATACTAAGAGTTTGTCAGAATACTTCTGGACAAATTGACATGTCAGTTCCCCTCTATGTATTTCCTTTCTGTTTGTGCCTAGGTATAGTATAAAAAAGGCTGCCGGTTATTTTATCTCATGATCACGGTCAGCTTACCGGGCCAGGAGCTACCCTCTCAGATACACTCGCTCCAGATAACTTTCAGCTAGGCAAAATAAATACACTTTATGCCATTGCAAGTGTTAACCTTCAGTAAGGTACTTACAAAAACAAATACACACAAGGGCTCATTTTCCAAGGAACTGGAGCATAAATACAGACACAAAAATGATAAATACAGGTAGTATGCCTTGCGTGGCGCCTTCATTTACTCTCCAAGGCATTTTTGTTGTTCTTGACACTGGGGGGCATCAGAAAAAAGCAGGCAGATTCCCTAGGAATTCATTGAAAACCCTGCTTGCCATGAGTAAAAGGCAGACAGCGGAGGGCAAAAGAGAGGAGTAAAGTCACTTCTGCCCTCTCTTTACACTCCTCATTGGAACTCTGCAGTGAAAATGACGAAGATTGCCTGGATTGGACTTGTGTGCACGTAAGTGGGCACATAAGCAGTGTTGCAAGGTTGTTTCTGGAGTTTATTTTCTTTATGAGTTCATAGTCTTTATTTATATACAGGAAGTCACAATGCTCTTTTGATCACAAAAGAACACACTATAGATAATTAATCAGATTTGATGAGAAGCAGTGAGCTTCTTACAATGGGGTGAGTTTGAGTGACATTCTGACCAAGTTGTGGATGGAGTAAAGTTGATCCAACATTTAGATATAGTTCAATATAGTTCAATTGTTCAACTTTATCTATTTTCAAACCTTTACAAATGTCTCCTTTCCTGATGACCTGCTTAAGATGTTGCCTGCCTGCTTCCTCCCTGGCAATGGCATTCTTTAGATGAAGCAATCACTCTTTTATGGTTGTTGTTTTTGCCCTGATTGACAGCATGATTGTAAAGTAACTTCAATCAATGCTCAGCTCACCGTTGCCTCAGGCGTGTGCCTTATGCCAAAGAACTCATACCTGAATACATGAATGATTAGACGCAAACATGTATGGATGAACATGGCAGGGGATTTGGAATTTTGCATAGACGTGTCCGTCAAAATATTAGCGATGCAAAACATGACCGAGAAGCTATGAACGCAATCTGCTTTCCACGTTCCTACAATGCAGAAAAGAGCTCAAGACCGACCTCTTCAAGCAGTCTCTCCTCCTCAACACATAGGCCTCTCCTGACTCACTAGAGACCTCTTGCCCATTTCCTCTTTGCCACCTGGTACACTGTACCCCTCCTCAGTGTCCCTCTGTATCCTACCCACCCGCGCTGCATATCTGTTCTGTTATTACTTCTGAAAATTGATCCGTTATGCATTTGTACTGTTGTGCACCTCTGTAAAGCACTCCATTGCTTCTCGAAGCTGGGTCCCTGTTCAATAAATATAATAATAATAATAACAATAATAATGTTGTGTTATTTTTAATTAATATTATTCTCAGAATCTGTAGATACTCCCGTATCTCAGAATTACTCATACATTTGTTCTGTAAGTCCTGGTTAATTCCTCATTTGTATGTATTTCCTCAGGTCTATTCTGCTGTGACTGCAAACTAACTTTGCTGCTTATTAGCCTCTTACATACATACCTCCCAGTCCACAGTAAAATTATCTTTCAAATGTAAACTGGAGTTGGTGTGAATTGAGTTTATATTTTCGGATAGTTGTGGACTTACAGTGAGCTCGTGCGATTTCCCGCGGGGCTTCTACAGCCTGGGCCTCTTTTGTGTACATTTCCAGAGCTTCCTTGTGCCTGTCACTCAAAGGCCAACCACCGTCACAAAGATGCCATTATGAAAGAGACGTGTATATTATTGTATCCGGCGCGTTGTGTTGATGTGCTTTGCTTGCCTTATGAATTTGAGGTGAGGGTGTGCATGCTGCCATTAAGGAGTGAGATATGCCACATATTGGTCTTCATGTCATTGTACCCTGGGCACAGAGGTTTGTAGGTGTAGTGGGCCGCTGATGATTGTTCATTCACACTTATCTCATGCAACTTACAAAGCTCTATACTGGCACTGAAAGCACTTGACTAGATGCTGGCGGCCCTCGCCCTCTGTACTGAATCTTTGCTTTGTCCTTCTCCCGACTATGCTACTCGTTGTCCCTGCCTTGGTTTTGCGCTGTGATGCCCTTGGGCTTTAACGCACAATACATACATGAATAAATAAATAAATAAATGAACCTGCGTTACCTTTTTGCAGAGACCTGGGATTTGGCCACTTACGTGCAGGTGCCACCATGATGTCACCTGGAAGCATTTGCATGTGACTGCTGATGCCCATTTTATGATCTTCGCTGCCCGGATTTACCTGCCAGGTATACCCTGGATGTGCTGCATGATATGCCCTGCTGCTGTTGCGACAACAGTGCGTTTGGCCATGCATTCTGCTGTGCTGTGGAGCCTCTCCATGCACTATACATGCATACCATTAGGGTTCACCCTGTCACATGAGGGATAATTCCAGCAATCCACTTTACTACTCCAAGGGTGGTTTCTCTTGTGAACCCACCCTTATGTGTCTCAGAAGGAGCCGTCTATTGTGCACAGTTAATGGAGGGCTTTGTGTTAGGAAGTTCATGCCCAGAATATGTAAACCCTAGTTGCTTGAACTTGATACCTTCACTTCCAATTCTCTGATGGCTATTGATACAAGTCCTCATGCCACGGGGGCGGGCGGCATGGGCAAATGCTCAGGAAGAGACATTGCAGAGATACTGGAGGTGGATGCTCTTAAATGGGCTAACAATGTTGTATTTTCACCAGTGTAATCGCCTCTGGACCCAATCGAGCATTTCATGGAAACAAGCAACTAGTAGTTGATGGCCATTCAAATCCACTTGCTGAGAGGATTGGGTTCACTATTTCGTGGATCATCATTCTGCAGCAAGTTTTTCCGCTCCCGTTCCCTCCTCACTCTTGACTATTGAGGACAGGTCACTTGTCAACTGTAAGGAACCCATGGTGGCAACAGTAAAGACAGATACAAGTGATCACAGTCCAAGGGTCTTTACTAAACTGTATAAGTAGGTTGGAAAAATGCCTAATCTAAACCTGAATCTAAGATGGGAGCAAGCTATGACCATCAAATAATAATAAGGCAGTCCTAGTGGCGTCTTGTCAAATAGAAGGCCCTATACTACTATACTTAAAAAGAATATTGCCAATCCTTCCAACTAAATACAAAAAGAGTGTGGGATAAGGTTCACAAGAAAGTGAGAAGTGTTCACAAATGATAAGTCAGGATGTGGTAGCCGGGGGTCTCCCTTCCCCAAGTTTTGAGCACAGGACAAGGCGTGACTCCTGAGCACAGCACACGCTTGAGCTTTCCCAGCACGAGACAACAGTTCTGCTCTCAGCTATCAGGACCTTCAGTGGTTAAGTCTCTTTTCTACAAAAAGTCTCTTGCCTCCGAGGACCTGATGTGTTAAAAATTATAAACAAAAAGTTCCTTTCTGCTTGTACGTTGGATGATCACTTTTCAACCCTGGGCCCCCCTCTTCTGGGCTCAGACCCGTCTCAAATATCAGCCTCTCTCCGTCGGGTTCACTACGGCTTTTCAAAGCAATCTCACCTGTGACATTCACAACTCTTAATGTCTTTTTAAACAGTTCACTGTGGACATCCCTTTGCCAGGTTCACTCTTGTCAATTCTTTGCCAAAAATACAGTTCTTTCTCTTGAACTCACTATGCAGGATTTTTCTCCCTTAGCTTTCCAATTACATGCAGGTCAAGACTTTCGATTGTACAGGGGCTTTTGCTAGTCCCCTGTATGACCACTTTGACCTTTTCCATGCGGCTCTCCTAGGGCCTTCTGATTTTGGTAGTTTCAACCCACGCAGGATCAACCAGAGTCTCTCGAGTGAGCACCCACGTGGTGCCGGAACCCTCTGCAGCTGGTTTTCCATTAATGTTAACAGTTCTTTGGACACTCCTTAGTTTGCCACTTTGCGGCTTTCATTCAACACAGTTCGGTTTCTTATCGTTCTTCCCTCGACTCACCGGCTGTGAAGAACCGCTTTGCTTTTCTTGTATCTGGAGTCAAGGATGGTACCACAGTAGCAGGCATCTCTCTCTGTTCGCAGTCTTACAATTCCTTCCGCGGAGGCTTTGCGGGTCTGGGTCGGAAAGGGCAAGGTCGCTTCTTTCCTTGTCACCCTTGCAATTCTTGCCGTCTTTCTCCTCCTCTTGAACTGCTGTGCTTGGATCGCTGTCTCGCCATGTGGTCTGCCTTGCTCCTAATGTGCTCTTGTGCTCCACCTTTTATCCCGGTGGGGAAGGGAAAGGGCCGTCAGGTGTGTGTGATTCTGGTCAGTTGCCTGACTGTGCCTGACCCTTATGTTGGGACATGTCAGGTAAACAGCTCCAGATGTTAGTCCGCTGTCTTTCGTAATGTGTGAATGTGTTCATGTCGTAAAAGGGGGGTAGAGTTTCTGAGTATCCTACGTGGTAGGCTGGGGAAAATGTGTTAGATGAAGGGGGATACTGTGTCTCACACGTCGGTGTCCCACTTCCACTCTCCGAGGACTCCCATCCAGGTAATCCTCCCTCATTAGTCCACCCCCAGGAACTGGATCCAATAGCGATTGCTGTGTCCGGGCCACCTGGATGACATATCCCCAGGGACTAATTAGGGAGACACCTTCAGGTTTCTCACACAACCCTCACTCCCATTGCCAGGTGGACACCCCAGAAATCCTTGTTCATTTTCTTATAAAAGTTGTGATGCTAAATCCTTCACTGTGGAAGGATTTCTGCTCTAAAGTGACCCTCTCCCTGTTGAGCACTGAAGAGAGTCTGAGGCTGAAAAAAACATAAGTGAGATGGAACATTGGAGGCTTAGTGAATATGTTGAAAAAAATGATGTGTTTGATGACACCTACAGATCTCTTATACAGTTGTGTCCAATAACATTCACTTTCTTTTGGGTGTGGATTATCCTGACCAGCCAAAATCTAGTTAATTGCCAAGGAAACTTATTGTTAATGAGATTGTATAGATCACTGGTTCACATATGGAGGTTTTAATTCTCTTGGCCATAAACCAGATCCCCTTCTTATCTACATACAGATATTTCATATGACGGGTTAGGTCCTAAATTCATTAACATTTATTTCCCCATAGTATTTTTTTTCTCTTCCTCCTTTACTTACCTTTCCTTAATTTGATTCAGAAAGGGCCCGTAGGCTTGGGTTCGGCGGTTTCAAGCGCAGTGTAACAATCAGAATGCTGGCTAGCAAGATATTTATACACACCCTTCTAAATGTCTTCTCTTCTTATATACCATGGCAATTAATCTAGTACCATGTAATATGAAGTGGATCTCCCATCTGGTCAAGAGTTAAATGTTCATCACTCATCTGAAAAGGAAGAAGGCCTCTATCAAACTCCTGCAAAAAACCCATCTGAGATCTTTTAAAAAATATATATATATTTGGTTTATTACAAACCTTTAAAAGAAAGAAAGAAAAAAAACATAAAATTTCCTGTTACACAAAGATCATCCCAAAGAAATTACAAAACAACCATAGCATGTCTGGGAGGCTTCATCTGTTTTGATCCAATCGTACAGTTCTGGCCTGAGTCAAGAAGCTCCGTGCAATGATTGTTTCCAAAAGAAATGTTAAGGCTATCGTCAGCTTTCGATCAGTTTTGTCGAAAAGAACTTGTCACCAGTCTTCTAAACTTAAGGATGGTCTTGCCTTGACAAAGTTCCCTAGGTGATTAGACCGTTCAGTAGATAATGCAGGATACAACAAATGTTTGAGTGTTTCATCTGATCCGTTACACAGTCTACATAGACATGACCAGAACATTTTTTCCAGACAACTGTTCCATATCTCAAAGGAGCATCACAAGGCACATTCTGTGCCATACATAAGAGCAGGAACAGCTTTTTGTTTATAGAATGATAGAACTTGTAGGATTGAAAATTTACCATATTTTTTGTTGAGCCAGGCAGCTTGAATTGCCAATTTCTTACATTTCATTTTGATGTTATTGACCCAAGGAGCGTCATTTATGTTTGAATTGAAGACAGTTCCCAGATATTTAATTTGTGATGTGTTTTCCAGCATTTTGTCACCCAAATACCACCAAAATGTTTGTCGACTTTGAGCGTTAGATCCCTGTAACTTTTGTAGCACTATAATCTCAGATTTGGTAGTATTTACTACGAGGGCGTTTTCTTTGACATATTTTTCGAGAGCATTCAAACTGCGTTGCAAACCAATTGGCGTAGAGTCAACCAAGATGAGGTCATCAGCATATATCATGTGACCGATATGGCAACTGTTGATTTTTGGAGGAAATGAGGCAGCTTCCTTTAAACTTTGTTCGACATCTGACAAAACTAGGTTAAAGATTATAGCTGTTAAGGGGCAGCCTTGTTTGACCCCACAAAAGGTTTGAATGGCAGATGAAAGCCTTCTCATCTTGTCAAGTCTAATTTGTATGTTTGTATTTGTGTGGAGGTCCTTGAAGGCTAAAAATAGACTTGCTGGAGAATTCCATTTCAACAACTTATTCCATAATAACTGGCGGTCGATATTATCAAAGACGTGTGATAGATCTAACGAAGCAATATAGATTTTACCACCAGTTTGCAGATTGTCCATTTTTAACAGATTGATTATCAAGAGATTCAGACTACAGCCCACACCTTTTATAAACCCAGTTTGCCTGATGTCTATATGCTTACTAGGCAAGGTCCACCTCTGCAAGTCACGCTGCAAAAGTGTCGCATAGATCTTCCCCAAAACATCTAATAAGGCAATTGGGTGATATTGACTTGGATCTGCACGGTTGCCCCTTTTGAAAATGGGTACAATGATTGCGCTTTTCCACAAAGTCGGTGTTGTGGCAGTAGAAGCAATCTTTGTAAAGAGTTGATGACAAAATTCAGCCCACTCCACAGGATTGTGCTTTAATGTAAAATTGGTCAAACCGTCTGGTGCAGGGGCTCTAGATTGACTTAGTTTTGTGATAATCTCTAAGATATCAGATTTCTCAAATTTTAGGTCCCACTGGTTTAGACCTTGAAAGAATGGTTCACCAATTTGACCTTTCTTGCGGTAAAGTTGTGTGTAGTGATTTATCCAATTTTCCTCAGATACCATGTTCTCTTGCAATGCATCCCGAGGTGCGCTAAGATTGTTTACGAGTCTCCAAAAGTCACAAGTGTTTTTATTTGCCAATTCGGACATCATAGCCTCTGCATCTTGTTGAAGTAGGGACGCTCGATGTACCTTTAGCCAGTTTTTATAAGACTGTTTTCTTTTTTCTTTTGCAAGATGTAAGCGGTGATCGGAACTCTCAAGCAACGTCCAATCTCCATTCTCATTTTACATTTACATTTCAAGATATTCAAATCAAATGAATGAAAAAACCCATCTGAGATCTATGAATCTGCTGAATTGTTGTGACAG
Source organism: Ambystoma mexicanum (assembly GCF_040938575.1). NCBI lineage: Eukaryota > Metazoa > Chordata > Amphibia > Caudata > Ambystomatidae > Ambystoma > Ambystoma mexicanum. The sequence continues at coordinate 135,396,864 of NC_090922.1, forward strand.
TGGAATGGGAAGATATTCTTCTTCCCGGTTGAAGGCATGGGAAGTGGGGTAGTGATTCTAATGCTCAAAAAGCTGTGGGGTTTATTACAGCGTCACATGGTGCAGCAGACTGTTGAAAACACCCAGTTACAACTGCTAATGTTTACTGCCCTGCTCAATCTGACCAGCTGTAAAGGCATGAGTTGCTGAAATGGCTATTGACCTATAGCTCTAAGAACCTAATTTTAGTATGAATTGCAACCAGGTCATCAACTACTCGATAGCCACAATATAGCTCACTTTAGCTCAGGTAAAACACATAGTAGCATTTTCTTAATGTATTTGGAGTCTGGGCTTGAAATACTTTTGTCCCAAACACATTGGGCCTCATTACGACCCTGGCGGTAAGGGGTTTACGCCAGCGTTAGCTGCGCCGACCCCTTACCGCCAATTACGAGGTCCCCTAGCGCCATGGTGCTTTTAACACCTGCTTTTAGCAGGTGTTAAAATCCATGGCGCTAAGGGACCATGGAGTTAATTACGCCACCGTAATTTACGGTGGCGTAATTAACGCCTTCCCCACTCCCATTATGCCCTATGGGGCAAAAATGGGAATGGGGAAGGGTAAATGGGGATTGGGGACTTACCGCCCCGCCAAGGTCGGAATGGGGCGGTAAGTCCGCCAACCACCATGGCGTAAACATAGTTTACGCCATGGTGGTAAAGTCACGGCCCAGGCGGTAACTTACCGCCTGGGTCGTAATGAGGCCCATTGGGCCTCATTACAACTCAGGCGGTAAGGGGTTTACGGCGCCGTAAACAGCGCCGACCCTTACCGCCTGAGTACGAGGTCCCTTAGCGCCATGGCGGATTTAACACCTGCTTTTTGCAGGTGTTAAAATCCATGGCGCTAAGGGACCATGGAGTTAATTACGCCACCGTAATTTACGGTGGCGTAATTAACGCCTTCCCCACTCCCATTATGCCCTATGGGGCAAGAATGGGGAAGGGTAAATGGGGATTGGGGACTTACCGCCCCGCCAAACTCGGAATGGGGCGGTAAGTCCGCCAACCACCATGGCGTAAACGTAGTTTACGCCATGGTGGTAAAGTCACGGCCCAGGCGGTAACTTACCGCCTGGGTCGTAATGAGGCCCATTAACTTTATATGTGTCTCCCCCATTGTCCAGGTACTTATCATGGATTCACTACTGTTAGGCTGAAATAAACCTCTCACCTGGGCTCTTGTTGATTCACATATCAATCCATGGACAATTTCTTGCCATTCACTTGCAGATAATGGCCCTCATTACGACCCTGGCGGAAATCGAAAAACGATGGCGGAAATGCAATACCGCCATCGAATAGCGCTCGGTGCGACTATGACCCGTCACCGCAAAGTACGAAGCCATTAGCGACACCGTAGTGAACGCCAACGCTAACTGCACCAAGCACGCGCGCGCGCGCCATGCCAAACCGCAAACACCACCATGGTGCAACGGTACGCCAATTCCGACCCTAGCGGACATGTACCTAACGCCATCAGGCATGGCGGAATGTACCATTCCGCCATGGCGAGAAGTACGGCATCGCGAATCAACCGTAAACGGCCCCACTGAGTGCCTGTACACCGCTCCCTGCCCACAAAGTACAACTCCCCGTAGGTGCAATTAAGCCACAATGCAACCATTGAAATGTACAAGTCACCCATGCATGCCAACGAACAAAAGAAACACAAGAGGGGCCAATGGGAGCTGCAGGGCACAGATGGCACGAATACAGAAGCCATCCCAATGGACATGACCACAGTCCCCCACCAAGAAACGCACGCAAACACAGGCACCTGTGACCAGCAATATTCCGAAGACCACATCATTCAACCAGTCCACCTGGCTGACCGGCATCTGTTACACAAAACCCAATCCCCCGCCCCTGAGCATGACAACATTCAAACTGGCATATTGGCAGCCCCCATCCCTGACCTCACTGGGCTTCGTAGGCAAACGCGCACAGCACAGTACCACGCAACTAAACCCCGAAGCTGGAACCCAATGCAGATCTCCTCACAATACATCGCCCCCCAAATAGGCATATGCCACATCACTTGCAAAGAAAAACGCTACACGGGCCAAATCAGAATAGAAATTTTATGCACATCAAAATCACAAAGCACATACAGCCATCAGGCCATGAACTCCAAAACACCAATCACCATTGTGGGCTGCTTCCGCAAGAAATGACCAGCCACTACCTGTGTGTCGCCCTGTTCCCCCATGGTACACAGAGCCACATTCACGTACGAAAAGGCAACATGGAAGCGCACAGAACCGCAGGGCCGTCCCAATGGGGAGGCACTAGTCCAGCTGAAAGGCCGAAATGTTGCTCCGAGCCACCAGTACTGCGTAAGGGCATGTGGCCCATTGGCGATCGTCCCATAAGATCGTAATGCTGCTCCACTGATTAACACGAAGCAGCAGGTGTCGGGAGTAAAATCCATCTGCAGGAGTGGCATACAGATGGCAGTGGCAAAAGGGGAGGAGATACCTGTCAACCAAAAGAAAAGAAAAAGAACAGAATGGCCATCAGAACTACATACCAACAACTCACTTCAATGATCACACGAAATCCACAGCCATATGCATGCTAGCCCACTCCAAAGGAACATCACCACCCCAAAACCACTTGCGACTCATAACCATCTATATCGAGGTGCAAACACCATCACAAACGAGTGTCTGAGGGCGCCTCGAGACAGGGAGGGCTCAACAAGGCCAGATGGACGATGGTCCCACTATGGCAGCCCTGCATCACATAGCGTAGGGGAGGCGGATAGATCCCAAGAAGCCCTGTACATGGCAAACTCTGTATCAAATCACCTGCCCATGCATCCATCCATCATTCCCTCATCCCGGGATCAAAATGCCTGAATAATTACTCACATAACATTAGAAACATCCATTGAGTCTGTGCGTTATGCAGCCTGCTAAATCCACAGTGCCCCAGCCCGTAATTCCAGTGTTGTGAAGTAACATGTATTTGGTAACGGACGGCCTCATCGCCCACGTAGCTATTGCGCATCCCAAACTATTCATATCAATCATTGCTCCCTCGCCATGGGCCCTGTCTCAAGGACATAGAACAATAGAACGTTACATTTGCAGTCAGACCTGTGGGCATCTCCTCGCCGCTAGCTGGAAACCGAAAGCGCCGCCCTTCGAATTCCTCATTTGCAACATCACGTCGAAAAGGCATCTGTGGCCGTTTGAAATCACTAATTATTCCATCGAGTGCGGCTGTGTGTGAAAATGGCAACTGCCTTCACCCACGAATGGGACGCCCCGCCCGTCGTTGCAACTCGGTACAGTGATGCATGAGGGCCCACCGTTACTCGAGTACTACGTCCCACTGACCCCTCACAAGTCTGTTCGCGACTGCACAGATAGTATGTGAAACAATGGGACCACAGCAGAATGAACATATCAACCAATCTTACACGGCCATCGGGTACAAATACATGATTGCAATAGCAAGATACAATTCCCCGAATTGCAGCGTTGTGCGCGGGACGTGCTCGGCCAAAGGGGAGAGCAGTTTGCACAGGTGGAATCAATCACCACAGGTGGAGGCCATACAGCCTGAAAACACATAAATTGCACAGCCAGTCTCCTCCCACAACCACACCGAAATGCTACCGGCAGGACTCGCGATGTTGGCCCTGGGGGACCTGATAGCACTGCAAGTGCTCCGACTCCAAGAAGTAGACGAACACCAACTACAACCAGCCGCACGGAGGAGACGCAGGAGGAGGAGGAGGCCAAGGCAGGGCCAGCAAGGCCCACCAGCACAGCCACTACCACCACGCAGGCAGCCCGCAATTCAACGCCTCCGAGCACATCCGTTCAACCTCACTGATGAGCAGATCCACACCCTCTACCGTCTGGACCGGGACACCATAGCCGCCATTGTGGACATGACACAGGCTGACCTTGTCAGCATGATAGATAGCCCAACCGCCATCCCACCCCTACTGAAGGTGGTGTCTGTACTCCACTTCCTGGCCACAGGCACCTACCAGCACACAGTCGGACAGTTGCATGGCATTTCTCAGCCACTGTTCTCACGGACACTATTGCAAGTGCTCGATGCCCTCCTGAAGCACGCAGACGACTACATCTCTCTACCACGCTCGGAGCAGGAAATAACCAACACAAAAGTGGGATTCCATGCACTTGCCGGCATACCGGGTTGCATTGGTGCCATCGACTGCACCCATGTTGAATTGGTCGTCCCACATGCCATGGAGGCCCAGTACCGCAACCGAAAACAATTTCATTCCCTGAATGTACAGATGGTGTGTGACTCCAACAGGATCATTACACATTGTTGTGCCCGATTCCCTGGATCAACCCATGATTCTATGGTCTTGAGGAACTCTACAATACCACGCTACATGGAGCGACACGCAGGGAACAGATCCTGGCTACTCGGTGAGTCTCATTACATGCATGATGATGTGGGGTATGTGAATTGTCAATGACCTGCCAGGAAGGGGGGGGGGGGGTGTGCGTACGTATCAATGGCATTCCACATCATACGTTTCTCGTCCACATACAGGTGATGCTGGATATCCACTGAAGAGATGGCTCCTCACACCAGTCCGGAACCCACGGGACCAGCATGAGGAGGACTACAACCATGCCCACTCACGTACCCGTGTAGTCATTGAACAGGCATTCGGCCTACTGAAGACCCGTTTCCGCTGCCTCAGCAGGTCTGGCGGGGCACTCCTGTACCGCCATGAGAAGGTTGCAAAGATGGTGATGGCATGTGTCATGCTCCACAACATGTGCGTACGTAGAAATGTGCCCATGCCCCCTGACGCAGAACTGCAAGCACCTGATGATGGTCATGATGAGGGTGGGGATGTGGCAGCACCTCATGGAGTCTGCGAGGCACCGGAGGCCCGTGACATTCGTCAGCATCTCATTGATGTATGCTTTTAGCACTCACGCCTGGTGGCTGATACATGGACACGGGACTCGTGGCACTGCGTGTGTCTGGGACATGCACAATATGGACTGTACGCCTATGATGGCCTAGTACACAAAGATCAATGTCCACACTTCTCATTGGTTGATCGTGCACTTTTTATGGCATATGTGATATCATGTTGAACACCCTATCGACCCGCCACCCAAGTGAGCCCAACACACCCCCTCCACCCTCCTACCTCCCCCCCGAACACCAGTGTCCAAAGATGCTCATTGTCAGTGGGCTGTCGCTATTGCATGCCCCCTCTGCGGGTATCAGGGGCACCCCTGCCTGTGGAGCGCAGGTTCCTTCCAGATCTACGTTGGGGGCTGCCCTGGACGGAACTTGCAACGGATGATGTGTCTGCCTGCTCACGTCCATGCATGTCCCTAAGGGTTTGCGAGAGCTCAGTGAGCACACGGCGCACTGCGGCAAGTTCGGCACATACGTCTTTGGACGTCGCATGCAGTTCCCCCCTCAGGCTCTCGGTGCTACTCTCCATTTGGACTCTCAGGCTCTCGGTGCTACTCTCAATTTGTGCCCTTAGCGTCTCTGTACCTCTCTCCATTTCTGCCCTAAGTGTCTCTGTTGATGTTTCTATGTCTGCCTTGGTGCCCCCACATTCATCGGCATGGCCCTTGAGGAGTGTGGCCATTTGCTGCTGTTGGACGATTAACTTGTCGAGGGACTGTTGCCTCTGCTGGGCCATGGCCATTTGCGGTGGTGTCACAGAGGGGCTGTTGTCCTCATGTTGCCTTGCCACAGGGCTTGTGGGGGATGGCCAGTCGTCGTCTTGTGGCTGCACCTGCGTGGTATCCTCATGTTGTACGGGAGGGGACAGACAGGGGGATTGGGACAGGTCATGGATGGATCTGACCTCGACATCCCCGTCTTCTGTGTCCGAGCATGCTGCCATCAATGGGGTGTCACCTATGGTGCTGCTGCCACCAGAGGCAGTGCCTTCTGTGGCATCCATTGGGGGGACCTGTGGTGGTGGTGTTGTGGCCATGCTGGCTGCTGGGGTGCCTGTTGATGTTCCCTCCTCTGTGCTGCCACCTGATTTGTGCTGCTGCCGTGTCTTGATGCGTGCAGCTGAGGTGGAGGGTCTCTGGCCGTTGGTCTTGGCCCTCTTTGCAGGTGTGCTGGTAGGGGTGTCCTGTAGCTCGTCGTTTGGATCGGACCCTGTGGTGGAGTAAAGGAGGGCGAGGGTTATTGATGGGTCAGTGGGAATTGGAATGGCATTGTATCACATGCATTGGGGTGGTACCTGAGGGTGATTTGGGTCGGGGTCTTGGAGGTGCTTTGATTTGTGTGTGGAGTGAGGGTGCAGTTGTTTGGCAGCCTGCAGTTAGGGTGTGCCTGCTGCACGTGTAGTGCGTGTATTAGGGGTTTTTAATTATTTATGTATTTATTGTGGGTTTTAACGTGCGCTATCAGGCCGATGTGTGTGGGCGTTCTCCTGGACATGTGTTTCTGTTGCACTATGTGGACGCATGGTACTTCACATGGATGGACTGTGTGGATTTGGCATTGTTTTATCTGGCCCACCTACCTGAATCTTCGGATGTCTGCACTCCTTTCTCCATCCCTCCGACTCCCTCTATGCTCTCCATTCAGGGGGTCAACTTGATGGGTGATTCAGGACCTCCCCCGGTGGCTGTGGCAATGTTGCGGTTGGCAGAGAGTATGCTGCGGACGCGTATCCGCAGGTCGTCCCATCGCTTGCGGCATTGCTGTGGGGTGCGGGGTGCGGTCCCCACCGCACTTACCCGCTGTGCCACCAGAGCCCATATGGCCTTCTTGTTTGCAAGTGCCGTCCTGGTCATTTGCGTGGAGAAGACGACGGCTGCATTCTCCTGGAGGGTCTCTGTTGGCACGGTGAGTTCCTCACGGGAGAAGTGGACCTGCCGCTTGCGGTCGCACGCTTTCTTCGCTACTTTTCCCATTTTTCTTGGTTTCGCTAGGGTGGTTGACGGGTTGGGGTGTGTTTCAGGGTAGTGATTTTAGTGGTTGTGTGGTTTTAGTGTTTTTATAGGTGTACGCCGGGATGTTTCCCGTTCCGGGCCCATGTTTTAACTTCCGTTTCCGTATATTTCCGGACACCGTACTTTCCGGTAGGCGCACACTGCGGTGACCGCTAAGAGGGGTGGCGGTATTGCACCTAGGGCGCCGTACAGCGGCGGTGTGGGCCGTTTTGGGGTCATTTCCGCCATCGCGGACTTTGCACTTCCGCCGTGGCGTGGTGCTCGTGCCCGATGGGTCGGAATGGGCCGCACTTTGCTCCTTCGTACAATGGCGGAAACGCTATTTACGCTGTGGCGCTCCGGTCAGTCGCTTTCCGCAAGGGTCGTAATGAGGGCCAATGTGTTTTGTGGCTTTTTTTGATAATGATATTCTGACGGACAAAAGATTTAATAAAGAGGTGAATTTCTTTACAGAATAGAACTTCCCTATTGACTTGGCCTCCCACGTCGCAGTTCAGCTGTGATTCATATAAAGCCTCCATTAGGAGTCACATCACCCAGAATGTCACCAAAATACCAACTGATGGCAGATATCTATATATATATATATATATATATATATATATATATATATATATATATATATATATATATATATATATATATATATATAAAAATGAAAATGTGTTTGTTTGTGGAGGAATTTGTAGCAAAAATTTGTTCCTTATACAAATCCACACTGTTTCACCAATCCACCCCAAATGTTGCATAGTTGCCTGTTAGGACCCTCTGGACATTACTGACTACATGACATTTGGACACCCCAACCCTTTCCCCGGATTTCAGCAAAAGTCAAAATGTGTTTGTGGGTTTGTGTGTTTGTGGCAAAGTGTTGTTCCTTATACAATTCCACACTGTTTCGCCAATCTGCATCATATTCTGCATTGTTACCTGTAAGGACCCTTCGGACACTACTGGCTACATGACATTTGAACACCCCACCCAGTTCCCTGGATTTCTGTACAAGTCAACATTTGTTTGTGGGTTTGTGGCTTGGCGAAGCATTGTTCCTTGTACAATTCCACGCCTTTTCACCAGTCTGCACCAAAATGTGTATAGTTACCTGTTCGGGCCCTTCGGACATTACTAGCTACATGACATTTGGACACCTCATCCCTTTCCCTGGATTTCAGCACCTTCACACATGAGATGGTTGCCTGAAATTGGCAAAACATCAGTGTGGTCGTAGAAGGACAAGTCCCAACATGAGGAACAAAACTCGATGTCCAGGTCCTAGGATGCACAGTTTCCAATATATTTGTGCTGCAGCAAATGGAACCACGCCAGGGTGAGGCGACAACTAGGAAGAGAGCACAGAAGGTCCCAGTATACAGCAGCACACCAACTCTCACCCACCCCCCCAGCATCTGCTTTGGGGTACGGCAGACAGCCTCAAGCGCCCATTCTCAGTGCAGTTTACTTCAGGGTGCAAAGCACATCAAACGATAAGTGAATTGGAACAGCAACCTACAGGATCAGTGTTAACATGTCTGTCTAGCGGACCGTTTGGAGAATGGGTACTTCTGCTAGTACTAGATAAAGTCAGCCTTGCTGAGATGGCCAATGACAAAAGTCCCATGAAGACCATTTACTCAACAATGCTGAAATCAAGTTTTCATTACAATTAAGGAGCAACCAGGGCAGCTTTTGCAATTTTAATTCCAAAGGTAAGTACTATGTAAATGTCAACAGGGTGGGAAAGCTCTTGATGTCACACTCTAAGGTTAATAAGCAAAGATGCCACATCTCCCCCTTCAGTGGACCTGATACCTGCATTGCCACATGGGAAAGGGACAAAGCAGATGTATTTCCTGATTACTTTGAGAAATTGTACCCCAATGAAAATACACCTTGCAAGAAGTGAAACATATTAAACCATGCTCACAAATCTTGACTCCAACTCTCCTGCTGTTCTCATTCTCCTTGATCTCTCCTCTGCCTTTGACATGGTCAACCATGCCATCCTCATACATCGACTTCATGGCACCCTCTGCATCACTGACCGAGCACTGGATTGACTGACCTCCTCCCTCACTAACTTCCCTTCCCAGCTGCAACTGGGCCCTTTCTCCTCCACCACCATGCTCTCTACCTGTGGCATCCGCCAGGGCTTTATCCTATCGCCATGGCTCTTCAATATCTATCTCACCCCTCTTGCCCACCTGATCTCCTCCTTCTCTCCTCATTTCCAGTGTTATGCCAATGACACACAGCTTTCCTTCAAACATCCCTCTACTCCCCCCTCTTCCTCCTCTCTCATCCACGACTGTCTGTCCACCATTCTAGCATCCTTTCTCTCTGACTGTCCTTCCCAAGTAGAACTTGGTTCCTTTCTCTCCGCTATCACTAACTTTACTTGTGGTGTCCCCCAGGGATCTAATATATCCCCTTGATTTTTCAATGTCTACTTGGTCCCTTTGGCCCACATGATCTCTGCCTTCACCTCCAACTTTCAGTGTTATGCGGATGACACACAGCTCTCCTTCAGGATAGTATTGGCCTCTTCCTCCTCCTCCCTCATCCTGAACTGTCTGTCCGCAAACCAGTCCTGTCGTTCTGCTAATGTTCTCTGCCTTAATGCCAATAAGACAGAGATCGTCCTCATTGGGACCCCTGATTCCGTTTTCCCACTTTAACTCTGTCCGACCACCCTTGGTCCTGCAACCTCACCCACTAGTGAGGCAAAAAATCTGGGGGTCATCTTTGACTCTACTCGCTCCTTCTCTTATCACATCTCGGACATGTCCAGAAAGTCCCACTACAAGCTGCACCTCCTCAGAGGTAGTCTACCTTTTCCCATCTTCCTCCAGAGGCTTACGGTCTCCAGAGCCTTGGTTCTCTCCAGACTGGACTACTCTAACAGTTTCCTTCTCAATCTTCCCACCTCTACTCTCTGACCTCTTCAACTTAACCAGAATAGAACTGCAAGACTTATCCTTGGCCTCAAGCCCAGGGACTGCATCTCTCTGGCACTGAAATCCCTCCACTGGCTCCCCGTGGCTGCAAGGATCAAGTTCAAGTCCCTATGCTTAGTCGACAAGGCTTTGTGGGGCCGGGGACCCTACTATCTACAATGCTCTCTTCCTCAATTCTCACCCTCCAGAGCCCTCGGTGCGGGTGAGCCGTTTTTCCAAGCAGAGATTTGGGGGTAGATCCTTATCCTCTGCAGGTGCCTCCCTCTGGAACAGCCTGCCTGCCTCTCTCCATCTTGAGCCGGACATCCTTAAGTTTAGAAAACTCCTTAAGACATTCCTTTTCTCTTCCTCTTTCTCTCTCCCTCTCCCTTGCAACCTCCTTCCCTTCTCTCCTGCTTCCCTCCCTCGTTCTCTACCCCAATCTGCTCAGTCAGCTGACTGGTCGCCAGGTGCACCCCAGGAGCCTCACAGGTCCCAGTCTCACCCGCTAGTCCTGCACTTGCCTCCGGGCCTCTGCATGTTGCCTTGCATTACTGCACTCAGAATACATTGTTTGAGAGTGCCACCCACTCTGCACTGAACCCTGGCCCCTGCTGGTCTGGGCACACTTGTCGCCCTCCCCATCCCCTGCACTTCTGTCTGCGCACTTGCATGACCTTGAATGTACTAGGCTTAGCATGTTTGTCTGTCCTGTCCTCCTCTATCTCCCCTCCCTAGCTGGCTATGCTTGCATGCATTAGCGCATTGATGACCAATCTTTATTGTCTTGTATGTTCCTGTCCCACGCCTCCCCTTCCTCCCCCACTCTTTGTCACGCACGTATACTAGTAGAAATGCCTCCGCTTAGTATGCTAGTTATTTCTGCTAGACCATTTTGAATTTTCAAGTCCTAAGAATGACAATGACATCCCCTTGTTCCCGTCCCTCATTGAAGATCTTTGAAGCACTTTACTTGTGTATAAGAACTTTACAAATAAACAATTACAGTTACAATTACAATTCTGGCATGGTGTGCAGCGAATTATCTCTGTCTCAATGCCAGTAAAATGGAGATCCTCCTCATCAGGACACATGTGCCCTAATTTTCTCCTACCATCTGGCCACCCTCTTCGGGCCCTCTACCCCCACCCTCTTGTGAGGCTAATCCCTCACACCATGGACCTTACCAAGAAGTCCCACTTCCAGCTCCACATCCTCAGAGGCATTCTTCCTTTTCTCACCTTTCCCCAGAAGCTCAATGTTTCCAGAGCTCTGGTCCTCTCCAGGCTGGCCTACTGCAACAGCCTCTTTCTCCTTCTCCTTCTTTCCACTCTATTCGCCCCCTGCAGCTAATACAGAACAGGGCTGCACGACTTATCCCTGGCCTCAAGCCCAGGGACCGTATCTCTCAGCCCTAAAATCTCTCCACTGGCTCCCGGTGGCTGCAAAGATCAAACTGAAGACCCTATGCATCATCCACAGGGCCTTCTGGGGCTGGGGACCACGCTATCTCCAACTTTTCCTCCCTAAATACTCCCCTGCTAGAGCCCTATGCTTCTCTAACTCCAACTCTCTGACTGTAAAACGTTTCTCCAAGGAGAGTGTGGCGGGCATGTCTCTCCCCTCGGCTGGTGCCTCCATTTGTAACAGCCTCTCTGCCCCTCTTAGACTTGAGCCGGACCTACTTAAGTTCTGGAAATGGCTCAAAACTCTGCTCTTCTCTAACTCTTACCCTGTTTCTCTTCCCTACGACTAACCCCACTGCCGCTGCGACTGGCGGCCTGATCCTTATGAATCTTACAGGATGCCAGGCCCTTTCTCCCAGTCAATACCAACACCCCTCCACCCACAGCACGGCCATGTGTGTCCCTCTTAGTGGTGCCACATTCCATCTTGAGAGTCACTGTACCAGCACTTAGCCTGAGGTTCTCCTCCTCTGCTCCCATTAGCACTTGCCTCCTGGGTCCTCCTCCAGCATTTGTTCACTCCTCTGTTCCCCGTTCCATCCTCTTCCCCATAACTTCTCCTCAATGCACTTGCATGGCCAAATGCCACAAGGCCTAGTTTGACCACAGCTGTATATAATAACTGTTTGCAATTGTTTTTATTTACCTTGTTCCCTTCCCATTTATCCTTGGCGCACTTTGAAACACAATTCTGTTGTATAAAGTGCCTTACACATGCTCAATAAATAAAGTCCTAAATCCATATGAGAAATATATTAGGCCATACAAAAGCTAAGCAAAGGAAAGGGACCCAGGACTGGATGACCTTATCATAGATGTTTTGCCACCTTTGCTTATCTTTTGACTCTCTAGCTTCTAGATTTGTATGATAGCTTTACTAATATTGGGGTCGTCAATGGTACATTTCTGGAGTTGATGACTAAAATTATACATTATACTCAAGCCATGTAAGGGCAACCTACTAAGTAGGTGCTTGCTACCCAGTCGGACAACGTTCTCCTGGAACTTCTCAGATGTGACCAGAGCAAGTTAATAAAAAGACAGGCTGGCATCCACAAACACCAGTTTCTTTAGTTCCATATTGTTCAGGGCTGGTGTATCACATTAGAAATGGGCACTTGTGGCACTGGGCAAGCTTTTAATTGAATGAACTGGCATGCTTTGATAAAAGCCTTGGGATGACAGGAAAAGGGGACTGTTTTATAACAATGTTCAGGGTTTTATACAGAAACTAGAGAATGTCACTATCTGTAAATGACATTTCATATGACTACCTGCTAGGGCAACAAGGGAGAGTGGCCCTCTTTCCCCCCTTCTCTGGAGCTCATTTGTGATGGTAGCGTAACTGGAATGAAAGGCGTAAAAGCCTTGAGTACGGCTGTAACGCCGTGCAATCATGCCATGCATCATTTTCTATGGTTTGCATGTCTTAGAGAAGGGGTGGCAAGCAACTTGCATTTTCGCTGCCTTCGATCCTCTCCTCCATACAAATGCTTCAGCAATTACACTGGCATGGATTTTCATGCCTGTGCAAATGCTGAAGATCTATAGGGAGCCTGGTGACTTCATGTACCAGCATAAAGCAGGCAGACCCCCTCAGGATCCATTGTACACGCTGCCTGCCATGCTCGCATGACAGGCAGCGTGTACAATTAAAAGTAAAGGCAGCATGGCATGTGAGCATGCATGCCAGAGTTTACTCACCTTGCATGGTGGAGTGCAAAAGTGCAGGGCAAAATCTGGCATGCATGTTGGTATGCTGCCTTTTGCCCTGCACCTTTTAACTCTGCCATGTAAATGACGAAAATGTGGTGGCCCGGACCACTCTACAATCAAGTGCAAACGTACCAGGACCCTGCTGTCAAATTACGATGGTGAGCAACATGAGCTCCTCTGTGTATGGTATTTGGAGTCTATCTTTCAAAGCATACGTTTTGACATCAATATTAAAGGTGTTGTAGATGGCGGATTAATTAACACACGATGGGCCTATGTGGATGACATTCTGGGCACCATTTCCAATTTCTGGGACTCTCTTCCGCATTGTAAGTCATTTATATCTTCTCAGCAGGTGGTAATTAAAGATCAATACTGCTAAGACCTATGTTGCTCACTATGTTGTGCTCTGTAGTGTTGAGCAAATGAAGGATGTACGAAGTTTAGTTGGGGAAGGTATATTTATTGACTATGGGCTCTAACAGATCACCTAAGTATCTCAGTAAAAAGCTCTGCAGTCATCTCCCTGTCACCCCCCAACCGCCTCCTCTCCCTCACATTCCGTCTTCTCAAATCCACGCCATGCCTCTACCTATTCCCTCTTCCACTGCCTCTTCTTCTTCTACATCCTAGTAATTCCAGGGCAAGAAAGAGACACTAAGATGAAGAAGACAGCTTCCTCTTTCTGAGCCCAGTCCATCTTTCTTGTCATAGTCACTCTTACTCTTCTTGTCGTTGTCCCACTTCCTCTTCATCATCCCTTTCCGGCTTCCTAGTGTGAGTCCCTTTCCATCTGCCATCCTCTTCTTTTTTGAAGTCCCTCTTCCTTTTATTAATCTTTTCTTTGTTCTATCTATTCTTCCTTGCCCTGGTCCCTCTTTTCCACCCGTCCTCCTCGTGGTGGCACCTCTTCCTTATCCTGACCCTCATCTCGCTTGCTCTTCCTTGTCATCAATCATTTTCCTTTCCTAGTCCCACTTTCTTGTCCTCATCCCAGTCCTTCATCCTAGCCTCTAGTCCTCATCCTAATACTAGCCCCTCTTACTCATCCTAGTCTTTCTTCCTCTTCCTTGTCTCTCTAAACAATCCCTCCCTCTTCCTGCAGATCTACAGAGATATTATAAGGACCAAGGGCCTTACCAAGTTTTTGTGAGCTCAATGAAGACTGCAACTCTTCAAACTTGAAGTGTGGTGTACACCTGGTTATCCAGGAGAGCAGGGTATTTGCCAGGAAGCTCGCATCGAGCGATCCCTCATCATCACTCTTATAAACATCTGAAAAAAGGAACTTCAAGTCGCTGTTTGGATGTTGACATTAAAATAGTGCTGGTCCATGGTATGTCCAGTGGCAATCGACTTCCATACTGACCTTGATTAAGCTAGAGGCCCTGTTTGTTTAAAGATGACCCACACCAGTATCCATTATCTTATAGAGCACCTTATGCGCTCCAATTCCCAGAGCATGGTATGGTATGGTATGGCAAATGACAGTTGTTCTTTTGAATAATTAATTTGCATGTCCTACAATTCCTTTAGGATCAACATTGACTTCCCAGCTGTGGTTCTTCTGTGAATGACAGCTTACTTCGTGAAGTCGCTATAGGTTTCTGTGTTATATCACAAGAATAATAATCCGATTGAAAATTAAGGGACCAAAATGAAGGGGTAAAAATAACAACTTTTAGATTGAAAGTGAGGGGAACAGTAAATAATAGACATTTTGAGTAAAGAATGTAAAAATCACTTCTCCAAAAAATCATATTATGTGCTAATAAATGTATTTGATTTAAAAAATGTGCTTTTGATTTCTTATTGATTTGTAAGTATCATGATCCTTCCATCATACTACTCCAACAAAATCCATCATCCCATTATTTTGAGTAACAAATTTCACCCTTGGCAGTTTACTTTCTAAAAGTGATAGACCCCGATACTACCAGGCCCATTCCAACCCTCTTCTAAATTATTTGGTTCAAGCCATGAGTGTTTTTATTTTAGTTTTGATCTAGTTTACAAATCTTTTGCATATTAGAGTTGGGAAATGTTCGTTTCCTTCATTTGGTCTTAGTAATTCTGATCAAAGGTCCTTTTAACGCTTCATTTTCAGTATTCTTCCATTTTGCAGAGAAATTTTTAGTGCTACCTTGCCATAGCGCTTCAAGATGGCATCGTCGGGTGGCAGGTTCCCAAAGTCGTATTGAACACTTCTTTGTGGATTGAGGACACGGTTTCATTTCTTTTCTAAAATTTTGCACCCTCAATGCTTCAGTTACAAAATCCAGACTTATTGGAGAAAGATCATTCGCGCCTTGGCCTAACAGAGTAAGTGATAAGGGTGAATCCTCACACTCCAAGCACGTAACCACCCTCATGCTTGAAGCCCTCTTCCATGTGTCAGCTGATATTAAAAAAGAGAGATACGTTATTGAACAGGTAGGCTAGACAAGACACCGATATTGAGGTGGAAAAAGTATTTGATGGTGTTTGCCCATTCAACCAGTGCAAGAACTACCCCTCATTTTTCAGAACTTATTCAAGTGAACAGGGGCGGGGACCCATGACTGCATGTCAGCTTATATATTCTCAAAGAACCCCTCGTTGTCCACCCCGTTTACCGCAATATGATAACTGAAATGTCCACCTACTGTCATACATACCCCTTCATGTGTAAGATTTCCAACAGGTGAGGGACACAAGTATATCCTCCACCTCATTAAGACTTAACGCAGCATCTTCTCCATCTTCTCTCTTACACAGGGATATACAAATTGACAAGATGTACTTTTAAGTCATAGGAGCAGGGGAGCTGACGCCACTGTGCATTATGGGAGATCAAGACAACCTTTTTAACATCGGCAACTAGAGTGTTTGACACCAAAATAGCCAGGCCTGTTCATGTACATCTCAAGGATACTTTTGTAGCTGTGGTGATAAAGGACATGAATCCCAGTTTGGGGAGGAGGTAAAGGGCCAACATCTCTGGCAGCCTGCCTGTGCCACTGGTGCTCAAATGCTGCTGACAGTCTTCCTATTTTGCTGATGCCCTGCAATGTTCCATGATTTTAACTGGGCACCTCTTGAGCAGGATTGGACCTCTGGCGATACATTTACTGGACTCCCATTCCATGTCTATGCCTGCCTTGAGTCAATGGCAAAGGGGTCCCAGATATCTGTTTTTTTTTGTTGCATTTATTTATTCACATGTTTATTGAACATTGATTCAGAATTGACAAAAATAGACAGTATATACAATTTACCCCCTCACCCTCTTTTCCCCCATAACCACCTTGTGAACAGAACAATCCTTTACAACTCCAAGAACCTCACCCAAATATCTTCAAGAAGGTTGCTTTTCTTATTCCTGTACAAAATCACTGTTTCTAACACCAACATTCTATGTAAGTCCTCCATCCATTCTCATGCAGTAGGCAATGTTTCACTCTTCCGCTGCCATAAAGCAATTTTCTTCGCAGACAGGACCAACACCTCTGTGGGAATGCTAAATCTTCTACTAGATCATCATTCCCCAAGATGATGGTCGAAAAATCATAATCAACAGCCAGCATTAAAACCTTGTTCATTGTCTGTGTTATTTCATTCCAAAACACCCTTAAACTGCTACACTCCCAAATCATATGCTCAAATGACCCAAACCTGTGTTTACATCTCCAACACGTTTTGGATTCAAGCAAACCCCTTTTGTAGAGCTTCTGCGGTTTCCAGTACACTCTGTTCAATATTTTGATTTGTCAAACCCTTTCCCCTAGGTTAAGTTGTTGACGAGGAGAGGAAATTACTGACGGGCCCATTGGTCAGCACTCACCCTCGAAAAGTAGTTATACAAAATAGCTGCACCAGGCGAGGACAGAGTGCAGGATTCACATACTCCGGCAAGATCCAATAATCAGGACTCAATAAATTGGCAAAGGGAAGTCTGCTTAATGATACATACATCAGCGAATGGAAATCAGCAGCATCGCGATTACCTGCCTCACCCTGACTTTCCCAAACATTAGTCCAACAGCCTCTTTTATGGGCAAAATCAGTCATCATTGACGTCTAATTCTACAAAAAATCATCATGCAATACAATTGGTTGGGAAAGGTAACTTAAGTATAGGTGCTATATCTGTATATGGAAATAACGTGTCACGGATGGCACTCTGTTAAGAGTGGCACAGGACACCCAGGAAGGGTTTGGGTGGTTGTGCCGAAGTAAGGTGGACAGATAAGTACACACACAGCTGAAAGTAAAGAGAACGAAGAGTAGGCAAGTGTAACAAGGAAATAAGGTACAACAGAATGGATTCCCTCTTGGGGTGTATGCAGATATAGGAAAAGAGTATTCCACGGACCTTAGGAAAAACTCTAGCCTTCTGCACAGTTTGCTATAACAGAGGCCCACGCTGTTTGCTCATGGCTTGGAACAACATCTATTGGTGTCTGTAACGCAGAAACGAGACAAGGGAAGGGGCAGAGGTTGCCTGACAGAAGCTCTGTACAAAGGGGTCTACAAACAGTACAAGAGAAGACACTAGCAGACAAATCCAGGAAAAAGGAAGTCGATAAGCAAAACTAGCGGAAGGAAATGAAGGGAAAGCCCTATAACAGGATTGGATAGGGATAAAGAACAGAGGGTAGAAAACAAGGAAGAAAGCAAGGGAGCAGCAGTTAAGAAACAGGGGGACTGCAATAACTGAAAGTAAATAATGTAGGTGAACTGTTGTGGATAGCAGAGGATGGTAGGGTACAAGGTTGAGAGCTCAGAGGAGCAGGAAAGCAACGAGCAAGCCCAAAGGAGCAGGCCTGTAAGGAAGGGAGGCCAGAGGGAAAGGGCTTAGGGCAGCGGAGTGAAGCAGGCTGCGCGGCAAGGAGCCAGAAGGGCTGGGCAGCAAGGAGCAGGGGCGTTGCTAGGGGGGGATAAGGGGGCTAAAGCCCCTGATCTTTTGGTTGTAGCCCCGGATAGAATCTGAGGAGCTACAGCCAAAAGACTAGCTAGTCCCCAGTCCCAACAGTTCCGACATCAGCGTAGCCCCGGGTCTTTTCCAGACCTAGCAACTCCCCTGGCAAGGAGTAAGCCCAGAGAAGCAGGGCTGTGAGGCAGGGAGCCCAAAAGGCTAGGGCTGTAGGCAGCAGGGTGTAGCAGGCTTCAAGACAGGAAGCCCAGCGGATGAAGGCTGTAGGTTGAAAGCAGCGGAGCGTGTTCGGCTGCAAGGCAGGAGCCTGGAAGACAAAGGCGGAAGGTAGCAGCACAGCTTGATCGGCTGCAAGGCAGGAGCCTGGAAGACAAAGGCGGAAGGTAGCAGCTGAGCGTGATCGGCTGCAAGGCAGGAGCCCGGAAGGGCAAAGGCGGAGGCTGCAAAGCAGCAGAGCGTGATCGGCTGCAATGCAGAGAGCCCGGCAGGGCACTAGATCCAAAGCAGGAGTAAGGAGGAACCGCATACAAAGATCCGTAGCTCAAAACAAAAAGGTGCTGGAACGACTCTTAATGCAAGAGACTGAGCCCTTGCAGGCAGCAGCTTTTATACCGCCCTGCCCAGCACAGAGGCAGGCTAATTGGTCGCACCTGGATCAGCACACCTGCATATAATCTGCCTCCTCCCTCTCTGTTCCTGAGCTGGTGGAAGCAGAGCTGATCCCTAGGGCTTCTGGGGATTGTAGTTCCGATGATGACAAATAGGAATAGCCAGGAATAGATAGTTATAGCCAAGTGCATTGTGGTAAGTGTAGTTTGATGGGAAAAATAGAAAAGTATGAAAGTCTCGCAAATGGGAAATAAGGTCCAAGAAGTGAATAGCGGTTGATCCAAGAGTTGTCTGTAGATAAATGAATAACCATTAGTCCATAATGATCGCCAATGTATGCGCCCATGGCGCAGGCATGACATAACGCAAGTGGATTGGATAACTCTTATCGGGTGGGCGTCTACGCCCTTCCCTCTACACCACACGTGATTGACGTCACTACAAGTACGACGTCTCATTGGTTACAGTGTCTATAGGACCCTAGATTACATGGTCCCTTGTGATTGGGCAAGTTACACCCCTAAACATAAATCCCCATTTTAGTTAGCAGCTTTAGAGTAGACACTCAGGTGCCTAGTGTCCCAAGATTCACACTTCCTCCCTTCCATCAATCAGTGTTTTAGGGTTGTGTGTCAATTAGTTGGCTGGGTATGGCCTTGGATCTGTAGTCTCTTATCAGGAAAAGTTATGGCACCCTCGGGTTCTGGATGACATCAGGCGGTGGTACATCTTCGCGCCTGTCTGGTCACGTGCTGGTCCACCGTGAATCTGCTTCAGTTTCCAACCTTTTATGGATTTCATTCTGTGTGCGATTGGCCACCAGGGTGTCTCTCTTATCTTGACCTTCACGGGCGGGCTGGTATTCTCTGTAGTTGGAGTCTCGTGAGCTCATGCTCACCTCCCCTTCTCTGGTTGCCTCGATCTCCCCGGCATAAGCCTCTCTTTGTTGAGTTTCGATTCCGCTCCTTCTCTGGTCTTTGCTGGGTTTCTAAACTCGGCCTGTCAGGCCTTTGGTCGCCTGGGTACATTTCTGCTTTCACAAAATGGAGTCGCACGTGTACATTGTGCAGTATTGAGGTAGATATATGGTTGGCGCTTGCCGCTCTACTCTCCTACTAGGCATTGCAAGCAGTATCGATTTCTTAGCTTCTTGCATTTCAAGCTTATTTACACACATTCAACAGGGTGGTTGCTTCCATATTGCCTTATGGCACCATTCTCTTATGTTTTAACAGTGTCTCTCCCATGCATCCATTATCATTATCCTTGCGGTTGCTAGTACTGGCATTCATGCTTTCAGTAGCCAAGTCTGTTTGTTCTCGGGGCTGCTCGGGCCCTTGGTTTATTTTCATTGACCTTCCATTAAGGCTTTAGGGGTCTCCTCGTAGACTGTGTGCAGGTATTCCTCATTCCATATCAGTGGCTGGTATGGCTGTCTGATAGGGTATCGTGCTGCCCAGGGTTATCGCGTTATGGCTGCTTCAACCGGTATTGATCATCTTACGTACAAGGGGCAGAGTCCCAGTGCGGCTCTCTGTTGGTTTATTTGCTCCTCGTACGTCACGTACAATTGCGAGTGCCTTACTGGCAACTCGCAATGGGGGGCAGGGGTGCGGGTCATATCTGGGTCCTCCTCTACACTCCCCCCTCTGGTCGGTTCATCGACCACTCCTACTTCCTCCTTTATATTCAGTTTCTTTGATTCCTCAGCTTCTTGCTCATCGTCTCCTGGGTTTACACAAGAAGGCGTGAAAGTATGCAATTTTGGTGTCCATGGGCCTCATTACACGGTAGGCGGTAATCATGGCGCTATTAGCGCCATGGTTGCCGCCGGTATTTTACCGTGTCCGCCTTGGTGGATGGCGGAATTACCGCCCTACTCCAAGGTGAGCAGGGCGGTAATTCCCCATTCACCAAGGCTCTTCCCCATTCCCATTTTTGCCCCCATAGGGCATAATGGGAATATGGAAGGTGCTAATTACGGTACTGCAAATTGCGGTACCGTAGTTAGCTCCGAGGTCCCTTTGCGTCACCCAACTTTAACGGCTGGTAAAACCAGCCGTTAAAGTCGGGTCCCGCAAAGGGAACTCGTAGTAAGGCGGTAAGGGTTTACTGGTACCGGTGCCCTTACCGGTACCGGTAAACCCCTACTGCCTACCGTGGAATGAAGCCCCATATCTTTATCACCCATTTCAAGCTTCCTGCTGTTCTCACATGCTCATCTTTGTTCCAGGTCATCAACTGGCATTGTCCATTTGGACTGCAGTAAATCCATTTGTTTTCGTGCCTTCTTCGTTTCTTGGGATAAGTGAATTTTGTTCCTTCTGGTGCAAATTCACTGGCCTTCACAAAGTCTTTTATCTCCTCATCTGTCAGGTCTCTGGGCTTCCATCCTGGCTCGACATTGACCATAATTTTCATCCCAATGACCTTCTTTGCTGTTTTCTGGCACTGTGTGACGGTTATCTTGATAACACAGACTCCTATCAGCACCATTGCTAGAAAAGCTCCCAGGAACTTGAATATATCTGCCATCCATCGGGGGACCCATGAGAATAGGTTTCCGAAACCAGCTGTCATCGTCCACTTCATCTGTCTCATCGGTCATCTGGTTTTTCAGGGTTGTTAACATGTCTATGGCCTCTGTGAGGGTGTCAGGCAGGTCGGTAATCTCCTCTTCTTCCTGTGACACCCCAGACTCCCCTTCCTCCCCTTCCTCCTCACCTTGAAGTCTCCGGCGTTGAGTTAGCGTAGGATTATCCTTTGTTCGAGCCTTCACTCCTTTTTTTTGTAGATAGGGACGACCAAGGTAGGACGCCACAGTGACACCCTTTGGGTGATCTGTGGCAACCCTCCTCGGTCGCTGTTCAATGGGCAAAAAGCCAATGGCACAAAAAACCCCAGAAGATTAGAATCTTCAAACGTAGTGAGGTAGTAGTTACACACTCCGGAGGCAGCAGTAGAAGGAGAGGAATCTGATTAACAGGATCCGGCTATAGAGGAAATTCCAGGAAGAATCGGGTATGATACCAGATCAATGTAAGTTCTCGAAACATTAGGCCGTAGAGGGCTAGGCGAGGCAATCCACTTGGCAAGCTGAGGTCGGTAGATGGGATATCAACAGGAAGTAATTCCGATACTGGATAAGCAGGTAAGGGCTGGACGAGGCAATCCACAAGGCAGGCTGAGGTCGGTACACAGGGATATCCAGATAGAACAGAGGAGGGCAAAGAGGAGGACCAAGAGTGGTGATTCCTTACGGGAAGAAAACAAGAATAGACAGAAAAAAACAGAATAGAGAGAAAAGCTCAAGACGGAAGGGAGGAAGGATACTAGATGGGAACGGAACAGACAAGGGAGGAGGGATAAGAAGACGAGAAGAATAACTGAAAAAAAGGCAAGAAGCGAAAGAAACGGGAGGAGGAAAGAAAAGAAGGGTCACGGGGGAAAAAGGGAAACTACACGAAAAATACAGCGGCGCAGGAACAGGACGAAAAACACTGTACATTGCAACGCACCTGACCCCGGACGTGAAAGGATTAAATACCGGTGTCAGGAACGTCGCAACGACCACTAGACGTGCACAGCACGCAAAAAAAAAACATGTGATGGAACCCGCTATGGCGGGCGCAGCTTCCACTTCTTCCAAAGCTGCCAGGTTCCCTGAGGCGTGACAGTATGCCCCCTCCTAAGGTCCACCCCACCAGGTTTGTTGGGGTGTCTGAAATGGAACCTATGCAACAGGAGAGGTGCATTTAAATGTGCTCTGGGTTCCCATGTGTCTTCAGACCTTGGGTATCCTTTCCAGTGGACTAAGTACTCTAAACGTCCCTTATGGTATCGAGAGTCACACATTTGGGATACCTCATAGACGTCTTCAGTGGGGTCTGGTGGGACCGGAGTGTTTTTTCTTTTGCAGGACCACTTATCTTCCATGAAGGTCTTCAATTGAGAGGTGTGAAACACCGGATGCACACGACTTAATCGAGCAGGTAACTGTAAGCGAAAGGCTACTGGGTTGATTACATGTGTTATCTTGTATGGTCCGATATATCTAGGGGACAGCTTAGATGGGTGTACCCAACGTGGTAAAAATTTAGTGGACAGAAATACCTTGGATCCGACTCCCCAATTGGGCACTGGTCTCCTGTGTTTATTAGCTTGGGATCTATTCTTTTCTTGAGCCTCTATGAGTCCCAGTCTAGCCTTGTCTTGGGCTTCTCGAATAGTTGCTAACGAAGCTTCCACAGAAGGCACCGAGGCCTCAATGTTGGCCAAGGGAAGAAAGGTACGGGGATGATAACCGTATGTACAAAAAAAAGGGCTGGAACCTAAGGCGGAGTGGCAAGTGTTGTTATATGAGAATTCGGCCGTTGGGAGTAACTGGACCCAATCATCTTGTTGTTGGTTGACAAAACACCGGAGATACTGCTCCAATGTACCATTAAGACGTTCAGTCTGTCCATTTGATTGTGGATGGAATCCCGAGGTCAAGGCCCTTTCAATGCCTAATCTCTTGCATAAGGCAGACCAGAAATGAGAGGTGTACTGGCTGCCACGGTCTGAGACGATTTTAGTAGGCATACCATGCAGCTTAAATATGTCTCTCAAGAAGACTTCAGCCATGCGAGATGCAGAAGGTACCCCAGGTAGAGGTGAAAAATGTGCCATTTTTGTGAATGAATCGATGACCACCATTATACAGGTACAACCCTGAGACTGTGGCAACTCTACGATGAAGTCGGTCGAGATAGTGGTCCATGGACCTGTGGGAATGGCACCGGATTCCAACAATCCCAGAGGTTTTTGTGTGGAATACTTGTTACGAAGACAGGTAACACAAGACTGAACGTATTGTCTGGTCTCTTCCTTCATCCTAGGCCAAAAAAAATATCTCGATAAGAGTTCTTGAGTATTCCGAATACTACGATGGCCCGCAATCTTGGTATCATGGCACCAGGATAATGCTGTTTTCCTTAACGAAGGAGTTGGCAGATATAACTTGTCCTTAACCATATATAATCCATCCTTGATTACATATTCGGTCTTGTCACTATGTCTTTCTGCTTCAAATCTCCCTCCAGAATCATCCTTGACCTGTTGCAGGAACGAGGACACCACTGCTATCCTCTGAGATCTTGCAAACATCAGTTCAGTAGTTGTTTCTTGTTCAGACAGGTAGTCACTACGTCGAGACAGGGCATCAGCCACTAAGTTTTGTTCACCCGGGATGTAAGTTATATTAAAATCAAATTGGGCGAAAAAATGTGCCCACCTTGCCTGTCTTGTGTTGTAACATTCAAATTGACGCAATACCTGCAAATTTTTATGATCTGTTCGGAGGGTAAAAGGGTGTTCTCCACCTTGGAGGAGGTGTCGCCACTCTGTGCAGGCTAATTTCATAGCCAGCAATTCCCTCTCTATCACAGAGTAGTTACGTTGGCTGGAGTTCAGTGTTTTGGAATAATAGGACACTGGATGTTCCTTCCCCTCATACTCTTGCAGTAACACTGCCCCGATAGCAGCAGAAGATGCGTCAGCTTCCACTATAAAAGGACGGAGCTGGTCAGGTTGCCTTAATATGGGAGCTGAACAGAAGGCTTGTTTGAGTTGTTGGAAACTCTCTTCGGCTTGAGAAGACCATTGGAAAGGGGAGGAAGATTTCTTAAGGAGTGAGGTCATCGGGAGTACCTGTTGAGAGAAGTTGGGTATAAATTTCCGGTAGAAATTCGATAAACCAAGGAATCTTTGGATGTCTTTAACAGACTTGGGAGACGGCCAATCTAGAATGGCATTGACCTTCGGAGGGTCCATGGCAATTCCCTCAGAGGAGAGAATGTATCCCAAATATGATATGGAAGTTGCCGAAAACACACACTTTTCCAATTTGACAGAGAGATGATTGTCTTTGAGTCTGTGAAATACCTCCTTGACATGAGTGTTATGCTCAACTTGTGTGTGGGAGAAGACCAATATGTCATCAAGATAAATGATAACAGAGTGTCCCAGAAGATCCGAAAAAAGTCTGTCCATGAAACGTTGGAATATCGATGGAGCATTTACAAGGCCAAAGGGCATCACCTGATACTCATACAAACCAAAAGGGGTCCTAAAGGCAGTCTTCCACTCATCTCCGGTTTGGATCCTAAGCAAATGGTAAGCGTTGCGTAGGTCTAGTTTTGTAAACACAGTGGCCGACTGCACAGCATGAATGATTTCAGAGATGAGGGGCATAGGATATCTGTCCTTGATGGTTACCTTGTTTAATCCTCTGTAATCAATACAGGGGCGTAGCTCTTGCGTGTCTTTCTTGGGGATGAAGAATAAAGAGGCACCAGCAGGAGATTTGGAGGGTCTGATCAACTCATTGGCTAAGTTCTTGTCTAGGTAGTCTCTCAAATAATGCCTTTCTTGCATAGTCAGGGGATACATACGACCAAATGGGACTAAGGCATCTGGGTACAATTCAATGCAGCAATCTTCGGGTCTGTGAGGAGGGAGCTCTAACGGGATCTTCTCCGTCACAACTTCAGTGTAACCACTCAAATAGGATGGTAAGCAATGTATGGACTTAGATTCTATCCCACAGGAAGTTTGCATCATGGAAAAGGTTGGTTTCGGCAAACAGCCTGTTTTGCAGAAGGCTGAATGAAAACTTAACAGGTTTCTGGACCAGTCAATGGTAGGGTTATGCCGACGCAACCATCCAATGCCTAGAATCAAAGGGAAGTGAGCAGCTCTGATAATATCAAAGGAAAGGCGTTCAGTATGCTGCATGATACGCATGGTGAGGACTTCAGTAGAATGGGTAATAAGGCCTGAGCTCAAAGGTTCGCCATCTACTCCCTCCACCGTTTGGTCCTTGGTCTTAGCTATCCGAGTCAGTCCTTGACTCTCTGCCCAGTGGGTATCAATGAAATTTCCTGCGGCTCCACAATCCAGAAGGGCCTGAGTCTGGATGGAGGTCTGGCCGCTCAGAAGAGTGACTGTCATCACCATAAGTCGATCGTCGTCAGAACACTCCAAAGTGGTGACTGAGAGGGTAACAAAGGGACTGGAATCCTTCCCTCGGTAATATGTCCCTATATTTACCGAGGGTGCTCGTTTCCCGAGCGTCTAGGAGGCACGTCAGGACAATCTCGAAGTAGGTGAGTTGAAGATCCACAGAACATGCATAGGTTCCCTTCTCGCCTTCTCCTGCGTTCTTCAGCCGAGAGAGGGGAACGGGTGATGCCGATCTGCATAGGCTCTTCACGCGAGAGACGAGTAGAGGGAGGTGGTGCAGAAGGAGAAGGAACTGGGAGCATCGGAAGACCACTCTTAATCTTACGTCGCTCAGCTCGCTGTTCAGACAGCCGGAAATCGATCCGAAGTGTTGCAGTGATTAGATCAGCAAAGGTTAAGGGGCGTTCGATACGTGCAAGTTCATCTTTTAACTCTTCTCGCAGACCCTTCCGAAAGATGGCATACTGAGCTTGTTCTTGCCAACCGGCTTCGGCGGCGATCTGCTTAAATGAGGTGATATAGGACATTAAGTCCGAATTTCCTTGTCTGATGTCCAGCAGGTCCTCAGAGGCCAGAAAGGTGCTCTCGGTTCGAAGGAAGGTTTGCTTCATCAAGGTCTTGAAGGCCTCATAATCCTGAAGCACTGGATCAGTTCTATTGACTAAAGGGGTGGCCCAAGCCAAGGCATTGCCTGACATGTGGATTATCATAAACCCAACCTTGGTATGACCAGAAGTAAAGGCCTGTGGACGAAATGAGAAATGCAAGTGACAAGCATCCAAGAACTCCTTTAGCCTTTTGGGTGTCCCATCATACTTCCCAGAAACTAACGGTAGAGGAGGCAAATCTGTAGTCGGTAGTTCCCGCTCTGCTATCCTCTGTTGTAGCACTGCATTCTGGACTTCCAGGCTCAGGTTTTGGACGGCTGCTACTAGTTCCTGAACCTGCTGCGGAGTGGCCATGTCGAATTCGTGGCGTTGCAAACTGTCAGGAAGGTCGGTAATCTCCTCTCCTTCCTGTGACACCCCAGACTCCCCTTCCTCCCCTTCCTCCTCACCTTGAAGTCTCCGGCGTTGAGTTAGCGTAGGATTATCCTTTGTTCGAGCCTTCACTCCTTTTTTTTGTAGATAGGGACGACCAAGGTAGGACGCCACAGTGACACCCTTTGGGTGATCTGTGGCAACCCTCCTCGGTCGCTGTTCAATGGGGAAAAAGCCAATGGCACAAAAAACCCCGGAAGATTAGAATCTTCAAACGTAGTGAGGTAGTAGTTACACACTCCGGAGGCAGCAGTAGAAGGAGAGGAATCTGATTAACACGGTCTGGCTATAGAGGAAATTCCAGGAAGAATCGGGTATGATACCAGATCAATGTAAGTTCTCAAAACATTAGGCCGTAGAGGGCTAGGCGAGGCAATCCACTTGGCAAGCTGAGGTCGGTAGATGGGATATCAACAGGAAGTAATTCCGATACTGGATAAGCAGGTAAGGGCTGGACGAGGCAATCCACAAGGCAGGCTGAGGTCGGTACACAGGGATATCCAGATAGAACAGAGGAGGGCAAAGAGGAGGACCAAGAGTGGTGATTCCTTACGGGAAGAAAACAAGAATAGATGGAAAAAAACAGAATAGAGAGAAAAGCTCAAGACGGAAGGGAGGAAGGATACTAGATGGGAACGGAACAGACAAGGGAGGAGGTATAAGAAGATGAGGAGAATAACCGAGAAAAAGGCACGAAGCGAAAGAAACGGGAGGAGGAAAGAAAAGAAGGGTCACGGAGGGAAAAAGGGAAACTACATGAAAAATACAGCGCGCAGGAACAGGACAAAAAATACCGGTGTCAGGAACGTCGCAACGACAACTAGACCTGCACAGCACGCAAAAAAAAAACACGTGATGGAACCCGCTATGGCGGGCGCAGCTTCCACTTCTTCCAAAGCCGCCAGGTTCCCTGAGGCGTGACAGAGGGTTTCATTTTCTTCGTCGTGTGATGGTATAAATGTGCAACATGATTCTCCAATTTTTGCGCAAACACCTCCATCCATTGCGGTGATCATGTGAAGCACATATCTGTTCTGGAGGGTCATCAGTCTGACTGCTCTCAGCTCTTCTTTGATCGCATTGAATCCTTTTATTGTGGTGTTGATGGTCTGCAGTAACTCCCATCCCGTTATCTGCAACCACTTGGTCTTTGCACCAACTTGGATATGTGGCAAGAGTATTGTTGTAAATACTGATGAAGTTAGGCTGAACAGCCTGTGTTCGTAGGGAATTGCATAAAATGTGTCCTCTGATTTGGCAGAGAAGTCATTCTCTCTCTTCATCCTTGACATTAGTACCACAGACCTCCTTTTCCTCAGGTGAGTGTCTGCTTTCGGGAAACTGTCCAAATTCAGTTAATTTTTTGGAATCACTAGTGCTGGAACATGTACGTTCACCAGTGTGCATATGCCTCCCCAGTTCCTCGGTAGCCTTATGTATGCCTTGGATCCACATGCCCAATAGTGGTCCATCAGGACTGCAGTCCCTTGCGACATCCCTGGGGCTTCGTATATTCGACCGCAGTTTTGATTCTCCCCCATTTTCCTCGTGCCATTACTTCCTAAACACAGTTTCGGGTTTTTCAGCAGTACTATCTGCAAGGGTCCTCCTCTGTCTTCGACCCATGTCAACAGCTTTACCAATTTCGGCCACAATGGTCTACATAGTCTCTGTGAGTTCTCTATTGCTTCTTTGCAGGCTCCAAGGACCATTCAAGCTCGGCAGATTACTACTCCTTCTTCCCATCCATCTGGGGAGACTACTGATCCCCAGATCTGCATTTGTCCTCGGTTCTTCCATATTTGAGCTTCTTCTGCCGGACGTTCAGTCTTGAGTTTATTTCCCACCTTATTCCTGATCCCTTGACTTCAGGGTTTTCATATCTAATCGCATGATTCTTGGTGTGCGCCCTGTTTCTTGTTTTGATGTCCTGGACATATCCGTCTTCATCAGGGTAGTCCTTTTCGTTGGCCCATATCAACGAGGCGTCTCTCCCCATGAATTGTCCTCTGGTGTTACACATTGCCACATGTGACAGGCAGTGGCTATGGGGACATCTATTTCTACAGCCACAAAGATTTTGGACTTGCCACTGCTGTACGGCAGGAGTGCACAGACGAAACATTCTCCTTCTGATTGCCTTCGTCCAACTTCCTTCATGTGCTGGTACCATATGTTGTTTCCAAGATGGGCCGTGCTGTCCAAGTAATGGGTTAACTCGTCATCGGTTTCATATGGACTTCTCTTGATCCTTAGCGTTTTTCTGTGGTTGGCTATCACTATGTCTCTGAATGCGTCTGTACTGCTCTTTCGTTCAGGCAGACTCTCGGGCGTTATCCTTGGAGGGGCAGGTTTCGTTTCCTGCCCTGCAGTAATAGGGGAGGTTTTGCGCTTCTTTTCCTTCCCTCCTGCATTCTTTTGTAGACCTCCTCCCGCTGCATGTGATTTATCATCCTTCCAACACGTGGCTGTGTCGTAGGCTCGGTAGTTACTTCTGGAGTTGGAGCTGGCGTGCTCGCTATCACAGTTGTGGTGGTTGTCTTGCTCAGCTCCTCCTGTAGCTTCTTTGCTGTAAGTATGAGTAGAAACACATACTCAACTACCGCATGTGTTTTCTCAGTGAGTTCTTTCTTTGCTTCCTCTGTTCGATTGAGTGATTTTGCTATTTCACTTCGATTCAGTTTCTCACGTTGCTCCCTGCTTTCTGGAGCTGCTTGTTCCACAGGTGATTTCTCTCTTTCAGTTGGTTTGGCCTGCGGTTTCGTAGCCATTGACACTTGCCCTTGTTCGTGTGCACTCAGTGTATGGGTGCGTGCCATGGACAGTGCTATGCTATCGTTCATTCCGTGCTGACCCTGTCTCCAGCCTTTCTCACCATTCATTACTTCAAGTGTATGCGTGTTACTGCTAATTACATTCAACTGTAAATCGTTTGCTTTATCATCAGTTTTTCTTGGAACAGAGATGACAATATAAGGTCTGGGTGCTTTTGTGGGCCCAAATGTTCATTACCTGATGGATGCACAGACATTAGGACGCTTCGCGCACCGATAAAAAATGCAGTTCTAATAGTTAACGATAAAAATACTTCCGGGAAACCGGGGGCGCACTTCCGCTGGTGGCACGACTAAATTACTGTTTTGGGCCCCCATTTCAATCAAGTTCATAGTCCACTATTTATTTCTTTCTTTGTTCTGATCTCGTTGTTTAAAGTTCAGCAAATCAAAGTTCAGCAAATACTAAATACTGTGCTGTTCAATGTCCCCCCTCTTGCAAGTGATGATGATAGTCTCTGAGTATGGAGTACAGTTCCTTTGCTAGACTATGGAAAAAGGTTAGACTACCGTTTTCAGCACATCACATTAATCCTGCATTGGTTGTGGGAACCGCATTCCCCGGGCACTCTTTCAACTCGTCATGGCCCTGAGGATATGCAGGACAATGTTTTCAGTGACACCATGAAAAGATGGATTCGCTACAAATCACGCAAAATAAAATATTGAAAAAATAAAAATAAAAATAAAAATAAAAGTGAACATATGAAAGGGTAGGAAAAAATAAGAAAAGGTTAAAAAAGGTAAACACGGCAGTGAAGTTCATGTCTCTGTTCCTTTCACTTGGTCGTTCGAGGTCGAGTTGATGAACAGTCTCTCTCTCACCCATTCATTCTCCTGCACGATAATGATGATCAAATAGAAAACACAAAACAAGAAAAATAAGAACGGATGCAGTTATCCTTGTTTCTGCTCTTTTCGATCTGTCCTATGTTGGAAGCATGAAGAACTGTTTCTTTTGTTTTCTTGCCTTGTCCCCGGCTGGGGATGATGAAAAAGGTTATTTTGGAATGCCCCCTTCTAAGGCTCTTCTTAGATGTGGATGTCCATAGTTGCTTCTGAGTTGTGATGCAATAGCTCTTAGGAGACTGTTCAACTGGGCATTCTTTGCTGGATCACTAAGAAAGGCAGGCACATCAATGTTGCGGGGTCTGCCCACTAGTTCTGGAAAGTTTCAATGAGATGAAAGAAAACACGAAAAGGATGACAACTGTCTTCAGGTGTTAATGACATTTGTTCTGGTTCTTTGGCCTTTTCTTGCAGTGTGATTAGTTGTTTTTTTTCTTCGATCTGTCCCTCGTCGGCTAGTCTCACTGAAATCTCCTCAGGAATTCTCGCTGGAAATTGGACAGCTCCACCTGGAGCATGATGCCTTGGAGGAGTGCGCCCCTGTGTGGGGTGTTAGCTGAATTCCTAAGAAAGGTGATGACGTCAACATCTGCAGGTCTCCCCACCATTTCCGGATAGTCTGTGACTAATCGAAATAAAACGTTGTGTGCCAGCCGTGTATCCTCAGGTGATAGGGACATTTGCCTCGTTTGCTGGGTCCTAATCACAGTCCCTTCTTTTGATGCGAACAAGTTTTGCACTTTCCTGCTGCGTGAGTTGCAACCACGTGGTTCAGCTTGTACCACACTTGGTTGAGAAAGTAATTTTTTTTTGGATCTCTAATGAATGTCAATGTATCTGTAGTTCTCCCGATAAGTCCTGGACATTCTTCGATGATGCGGAAGAACAAAGTATATGTGATCTCGTCAATGATTACTTGTGGTGGAAGCATCTGTGTCTTTTCTGCTGTGTTCGGGTAGTGTAATGAAAGTTTCTGTTATGACAGTCAGTAGTTGTCGGATTATTTTCTTGTTTGCATGGTCTTGAATGAATTCAGTAACGCTGGCTTCTCTGCCTATAAGTGAAGGGTAGGACAGTACTACCAACTGAAACTATGTGAGCACATCCCACTTGTGACTTCTGCTGGGATGAACCATATGTCCATGAAGAAAGTCTTGATCTTGCTTTTACTTCTTATCAGAGTCTTAGGTTTTAAATGCATTGTGTGGCTTTCAATGTTCATGAGATTAGCGCTTCTGTTGATATGAGTACACGATTTTCTTCTTTTACCCTGCACCCTTGGCTGCACAGGGTGTTTGCTTGCTTCTTATTGTCTTTTTTATGCTTATAGAAAAGGTTCAGCGTGGACAAGATTTTCACAAAAGTTCTTTTGTTGGCTACATTGAATGTTCATTTAATTGTCCTTTTGTCACCTTCCACTTGGTTTGAAGAACTGTCTTGTTTTGAAAGTCTCACTTTTATATATATTTTTTTCTCTCCTCGTTCTTGTAACTTGTCTGCTCATGCGTCCTTCTTCCTTGCCATAGATCTCGTCTGCACATGCTGCGGTCCTTTCCCGTTGTCTGTGGATTCCTCGGCAGTAGATGTAGTAGGAGTGCTCTCTCCTATAAAGAGTTTTATATCATTCGTGAAGATCCAGGCTCTTCTGCCTTTGAGCTTGACAGCTGACGGGGTGCAGTCCTCTACGATGAACGGGCCATTAAACCTTGGCTCGTCCCATCTAATTCTTGTGAAATTCTTCACGAGGACACGATCTCCAGGGAAGACAAAAGGCGCGCATGGGCTCTGAGCTGCGCCGGCATCAGCACTGTCTGTTGTGGTTTGTGCTGTGTCGTCTCTTTTCTGCCGTCGCTGCAGCTGGCCTGAAATGACAGTGGAACTGGATGTGAGACAATCCAGACAGGCGTTCATCTCCTCTCCTAGAACCTCCCTAGTTGACTGGTCATCACATCCAGCTCTGTCTCAGGGGATAAGAGGGTCCTCATCCTCCTCCCCGTGACTATTTTGTGCGGCGTTAGATGATGGTCGGAGCCTGGCTGGTTCCGAAGAGCATACAATGCCAGTGGTAGGCAGTGCATCCATCCCTTTCTTAATGTGAGCTTCAACTTGGCTATCCTTTCCTTAAGCAAGCCTTTGATCCATTCACATATCCCGTTTCCCTCCGGGTGATACGCCGACGAGAATTTGTGTTTTATACCAAGCAACAAGCTAATTTGCTCTAATACTGCATTTACAAAATGTGTTATCATTACCTCGCACACCCCCCGTCTAGGGAAAACTTCCCTCACCAGGAATTTAGCAGCACAGGCAGCGTCAGGGTGTGTACAGGTGCCTGCTTCTACCCATCTGGAGAAGGGACACACCACCACAAGTAGATACTTGTACCCATTACACACCTGAATAATATCGACATAATCAATATGTAGGTGCTGGAAAGGTCCATTTGGTCTGGGGATGACTCCTCTCACTACTTTTAATGTGTGCCCAGAAGTGAATTGCTGGCAGATAATGCAGTTTACCATAGAGAATGTAACATGCTTGGCTAAATTCGGTATAAACCAGTCTTCCGCAAGCGTTGCAGCAAGATTTTCTTTTGACATATGAATGGGGTAGTGAAGCTGTTCTAGCGCTACTTTTAGAAGGGCGACAGGCATTACTGGTTTACCAGTGCTGTCTTGCCTCCACAATCCGTCAGAGGGGTTTAAAGAACACCCTCAACGCTTCCATACATTTTTCTCCTCCTGAGGTGCCTCCCTCTGGAGCTCCATTAATTGAGATTGCCCCATATTGCTATAGGCTTCTGGAGTGGCTCGTGCTTCCATCATTCGTTCATGGGTACGTGCCACCTCCACGTCCATGATTGTTTCAGTTTTGGATGCCATACGTTTGGCTTCCGTGTCCGCTTCATGATTTCCATGTGACACAAAATCTGTCCTTTTGGTATGAGCGGCGCATTTTACGACCGCTATGCCCACTGGGAGCTGTAGTGCTTTTATCAGCCTGTCCAACAAGGCTGCGTGTTGCACTGGCGGCCGTCTGCTCAGAGGTAGCCCCTCCTCTTCCAGCGCGCTAATCCTGCATGCACTGTTGATGTCACATAGGCGGAGTCACTGTACACTGTTACTTCCTGGTCTGCATGGTTCTCGATGGCGAGTATCAATGTTACTAGTTCTGCAGCCTGTGCCGAATAGTGAGATGGTATTCGCACACTGACAAGTACTCGGAACTCTCCATTCGCCATGTGTTTGATTACGGCCACGCCTGTATACCTCTGCCCGTCATCTTGGTCATTTCTTGATGACCCGTCAAAAAAGACGATCTCTTCACTTGGCAGGGCATTTTCCTTGACCCTGGGGGTCTCATCATAGTATTCTTCATAGTTTGCACAGTCATGCACAGGTTCTCCCTCTGTGACTGGCTCGGCTATAAACATAGCAGGGTTCACAGTTTTGCATCGCACTATTTTGATCAGTGGATTAGAGATAATCACCTCGTAGGCTGATGCTCTTTGCGAAGTCAGCGTGCCCTTTGGCTTCTCTAGTATGGCGAATAGTGAGTGCTCAACATATAATGTCATGGAGCACCCCATCACAATGGATGACGCCTTCTCAATGGCGAACGCGGCGGCAGCTAAATTTTGTTCGCAGGGGAAGTGGCCCTTCATGACCGGGTCCAGACTCCCGCTGTAATATGCTAGGGGTTTATATCCCAATGAGGTTCGCTGCGTGAGCACTGTTGTCATAAAAGTGCCATCGGTATGAAAGAACAGATAGAATTCCTCTGCATAATTAGGAATCCCAAGAACTGGGGCCTTACAAATTGCCCCCTTGAGTTCTGTAAACCCCTTCTCCATATCTTCATTCCATTCAATTTCTTCTCTTCTTGCCTGGGCCTTTCTAAGGGCCTGCAACAAGGGCTTGGTATATGAGCTGTAGTCAAAGATCCATGCTCTGACATAGTTGCACAGGCCTAGGAAGCTTTGCATTTGCTTTCCTGTGCGTGGCTTGGCCGTGTTCATGATAGCCTCAGCCCTTTCTGGGGTTACCTTTTTCCCCTCATGTGAGATCAGTTGCCCTATGTACAACACCTCCTGTTGGCAGTAGTGCAGCTTGTCCTTGTCTACTTTGTATCCTTTCTCAGCCAATATAGTCAATAGCTGGACTGAGTCGTGTCGGCATTGCTCTTCAGTGATGCTGCAGATTAGAATGTCATCTACATACTGCAAAACAACACTGTCCACCGCAATATTGCTTCGGTCCATTTGCAGGACTCTGTTGAAAATAGATGGAGACTCGCAATACCCCTGTGGCAACCTCATACTTTTCAGGCGTATTTGCCTGAAGGTAAATGACGTCAGGTCTTGGGAGTCACGGTGTAGTGGGATCGAGAAAAATGCATTTTTCAAATCGATCACAGTGAAGTATTTTGCCTCAGTGGGTATGCACAAAATTGTGGATGGATTGTGGATGGATTCGGGACTAGAGGGAACTCGGCTTTGACTATGTCGTTCAATGCTCGTAAATCCTGGATTAAACGCCAAGACCCTCACTTTGATTTCTTGACAGGATAAATCACTGTGTTGCAAGGTGATTCTGAACTCACAAGGATGCCCTGCTCCATCATGGCAGAGATTGTCTTTGCAATCCCTTCATCCGCTTCTCTGGACATAGGATACTGTCGTGCCTGTCGCAGAATTGCCCCAGGTTTCAGTTTAATTTTTACTTCGCCGGCCCCTTTCAGGAGACCTACGTCATAGGGCCCTCAAGTCCATACCTTGGCCGGTACCACGCCCATGTCGTTATCAAAGTATTCTGGACGTACTAATGCTAACATCATCCTCTGCGGTACCTCCCGCCTGATCATTTTGACCCAAAATATGAGACTCACTTTCACCCGCGTCTCTTCTAGGTCTTGGTGTTCTTCGAACAGATCGTCATCGGTGACGTCAGTCACTCGATACCCTTCTTCGATGGCGATAATCGCACACCAAGGTCTGCCCACATCCTCACATCCCTCAACCAATACCACTTTTCCTCGCAGTGCGGCAGAGTGTATCATTAAGGGAAATACTGGTCCCTCCTCTTCGTGCATGGGTATTCTTGGCCTGAATAGAAACTCATCCGGAGTTCTCATAGTTTTCTCATAGTTTTGTCTGCAAGGCCTGGCAACCCCGCCATAACTCGTACGCCATATGCGAATACTTCTGGCTCCAGCGGTACAGCTCTCATAGCTGCACATCCAGAGTATGCTCTGATCATTTTGCACACGTTTGAATAATGCATTCCTGGGGTGGAGCACACTATGCCATCCTCAGTGAATGAGATGGTCATATTCAACTTTGTCATCAAGTCCCGACCCATGATATTTACTGGGGACTGACGAGAATACAATAAAGGTGCATTCATGGCGCACTCTCCCACGAAAACTGGGAGTGCATCAGTAAAGGGAACTCTGCTATGAGCTCCAGTAAAACTCTGGGTATCTATTGCCTCGCCGGACAAGGAAAACTTGCATTCTCGTATGCACGAGCGCGTTGCACCCGTGTCAACTAAGAAGGAATATTCTTTCCCCCCAATGGTGACATTTACCCTTCGTTCCCTGTTAGGGTCTGGTGTCACTGATAGGATACAACACATCAGAGTTCCCTGTGAGCCGTCCTATTTCATATATAGGTTCGGTCCATTGTATACCTATGGTTTTCCTCCACCTTACTTAGTGCCCTGAACCACTTGTGGCAGTGTCTGCTGGGGTTGTCCCTGCGGGACATTCCCCATGTTCAGTGGTTGTACCACTTGCTGTGCACCTTGCTGCAAGCCAGCTGCCTGCTGCTGCATGGTATAGTTTTGTGCATTGCCCTGTTGTGGGGTAGCAGGTTGATTCACCATGCCTGTCCCCATCCCTTGGTTGTTCTGCCACATGCCTTGGCTTCTGCACATGCGCGCCACATGTCCTGTCACTCTACATAGCCATCACACTGGCGGTGGTCGGGCCATCTGTCCATCTGGCATAGCTGGACTGCCCATTGGTGCGCTCTGGATACCACCTTGAACATTTTGAAAACCCCCTTGGTTACTTCTAAAGTAACCCTGATTGCTCTGCCATCCTCTTCCTCCAAATCCCCTTCCTCTCGGGTAATATCGCGCATTACCCTGATTACTCTGGGGCGGGTTAGCTGCACGCTGTGCACTCGATTCGGCTGGGCTTGTTAGCATGGCTCCCTCGAGAGCATATTTTGAGAGCTTCCTTTGCACTAGCTTCGCCTATTCTCCCTTACGCGTTGCCTCTTTCTTTCGATTCTTTTCTTGCAACAGCCTACAGTAATGTGCAATTGTCAACTGGATCTCAGCCCACGGTTTAGCTTCTATTCCTACCAATTTTTTTAGCTGTTTCTGCACCGGTTCTGGTAACCCTTGGCACAATATATGGTAGAATACAGGGATCGATTTTGTCCAAGACTCATGCGTTTTGAGCACCCACGCGTCTTGAAAATTCTGGATATAAAGCAACGGATCCTCTGACTCCTTCATTTTTCGAGTCATTATAGCTCCCATATCAGATGTGTCTGGATATAGCGTACGCAGCGCTTTCCATAATCCTGCTCTACAGTTATTAAATGGTGCTCCGTCATGAGAGGTGTTAGTTATGTTTACCCTAGGGTAACCTGCCCTTTTCCACACATCGTCTGCTCTTTCTCTGAGTATAGCAATTAGGAGACCCTTGATGTCCCCTATGGCTAGGGTGACGCACCCCCCGTATTTTTTTCTAGCTCATGTATCCACTTCCCGGCTCCCGATGTCAACATTGGAAGCTTATGTTTGAGATTCTCTCGGTCCATGTGTGGCCATGAAATATATTGCGGTCTTGCTCCCCCCTTTTCTAACAGTGGGAATTGAAATGCACAATCTTCCTTTCCCTTCTCTATACCCCTTCGGTCTCTCGCCGGGGTGGTGTTCCTGCCTTGCCGTCTACCTGGCAATGCCCTTAATCTATCAGTATAGGCAGGTGCCGACACCCCCCTCTGACCGGGGCGCGTGTCTTCATCTCAGCTGGACTGTCAAGCAGACTTCAGTGTCCTACTTATGGACTCGCCCGCGTCTGACCACCATACCTCTCAACTCCCTGGGAGCCGTGTTTCGCACCGCCTCCCTTCGTCATACATCACTTCCTCTGCTTCTCCATCGGAGTCTGACTCTGAATACTCCCAGTTTGCACAACTTCTTGCATCATCTTCGTTCTGCCCATCTTCTAGTCTATCTAGGGAACGTCCCCTACTCTAACTACTTCGGGTGACATCCTCAGTGTCATATAACGAAGTGCTCTCTAAGCGCTCATCTTCCTTCCTTCTTGGGAGATTCGTTCCAGTCCCATCTCATCATATATTTTATCAATCGCTTCCCCAATGCTTCGGGTGTCGAAGTCATCATCAATAATTGTCCCACTTGCACATGGTACCGCATCGTTTGCAGGAAAGAATTCTTCTATGTCTTCCCAGTCTACAACAGGATTGGGTTTTTTAACTTCCTGTTGCAAATATTCTAAATCGCGCGCCCTTTGCCTGCGTTTACGCTCTGCTTCCTCATCCATTTCTCTTCGCTTCTTCGCTTCCTCTCTAGCCTTATCTACTTCCCTCATCCGTTCATTTCTACATTCTTTTGCCCTTCTACTTTCCTCGTCTTCTCGCTTTTTTACCTTTCTTTCGTGCACTCTATTCTCTTCCTCTAACCTAAGCATGTTCTGCCTGTACTTTTCATAGGCTGCATATTGCGGGCGACTGAGCGGTATACCTTGCTCTTCGCGATATAGTTGTTCTTCCCGCAACCTATCCTTCTTTCTTGCCCTTTCGTTTCTTATGTCCACTTCTTTTTCCCTTTCCTTTCTTTGCGCCTCATCAGGCCGTTCACTCGGGCTTGCACCATCACTTCCTTTTTCATCTAACTTCAACAGTATCTGCCCTCCCATCCATTCGTTCTTTGTACATGTTAACTCATCGGTTCGTTTCCGCTTCTTTCCCTCTCTCTCCCTATCTAGAGGTGCACTCGTTTGTGCCTGGTCCTTCCTTTCCTCACCTCGCCTCTCTTTTCCCCATGGGACTGTGGAGGCAGAGCCAATTTCCTGTTCCTTCTCTTTTGTCTCCTCA
The DNA here is from genome assembly GCF_040938575.1 of Ambystoma mexicanum. Lineage (NCBI taxonomy): Eukaryota > Metazoa > Chordata > Amphibia > Caudata > Ambystomatidae > Ambystoma > Ambystoma mexicanum. Next base: position 135,435,363 of record NC_090922.1, read on the forward strand.
CTGCTACACGCAGGTGACTCATATGCAGGGTTGCTATAACCTGTGGCTGCCTTAAGCTCTCTTAGTGGGTAAAGACCCTCCGACTTACTTCCCTCAACAACTGGCTCCAGCAGGGCAGGTGGCATGGTAGGCGTCTCACCCCCCTCCGTACACACATTTAATATCCAGTCGGCAGGGGGTTCTTCTTCCTTTACTTGTTCAAACATTTTCCAAAGCTCGAGAACGGCAAGGCGTTTCTCGACCTTCTTCCCGCTATACGTGGCATGTAGGAACGTGGTCATGTGCTGTAAAACAGCCTTTGACAATGACCCTTTTTGGGGCCACGGCATAAACATTTTATTTTCGGTGCCCTTAACCCACTCCTGGCTATATTTCTTCAATTTTGTTGCGTGCTTTGGCAACTGCTTGCATAAGTGTGCAAGTGGGGTAACTTCTTCCATCCTTAATGTTGTCATCAACAATGTTCATACAGTTTTTCAACTTTACGCTATTATGAGCAAGCACCACATACGCGAGCTCCAATCTAATTTTCCCACAACATTTTATACCAACAGTTTTACTCAAAACACATCAATTCAGTGGTGAGTCCCTCTCATTTACAGAATCGCGTAAAACAAAAATATATTGCCATCAATTAATAACACAATAATCCCACATTCAGCATACACAGAACATAAAGGAAAGACGCTTGACAGACTAGACAGACACCAGCTGGTCCTACGTATTCCTGCCTTCTAATTGTTACCCCGTCATGGGATTTGAACTAACCCCTTTATGACGTCTTTAAATGTCATCGTAGCCTAAAGTCCCCCCTCTGTGGGCTCTGGGTTCAAGTTCCTTCTGACCACTCTTTAAAGCACAGGAACAAGGCAAATTTACAGTTTTCTCTCGGGTGCCCACCCGGTATTCCTTACAGTTTTTAATCTCGGGTGCCCCCCCGGTATTCGTTGCAGTTTTTAATCTCGGGTGCCCCCCCCCGGTATTCCTTACAGTTTTTAATCTCAGGTGACCTCCTGATATCTTTCCCTAGTTACTTCAGGAGTCCGGGTCCTTACCCCCTATATATGTATATACAGTCTTTTCTACTTCTAGCTGTATTATTTATTTTTTTTTTTTTCCGCCACCCACCATTACCTTTCCCTTCTTACTCTAAGGCCTATAAGACCTTTGCCAAGGTAATGAGTTTCGTTGTTTTCACTCACCGATCGCCTCTTTTCCTCTCTGGAACTTCAGGATCACCGCCCCTTCCTCTTCCTGCTTTTATGGTTTTCGTCCGATCCACTGCCTGTGGGAATGAGAAGGGTTATGCTTGGAAAGGCGGGTTCCTGAAGACCCACTGCAGATTTTTTGGGAATGATTAAACTATCATTGTCCACGGGAAGCTTCTCAGCCTACTCAGCCGGAATGGCGAAAGGACTCGTGATGTAACCGAAGGCCCAGAGTTACTTCGAGCCATCGGTTTAAAGGTGTCTTATAACTATATTAATCGATTATCAATAACCGATGGCCGAAACCATCCTCTGCTACGAAGTGTTGACGAGGATAGGAAATTACTGACGGGCCCATTGGCCAGCACTCACCCTCGAAAACTAGTTATATAAGATAGCTGCACCAGGCGACTGCAGGATTCACATACTCCGGCAAGATCCAATAATCAGGACTCAATAAATTGGCAAAGGGAAGTCTGTTTAATGATACATACATCAGCGAATGGAAGTCAGCAATATCGTGATAACCTGCCTCACCCCGACTTCCCCGAACATTAGTCCAACAGCCTCTTTTATGGGCAAAATCCGTCATCATTGACGTCTAATTCTACAAAAAAGCATCATGCAATACAATTGGTTGGGAAAGGTAACTTAAGTATAGGTGGTATATCTGTATATGGAAATAACGCAAGTGGATTGGATAACTCTTATCGGGTGGGCGTCTGCGCCCTTCCCTCTACACCACACGTGATTGACGTCACTACAAGTACGACATCTCATTGGTTACAGCGTCTATAGGACTCTAGATTACATGGTCCCTTGTAATTGGGCAAGTTACACTCCTAAACATAAATCCCCATTTTAATTAGCAGCTTTAGAGTAGACACCCAAGTGTCTAGTGTCCCAAGATTCACCCTTCCTCCCTTACATCAATCAGTGTTTTAGGGCTGTGTGTCAATTAGTTGGCTGGGTATGGCCTCAGATCTGTAGTCTCTTATCAGGAAAAGTTATGGCACCCTCGGGTTCTGGATGACATCAGGCGGTGGTACATCTTCGCGCCTGTCTGGTCATTTGCTGGTCCATCGTGAATCTGCTTCAGTTTCCAACCTTTTATGCATTTAATTCTGTGTGCGCTTGGCCACCTGGGTGTCTCTCTTATCTTGACCTTCACGGGCGGGCTGGTATTCTCTGTAGTTGGGGTCTCGTGAGCTCATGCTCACCTCCCCTTCTCTGGTTGACCTCGATCTCCCTGGCATTAGCCTCTCTTTGTTGAGTTTCGATTCCGCTCCTTCTGTGGTCTTTGCCGAGTTTCTAAACTCGGCCTGTCAGGCCTTTGGCTGCCTGGGTACATTTCTGCTTTCACAAAATGGAGTGGCACGTGTACATTGTGCAGTATTGAGGTAGATATATGGTTGCCGCTTACCGCTCTACTCTCCTACTAGGCATTGCAAGCAGTATCGATTTCTTAGCTTCTTGCATTTCAAGCTTATTTACACACATTCAACAGGGCGGTTGCTTCCATCTTGCCTTATGGCACCATTCTCTTACGGTTTAACAGTGTCTCTCCCCTGCATCCATTATCATTATCCTTGCGGTTACTAGTACTGGCATTCGTGCATTCAGTAGCCAAGTCTGTCTGTTCTCGGGGCTGCTTGGGCCCTTGGTTTATTTTCATTGGCCTTCCATTAAGGCTTTAGGGGTCTCCTCGTGGTGTGCAGGTATTCCTCATTCCGTATCAGTGGCTGGTATGGCTGTCTGATAGGGTATCGTGCTGCCCAGGGTTGTCGCGTTATGGCTGCTTCAACCGGTATTGATCTCCTTACGTACAAGGGGCAGAGTCCCAGTGCGGCTCTCTGTTGGTTTATTTGCTCCTCATACGTCACATACCACGGCGAGTACCTTACTGGCAACTCACAATGGGGGGCAGGTGTGCGGGTCATATCTGGGCCCTCCTCTACAAAGTGCTGTCAAATGCACATTTCTGCACACATTTTTCCACACATATATGTTAATTTCAGATCCAAAAGCTTCTGACCATTTCCGGAAATCTGTTGTTGACCATTCAAATCCACAACCAATCCTGCACAACACTCAGATCGGATTTCATTTCACAGTAATTCCCTGCAGGTTAATCTCTGGGGGCTAGGTCAATTACTTGTGAAAAAAAAGAATGTGATTTACTGCTCTCATACCTCCAGCACGAAGGGGCCATAAGGTGAACAAGGTGGCAGATCCTCTGTACCATGTCCGTATCCCTACACAAAATCAACATTCAGCACACATCTAACCATCTTTTATCACTCACTAATCCAGCCTACGTGTAATTTGGAAATAATTTTACTTTCACCCATCTACTGCCAACCCTAACTGCACATAATTTGCCTCACATGAAGTTTTGTGGCTGTGCGAGCCATTGGCTAGATTGTTTATTCATAGAAGCCATCAGGAATGGGCACAAGTGTTTGTCGCTGCCCCTTCTCCATTCTTCCAGGAGCCTCACCTGCTGCAAGTGGCTGGCGCCATGCCCCTCCTGCTTCAAAGACTGCGTGAGCAGCCCACAGGGTGAAGCCCGCGTAAAAAGGCGCAGGTGTTTGCTGCTGCCACTTCCCCCTCCTGCTGGAGGAAAGGAAGGAAGCAGTTCATGTTGGAAGTGGAGGTGGCGTGCGTCGCGCTCAAGCAGGTGAGAAGTTGGGAGGGGACTGTGCTTTGAATTGACCCCCTGCTGCTGTGATTGTTGAGACTGCTGAAATTGCCAACACGTACGGGAATCCCCCCACCACATCCATCATCCATCCCTCCACCAGGTCTTCTGATGCATCATCAAAACAGAGAATATTGACCGAAAATCTCCTCCAATCTTTCATCACTTGGGGTAGAAAAGAAACTGCCCTGCAGCCCCATAAGATTTACGCAGGAGGCATACACCCTGATTAAAGAAAGGAATCAATTTTTTATGCCAACCAGGCCGCATGGGGACCCAGAGAGGTAGACACAGAGGGCATGGGTAGATCATGGATCACCACCAGTAATGGAATTGTCACCTGCAGCCCTGCCCCACGGTTTATAGTCATTAATAAAACCAGCATCATAGCTGGCTCACTAACACATGAGGCCCTGCCTGGGGTTTCGCTCACCATCCCAGGTGGCGGCCTAATTTGCATGTGGGGAGCGCAGGTTGTGTTGAGGGGGGAGAAAATTACACTATTTCAACTAACCAATTTCTGGAGGCTCCACTCCCCATCAAGCACTTGGCATCCAGCGCTGGTCCACCTGGCACTTGCCCAATCAATTAGTAAAGCAAGAGACTAGATAAAAAAAACCTGGTCATACAGCCGCTCTCGGTTTAAACCCAACACGGGTCAGGTTGTTTGATAACAGTAATAATTCACATTTTCCGTTGCATCAGTTGAATAAAGATTATAGGAGTAGAAAAAGAAAAAAAAAACGTAGGGACAAGGGTTTTGTTGGAGAAGGGGGTGAGTGTAAACCCCATTTCCTGTGGGGTTTCAGTATGTATAGGGCTAAATGTCCCAGTATAGGGACAGGCTGGTGATTTCATAGTCCTTCCTCTATGGCCGCACCCCTCACCACGGTGTGTGGATTGGGCGTGAAAACATTAAAGGTTCGGAGTTAGTAGGCTCCACCAGCAGGGTGTGTAGGGCCGCCTATGAGGTGATTCGACCTCAGGTGCCGAGGGAGCTCCCCTGCTGGTGGGAGAGAATGGAAGAGCTGACCAGGGGTATCAGCCCAAAGAGGTATTGCAGAAGGACAAGCAGGAGAGAAGAAAGACAAGGTGGAGTTCCAGGCGTCTCCGGAGGAAACCGAGGCCCTCTGTCAAGTTGGGGACTCCCTCCCCATTGACCAAAGGCTGACCGCCTATTGGTGGCTGGCTGCTCCCCCCCCGCCCCTGGTGTCGAGAGAGAGCGAGCCGGGCTAGTGACAGGCAGCACTTGGCTGAGATGGTAGCCATAGCCGTCCAGGTAGGAAGGAAGTGAATTTCGGCAAGGACACCCAGCCCCCTCATGTGACAGCGTTGTTTACCATCGGGCTGTGGTTTGTCTTGAAAAGTACTTGGGGGACTTAGCCACCGTCCTGAGCTGGCATCTCCTGGTTGGTTCACACAGTTGGCACAGAAGTAGGGGCCCAGAGCAGGAAGTCCCCATTGGCGCCATTAAGCTTGCTCACTGGAGTAGTGTCCACGAGCTATTTGTCCTCCCGAATCTCGCTTCGACCTATTAGGTCGGGTGTCATATTTCCAGGTTTCTAGCGGCCACCGCTCTCGGGGTCTGTAGTAATAGCTCCCTTGGTAGTTTGTCCTCCTCAGGGGATACTCGAAATATTATGGATGTTAAAAGGTGAACGTGTTCAGTCACACGAGAAAGGCCAGTAACAGAACCAGTATTTATTTAATGAATGAGAATGCATTCCTCCTCAGTGATTACCAGTGACAAGAAAAGTGTGTTTATCAAAGGTGAAAACGTTCAGTCACACGAGAGAGGCCAGTGACAGAGCACGTTATTTATTTAGCTAATGAGAAAGTGTTCCTTCGCAGGGGATACCTGTGCCAAGAAATGTTAAGTATTTATCAACGGTTAAAGTGTTCAGTTATAAGGGAGGTTGGTGACTGTAAACCTCCTCCACTCAGCAAATAAGAGGGTGTTTACTCTCCAGGAGTACTGGGGACAGGGAAATTAATACATGTAATGAGTGAAGTGATGGTTATCTTTAAGGGACACCTGTGAATGAAAAGTTTATGTACTGGTTAAATGTATAACCCCTCGTCACCAAGGGATGCCCAAAGTAGTGAAGGCTCAAGTATTTACCACATGGGCCACTTTAGTTTTGCAGTGGGACCTGAGAGGTTCCTTTTCATGTTCATGTGACCGTGTTATCCAATGTATGTGATGGGATCAACTCTGTCAATGGCCTATTAGTGTTATACAGACTCAGTGATTGGATTCTGTGATTTAACCCTTTGTCTTTATATAAAGCAAAAGTGAGCTTTGCTCAGCCAAAACAAAGAAGTCTGCACTTGTTTATTTGATCTTTGACACCCTGCTGGCAGCCATCTCACCCCCTTGGACTATTCTATACTCTGGCACATGTGTGCAGTAAGGTGTTACACTCCCATACTCAGGTCTCCTACAGGTAGCTAATCACTCACTTCAACACAAAGAGATAAAACCATTTGAAATCACAGGGAGAAACACCTTACACTAGCACCATGAAGCCCTCGGGTGTCTGTTCGCTCAACAACAAAAAGCGGAAAAAAAGAAAGAAAGAAAGCAAGAAAGAAAGAAAGAAAGAAAGATGGGTAGTTGTAAATGGTTATAGGACCGACTCAAAAGGGTCGAATGACAAAAGGGTCGAGTCAATTCGACCGAAAAAAAGGATTGACTTTTTTTTTCTTTTTGGGGGGGGTCCCCCTCAAACCCCTGTTTTTGGTGTAAAAACACATTTTTTAAGCTAAACTAGAGAAGAAAAAATATATACATTTAAAAAAAAAATTCACTCCTTTTGTTTTCGGTCGAATGCACTCTCACCCTTGGCATTCGATCCTTTTGTTTTCGAAACTTTAACTGGACACCGATGTAAACGCAGAAGAGGCACAAGGAGGTAGGTATAGGGAAGTCGGGTTGTGCAGGGAGGGGGAGTTGGAGAGCACCATTTGGACGTGCTCCTGTAATATGGAATACTGCGATACTGCTGCACAATGAAACTGGGGGTCGTCGGAGGACTCTTTGCTGCTGCTGTGGGTGGATGTCCGAGCTCTGCTGTCGAATGAAGAAGTCCTTCCATAATAGAACAGGGCTCTGTTTTGGCATTGACAATAGTTGTGTGCGATGTTGGCTTAGTCATGTACTGTGGTCTTACCACCAACTATTTGCAGATTCCGGTCTCGTATCCCCAAGTTGCACTATCCGGATACACTCCGAAAACTGGATGTGCCCCAATACAGCAAGTCATTCAGTGAGGAATGCTATTTACAATAAGTCACTAGTGGCCTTCCTGCAGACTCAAATAGACTTGACCCAAATACAAACAGTGTTAGCAACAGAGCTAGCAGCCCAACCGCTTCATGAACACTGAAGGCGAGCGTGCCCCAGATAGCACGATCCTCCCCACAATGAGAGACAATAATGGACTCTCCCAGGATGGGAATAAGGCCAGGACAAAGTGCGGGTGAGCTTAAATGGGAGTTTATCAATCAGAATAGGGCATGCAAAGAACTCTGCAAACTCAGAGAGTGCTCTGTCTGACAATAGCAAAGACAGGCGTATATATTTACAAAAAGCGTCATAAGAACCTACATGCTGTAGGGGGCACAAGTTCGTGGGGATTGGGTGGCGACGACTAACTATAGGTGCTGCTGCGATGTGGTTTGCCGTGGTTGGTGGACGTCACTGGTTACCCTCGTGGGTTGGGCTCGGCCGGGCGGGTCAGCTGGGCTCATCCGGGCGGTGTTGTTGTGCCAGTCGCGACCAGTGTCAGTGATGAACGTCTATCCTGACTTTCTGCCCTAAGGCCACGCACACCGCAGTCATTCAACATTGCAATATTATCTTCCCCGGTAAATCTTCCAATAGCTTATTCTACAGGTTAATGCAACACAGGAGGAATGCACCTAGAGTGGGGTCTTTTGGCGATACATCAATACATGGTTACCATCGTCCTGTTGACCGGGTATCATAGGTCGCGAGGTTGGGTCTCAGGGCATGGGACGGCTGTCCGAGTTTATCATGTCTCGTTAGAAGTCATTATGAATGTGTTCCTGTAGTGTTGCTATAATATTGGGTGTCCTAATTTTACAGGGGCCATTAACCTAAGTTAAGCCGGTGGGTCGTGGAGCCTAAGAAAGGGCGCCTTTGGATCTGTGTTTTAAGGCAGGGGTTTACTGCTGGGTTGTAAATAATTCAGGTGGCAGTCCGTGGCCTTGGGTGCTGCGGGGGAATGTGAATGCTTGAAGCGGCTCCAGCCGAAATGGGGGAGGTGGAGCAGCGCGGCACAGGCCTTTGCTTTTTCGTCTGGCAGGCTTCAATGGGAGGAAGGGGGAATGGCCTTGCATGTGCTCACAAAGGTATTTTCCTCGTGTGTTGCAGATTTAAGTGGAGGAGACATAAACATTCACATAATATACAGTACCCATTGAGTCTTTTCAAAGCTTATGTTTTGACATTGTTAGTGCCTTTCACATGGCCATTTAACACACGTTATCTATACGCTAAGTATTTAACACCCACAACATTCGTTACATTTCTATACATGTGTGGTAAGTGAGGTAGTAGTAAGGTTGGTGGAGCACGCAGGAACAAACCGTCAACAAGGCTGACAGCAGTGACACATAGTGAGCTTGGACCTACATATGGTGCCTTTTCGTGCACCCCTTACATGAGCTCTCAATATGGTTGCATTTGTCTTCCTTTGCACTCTAGCAGCATTAGTTCACTTATGGCGCGGGACCGTGGGGTGCAGTCTTCTCGGTGAAACACATAACACGAAAAACCCCCGGGACACCTTTACTATTTACGCATAGCTATGGGGATGTGGGTACTTCATCCCGAATGTCATGTAAGCACACATTTTGCCATCTTCATGGAGGTTACAGGTTTTTAGTCAGAAAGGCCGTGGAGAGAAAAGTTTCATCACAGGTGGTTTGCTCATTAGTATTTGGGGACTCCGCTTTTGTCAGGGGACCATTTTACAGTTCTTTTCCACCCCGGCCCTGCTGACCGGGTCATACTGGGAACAGCGATACACTGCGGAAGGTGAAATGTTACAGTGTTGGTATCTGACACTAGCTCATGTCCGTCTGTTCTTGGGAACGGGCTCTCAGCGGATCTGCCAGAGAGCTGCGGCCACAGGGATAAGTGACACTCTCCAAGGGTGGGGGCCGCGCTGCGGTGCACAGGGCTCAAGCCATCTTTATTTCACAAAAATGGTTTCCAGGGCTTAGCTAAATTCAGCCTGTTTGGTCAATGTCTTCAGCCAGTGGCCTACCCACCACCTGGGCCCTGGTGGCAGGGGGAACCCTGGACGAGCCATGGACTTCACAGGTGGGAGAGGATGCAGGGGAGGGGAGTCTCTTGGACCAATCCTCCCATACATTTCCCCCCTTTCGTTACTTAAGTAACGAATACTTTAAATCCTCCAACCTCTTGCATTCTTCCTCCTCAGCTATAGCGTCATCCCATGCAGGGGTGCCTTTTATGGGCATCCATGCTCTGCACACTCCCCGCAGGCTTTCTCCTCTCCTAGCATATTCGTCCGGGGTGCAGGTCAGATATATACAACCACTGTCCCCTTCTAAGTCCGCCCACACCTCCTCATACCATTCAAGTATACGGGGCTCTTTAATTGTAGTGTGCCATAACTTATCTACTATATCCTTGTCTTGGTATATGGGCACCATCTGGAATCTTGATGTGTAATCTGTTCCTGTTTGTACCTGTACTTCCTGCATGGTTTGTATCGTACCGCGGGCGTTGCCCATTGACACCATCATCATTGCACCATTCGGTACTGCGTTAGCACAACATCGAAGACCCACCTGGCACAGGCAAAAAATAAAAAGGAGGAACACTACAGCCGGCATCAAAAATGTAACAGTCATTCCCAGCCACGATGGGACCCAGGAGAAGATGTTGTCGAACCATGTACTTTCTTCTGCTCCACCTTCCATTTTCATTCTTTCTCCTAGGTTATGTACAGCTTCGATCACATGGGACAAGGAACCGTTATCTGCGTCTTCGGAAGGTACGAAAGTGCAGCAGGCACTTCCAATTTTTCGGCAAACACCTCTGTCCATTGCTGTCAACAGGTCCAAGACATACCTATTTTGCATGGTCATTAGCCGCAGTGCTCGCAGTTCCACTTTTATTACGTTAAACCCTCCTTCAGTGTCATTTGCCAGCTGGATCAGCTCCCAGCGTGTGATTTTGAGCCACTTTGCATTTGCTCGTGCCTGGATGCTTGGGATGAGTGAGGCAAAGAAAGTTTCTGCAGAGCTGAATAATCGATATCTATCCGGGATCTGTGCCAGCAGTTCTGATGATGCTTTTGATATGTAGTTCGATGATCGTTTGTTTCGGGACAGCACCTCCTCCTTGTTCCTGGAAGACAGGACATATACTTGTGACTCTGCAGTTGGCGGGCCTCATTCTGCTGAGGTTTTTCTCGCGTTTTCTTGCTCCTATCAATGTGGCTTTCCGGGATCACTATTAGTGCGGAGTGTAGGGTGGCCAATGAGCAGCCGCCACCCCAGGATTGTGGGAGGTGTAGGTATGCTTGGTTGCCACATACCCAATAAGTGTCCATGAGGGCCGCTGTCCCCTTTCTCATATCTGGGATGGTGAGGGTCTTGTTGCAATTTTTGTTTACCCCCATGATGGTTTTCCCGTCTCCCTTGAAACACAGTTCATAGTTTATTTCTTTCTGTAGCTTGAAGGGTTTTTCAATGGCCGTTACCCAAGTCAATATTGTGATGTGTTCCTTCCATACTGGTGTGCATGTCTCTTCTATCCATTGCAGTTTCTCTGGTGCCACACCTCGCAGTGCTTCAGCCTTGCACATTATCTCTTCGTTTTTCCACTTATTTTCTGAAAAAAGTGTCCCTTGTATTATAAAAAATGGCTCCTCCAAACATACCACTCCTACCGCCTTCGGATAACAGGTCTTCTCATTCTGCAGCATTTTAAAAGTCACCTCATGTGCCTGGAAGGTGTTCTTAATTCTGCACAACGTGAGATGAAGGAGACATTGGGCATCGACAATAGGCAACTCTTTGGGTAACAATACTTTGGGTGTACCTGAAGCATGGGGAATGAGGGAGCAGACATAACAGCTCTCATTTGTGGTTTGCTTAGCCGTTGCACTCATGTCCACATACCATTTATTTGTCTGGTGGGGGTGTCATGGGTCTTCCATTTTATCCAGCCCCAAAGCGTAATATTCGTTGTATTTTTTCCTTCCCGCCTCCCTTTTCCTTCTGTTATTTCTAAGGTATTTCCCAGCCTCATGGGCGATGGACAGTGTGGGCCCCCCTTTCTCCCTCTCGCCCCCCTTTGCCCAGTCATCATATAATGCTTCATATCTCGCTGTCATTTTTTCATTCTCTTTCTTCATGCTATCTAGCAGTGTGTTTTCTGTTGCGGGAGCGGGCACGCTGGTGGGGGTGTTGTATAACCATGATATAACAGAGGGGTTACGATCATTTAAACTATGGGTATTGTAATTAGATACTTTTGGCGGGGAAGTTGTGCTGTTTCGCATTTGTTCCTGCAAACTTTCATTTGGCGAGATAGCAACATTAGATGGTGTCGTGTAATACCCCCATACCAGTTTAGATCCATCCCATACCAAAAAATCACCTTCTTTAGTATTTACAATTGCTGTTTCATTTGTCACATTAATCCCGTTATTCCCCCCCCCCTCGTTCATCTCAATAGAGATGAACGCTATAAACCAATACGTAACCAGGCCAAACAGTATTGTAAAAAATAATGTAATACATACAGACAATCCACACTCATATGAATATCTACATCTCTCAGCTAAAAATTCTCTGTATCTAATAAATCTATCCATTGCAGGCTGCCCGTTAGTTGCCATGGTAGTTCCTGTTTGAGATATAAAAGTGCATTAACTGCATGCATGTAAACATTTTTGTTGGCACTACTAGTGCCAAGAGGTCATGGAAGGGAGATGGTTTGGGTAGGGGAGGGGGGTTGGGATGTACAGAGAAGGGAGCAGACAATATACATATTCTTCACATTATTATTTACACTTAAATCATTTTTTTTTGTTTTTTTTAATCATTTATCTTCATCGATAACCTGTAATATAATGTTTCTCGTTAACGTTTTTATCTGTCAGTTACACTCCTCCATTCACATGTTCACATTCACTCATCATTTTCATTAGTTTTGTTTGCTGTTGTCTGTGCCTCCTCATCCACCTCTTCCTGCACACTATTATATGCCTTTCGCACATCTGTCAAATGTATCCAGTATTTGAGCCCCTTTACTTTTACAGCTGTAGGGGTACAAAATACCACTTCGTACGGCCCATGGAAAATTGGGGCATTTCACCGGCGCACAAAGCTCCGGACATAAACAAACTCTCCTGGCATTAATTGTCCCTGTACTTCGTGTTCTGCATGGGACACTGTTGTGCTTCCCTCTTCCCTTGTGAATGGTGGTGAGAGCTGCTTTGAAATTGCGCGCGCTGCCCTAGTTAGCTTCTTCAGGTATTATGTGAACTCATCTCCCAATATCGTGGCGCTTCTGTGTGCGTCTGAGTGTTGGCGTAGTGGGGAATGTGCAGTGTGCATCCGTCTCCCTGTCACAATTTCGTGCGGGGACAGATGGTGGTCCTTGCTAGGCTGATTCCTCAGCTCAAACAGCACAAGGGGTAAACAGTAGATCCAGTTTTTCTTTAACGAAAAACACAATTTAGACAGTCTCCCTTTTAACAGTCCGTTCATCTTTTCGACAACGCCATTACTTTGAGGATGATAAATCGAGCACAATTTATGTTTTATCCCCAATAATGTGGTCACTTCTTTGAAGAGTTCGTTCACAAAGTGAGTGCCGTTGTCTGAGCGAATTACGTCGCAAATTCCCCAACGCGGGAATGCTTCCCTTACTAGGAACTTTGCAGTGCTTTTGGCATCAGGTCATGCGCATGGGCCTGCTTCCACCCACCTCGAAAATGGGCATACAACCACTATCATGTAGCGTGCCCCATTATACCTTTCCCCCATATCCGCGTAGTCAATGTGCAGTTCTCTGAAGGGCCCTATGGGTTTTGGAATTGTCCCCCTGAGGGTTCGTAGCGTCATTCCAGAGTTATATATCTGGCACGTTGTGCACTCCATTGTCAATCTGGATATGTGCTCCGGGAGACAGGGCACGAACCAGTCTTCTTGTATCTCTGCTGCAATGTGTTGTTTGGTGTTGTGCGCTGGAAAGTGTAATTGCTGAAATGCTATCTCCAACAGTTTGACGGGGATTACTACTTTTCCTGAGTTGTTTTGGCGCCATAATAGGTCTGTTGCCGATTGGCTGCACCCTCTTTTTTCCCACACCATCTTTTCATCACCATTGGCCCCTTCCTGCAGCTCTAGTATTTGTGATATGGGCATGGCATTGTATCCTTCTGGGAGATCTTCGTTCGTCTTGTGCTGTAATATGTACTCACCTGTTCCATGTTTGTCAAAATACGAGGCTTCCTTGGCAGCAGCGTCCGCTGCCGCGTTCCCCAAAGACACAATGTCTGTGTTGGACGTATGTGCTTGGCACTTCACTATTGCTACCACTGTTGGATCTTTTAGGGCCTCAATCAATTCCTTCAGTAGTTCTGCATGTTGCACTGTGGTCCCATCTGCCCTTCGGAACCCTCTCCGCCCCCACCTTGCTAGACCTCCATGTACTGTTCTCGTCATGTAAGCTGAATCTGTATATATTGTTACTGCACAACCTTTAGCTGCATGTAATGCTTCTATTAGGGCAATAAGTTCGGCTGCTTGTGCTGAGAAATGTGATGGAAGGCGATACTGTACTAGTACTTCATGCTCACCTTCTTCTAACCTCACTACTGCCAATCCCACATGTTTCTCTCCTGTGTCCATATCAATCGATGCTGACCCATCCACAAAGTAAACCTCCCCCTCGCTCAGGGCATTCTCGCACACCACTGTGCCCTCCCCTGTTTCTCCTGTGTAAGTTGCACAATTGTGTTCTTGCATGTCCTCTAGTGTGCATGGTTCTGTGATGAATGTTGCCGGGTTTACTGTCCTGCACCGTACCACGTGGATATTGGCGCTGGACAAAATTATTTCATAGGCAGTTGCTCGCTGGGTGGTCAGTGTACTTTTTGATCTTTCAAGTATTGCGAATAATGAGTGTTCCACAAACAATGTGACAGGGCACCCCATTACTATTGTGGCGCTTTTCTCAATGGCGAACGCGGCGGCGGCGAGAGATTGCTCGCACGCGAAGTGGCCTTGCATCACCGCATCCAATGTGCCACTATAGTAAGCCAATGGTTTGTGTCCTAGGGAAGTCTTTTGTGTCAGTACCGCTGTCATAAGGGTTCCCTTACAATGTGAAAATAGGTAAAATTTGCGCTCATAATCAGGATTGGCGAGTACTGGAGCACTCGAAATCAGTTCTTTTAGTGACTTAAACGAGTCACTCATCTCTTCTGACCACTCTATTTTCCGGTTCTCTTGTTGGGCCTCTTTGAGTGCTTGCAGTAATGGCCTGGTGTAGGCTGCAAATTCTAATATCCAGGCTCTGCAATAGTTACACATTCCCAAGAATTTCTGCATCTCCTTCACTGTTGTGGGTTCTCTCACTGACCTTATTGCTTCCACTCTGTCAGGGATTATCCTTTTCCCGTCTCTTGATATCAGCTGCCCCAGGTACAACACCTCTGTCTGACAGTATTGTATCTTTCCCTTGTCCACCTTGTACCCTTTATTCGCCAGCAGCGTCAGAAGTGTTACTGAGTCTTTTCTGCACGTCTCTTCACTCTGCGCAGACAAGCAAATCGTCTACGTACTGAATGAACGTGCTTTCAACTGATAAATTACCCAGGTCTTCATGTAGTATGCGGTTGAATATGCTTGGGCTTTCACAGTATCCCTGGGGCAACCTGCAATGTTCGTATCTCTTTCCCCCCAATGTGAATGCTGTCAGGTATCTGCTCTCTTCTGCCAAGGGGATGGAGAAGAATGCATTTTTCAAATCAACCACTGTAAAATGTGATGCCGTTTTTGGGATGCTGCATAATATTGAAGCAGGATTCGGAACTAGAGGGAACTCTTTCTGTATGACGTGATTTAGGGGGCGTAAATCCTGGATCATCCTCCACGCCCCTCCCTTTGCTTTTTTGATCGGGTAGATACAGGTGTTACATGGGGAGTTTGAAGGTACTATTATCCCCTGTGCTAGCAATGCATTTATTGTCTCTTTTATCCCTTCCTCAGCTTCACGGGACAATGGATATTGTTTCACTCGGGGGAAAATTGCCCCTTGTTTGAGCTTTATTACCACTGGTGTCACTCCATGCAACAACCCCACATCATGGGGGCCTGTCGTCCACAAATTGTTTGGCACCAGTCACATGTCATCGTCAAAAAAGGACGGTGGCGTTCCCACCACTGCCATCAATTGGACGGGAATTTGTCTCGTCTGAATCAAAATGTCACAGGGCATTGCTATTTCCATTATTATTTCGCCATCATTTTCTGCATCAGAAAAGAGATCCTCATCAGATAAATCCCGTAGGGCAATGCTTGCATTGATGCACAGTACAGTGCGCTATTCGCACCCATCTATGTCCATCCCAATCACTGCAATCCTTTTTGCTGATACCTGTACAGCATGCAAGTCTAAGGATACCACTGACCCTGGTGCTATGTCTGGGCGCACTATTGGGCGGAAGACAAACTCTGCGGGTATTCTCCACTCTAACTTTTTTAGCTCCGGAACTACTTGGGCCAGCGTTTTTAAGCCTTCGATGAACATTCTCTCGTCCACTGGCATGCCACGTATTTCCGGTGCCGTTGTCCGAGCCTGCACTACCAGCATTACGCGTAATGGGCATATTCCTTGTGTCGAACACACTATCCCTCTTTCTGTGAATGATATTATCATGTTAAGTTTGCTAAGAAGGTCCCTTCCTAGCAGGTTTATTGGCGATTTTTCATAATACAGTAAGGGTGTCTTTACCATTTTACCCCCCACTGTCACATCCAAAGCTTCTGTGTAAGGAACTTCAATTACAGCCTAGAGAACCCCTGCGTCTCTAACTTCCGGTTAGATAACGAAAACCGGCCCTCCCGAATACATGATTTCTCCGCTCCCGAATCCACCATGAATATGAACTGCTTGTCTCCTATCTGCGCCCCTACCAATGGTTCCTCTGCTGCATCGTAGGTTGTAGATAGAACAGGACACGCAAGTGTTCTCTGTGGGCTGTCCTATGCTGGGTGTCTCATTTTCCCCCCCTGGTTGAACACACTCCCTGAAACTACTGATACACCACTATAGGGGGCTGGTGCTGGGGCTCCGTTTGCATTAGTTGCAAAAGGGTTGCCTGGGTGTAATGCATAGTGTCGTTGTTTTGTGGGTGATTCTGTGTTCTGTAGTGATGCACCTGCCTTTGCTCTGGGTACCCCTGCTCTGGTTCCCTTTGTTGTTGCCCCATTGGGAGACCATATGGGCTCCCCGGGTGAGGGTGGCCATAGTGTTCTACCTCTGGAAATCCGTTGTTTGTTCTACTCCTACACTCTCTGGAAAAGTGCCCCCACCTCCCACAGTTCCAACAACTTCCCTGCGCACCTCTGGGACCTTGCCATCCATTTCCTCCCATTCCCCCGTACCCTTGTCCACCCCCTCTTCGACCCCTGTACCCACCTCGTCCCCCTCGAGGGGCCCACTCTTGCCACTGCGCACCTCCACTCTGCTCCTGCTCGTTCCACTGCCGTTGCCCTGCTCCTGCCCAATTCGTTGCCATCCTCCCCTATTGCTACCAGCCCCTCCTCCTCCTCATCTCCCTCCCTGCTGTGTGGGAGCGCGGCTACTGCTGCAGCGACCTTCACCATCTTTGTTTGTACGAATTTTGCCTCGTCTGCCAATCTTTTCTGCGCTATCTCCTTTTCCCTCTCTTTTATTCATTTACAGTGGTGAACTATTATGCTCTGTATTTCGGGCCACCCTTTTGCCTCAATGCCTGCGATTTTGTCAAGTGCTTTTTGTACCTCTTTAGGGAGCCCCCTCTTTATTATAAAATACAATAACGATGTTGATTGATATCAGGGCGTGCCCATTTCTGCTCTCCACATCTCTTGGACCCGAAAAATGTAATCCATAGCATCTTCCCCATCATTCATTGTACATTGCATTACTGACTGCAAATCTGGGGTGTCTGGGAACGTTTCTCTTAAGGCGTCCCACACACTGGCATGTACTGTGTTAAAAGAGGCGCCATCATGGCGATCGCAGTCTAAAGTTACTCCCGGGAAGCCAGCCTTTACCCATACTCTGTCAGCTTGATCCCCCACTGCTGATACTAGCAGACTCTTCACATCACCTATTGCTAGAGGTACCCCGGCTGTGTTTTTCTCGAATGCATATATCCACTTGCTTGCCCCTCCTGATAGCGGGGGCAATGACTTTAACAAATTGGCCTTATCCATTTGAGCCCACGGTATGTAATTTGGCCTCCCTCCTCCTCTGTGTATTAGCGGGAGTTGTAACCTCCCCTTTGTTGTCGTATCTACACTCTCCTTCGTTCCGTTTTTTCCTAGTGGTGCCATTTTCCCCAACCTATTCCTTAGCCGTCCCGTCCACTCTTCTTCCATGGTTCTCCCTGAACATGTGCCATCCAACCCCTCACTTCCTCCTCCCATTGCCACACTTGGCCTTTCACTTTCCTCTAAGTCTTCTCCTATATCACACAATAGCTCCTCTCTACCTCATGTAGTCCTTATCTCATCATCAGTGCGCTCCTCCCTCCCCTCTAGTTCAATTATTCGGGTCGGTTCTTCCTGTATCCTAAACAATATCTCCCCCTTCTTCCACCCTTCTTCAATGCTTTTATTCTCACTCTGCGCTCTTGATATGGGCTCTGACCTAGCAGCATTGGTCGCAGTCTGTTCACATATACCTTTTATCCTCGAGAGCTCATCTTTTGCAATAGAGAGCCTGGACTCTAGGTCTTCTGTTAGTTTCTCTATGTTCACTATTGGTGTACTCACCTGGTCTCGCTCTCTATGACTCTCATACGGTGGGGGTGCTGTTGGCCCTTGGGTGGTAGTGGTTGTTGTTGGGGGTACATATGTTGGATCACTGTATCCTTCTGCGGGCACTGGCTTATTTAGTATTGGGTACAGCCTAGTTATCTCTACCGGTGGCTCCCCTCCTGGCAACACCTTGTCATCTTTTGGTATCAGTAATGGATTGTCAGTGGTAGATGGCAGATCAGTACCTAATTCCCTTTTCTTAGGCGGGGGTATTTCTTCAAACAATCTCCATAGGTCTAATATTTCTCTCCTATTGTGTAGCTGCTTCCCCTTGTATTTCAAACAAATGCATGTAGCTACCATATCTAGGACACTCTTGTCAAATGATCCCCCTTCGGGCCATATTTGAGGTAATCCTTCCCCCTTCAGCTCTGTGATCCACTGATCATGATATTTCTTAATGCGTTCAGCGTACCCAGGTAGATTCTCACAAATATGCGATAAGGGTGTTTCTGCCCCCATAGTTCGTTGTTGCTCAACACTGATGTATATTTATATATATATATCTTTACATAAGTCTATCACCAGATGTATCTAAGTATTTGCGTATTACTGCGCGCGGGGACCTCTGTGTGTTTCCGCCACCTGGACAATATAAGAATAGTCGCGCACAGCCTCTATTCTATATACTTTAAGGGGCACATACAAAAGCAAACCGCCCTTCGTACATCATCAATATCTTCAGCAATTTGACCCAAAAATCAAAAATAAACGATCACTTTACCGCATTGCACTCTTCTTTGTAAAATGTCTTCTGGTCACACTTACCATAACCACACCATAATTATGCATTTATGACCACTTTTACACATTCATTGTAACAAATATGTTCTGACACATACGATGCTTACACACCCATAGGCAACACTCTATTCATAGCCCAATTTGTACTCCCTTTCCTCCCTTGCCAGCTGTCCCTTTCCGTCTTACTCTGATATGAATTTGTCTTTTAGTTTTGACATAAACTTGGTTTTCTACTTAGATTATCTCCTTTTTTTTTTTTTTTGTACTAGCCCTGTTTTTTCCTCGTGGACCCAAAGAGAAGAATAGAAAGAATAGCAGTCTCTAATGTATTCACCGTGTCTTCCTTTACCAGACACCTTTATCTTATTTTCCAGTTCTTCATATATTCCCAGTACTAGTCAAGATAGCACTATGCGGCGCCGCCTTCTACCCCCTCGCGGAGCTAGGTTCCCGTCTCTTTATCTCTTTTCACCTCTTAATCCTAATGGCCATATGCAAAGAAAAAGTAAAGAAGGTCTAGAGTTGTTCCTAGTAGTCCCAAAGTGTCCCCTTTCAACCAGCCTCGTTCCCTGTCCTATTTTCCTCCCCTACTCCCTTTATGGTCGCTCGCACTTAATACTCACGTGCCCGTCTTGAACCGAGAGTCTCCGAAACTGGGTCCGTCCAGGCAGTGATGCTGTACGCTCAACGGTCAGCCCCGGTTCCGGCGAGCGGTACTCAAAGGGGATTTTTCAACCGGGATCCAGTACCCTCTCTCTATTGACTGCGCACTTCTGAGCGTACCGGTCGCCGTTGGCGGGCAGACTTCTGGAGCCGGTGCACCGTGCGTATCCCTTTTTCACTGGAGATTTTCGTGCCAAAGGGGACGGTAGGGGTATATATATGTTAGCAGAAAATAATAATCACGCTTTCGGGGTCACCACTGAAGGCGAGCGTGCCCCAGATAGCACGATCCTCCCCACAATGAGAGACAATAATGGACTCTCCCAGGATGGGAATAAGGCCAGGACAAAGTGCGGGTGAGATTAAATGGGAGTTTATCAATCAGAATAGGGCATGCAAAGAACTCTGCAAACTCCGAGAGCGCTCTGTCTGACAATAGCAAAGACAGGCGTATATATTTACAAAAAGCGTCATAAGAACCTACATGCTATAGGGGGCACAAGTTTGTGGGGATTGGGTGGCGACGACTAACTATAGGTGCTGCTGCGATGTGGTTTGCCGTGGTTGGTGGACGTCACTGGTTACCCTCGAGGGTTGGGCTGGGCCGGGCAGGTCAGCTGAGCTCATCTGGGCGGTGTTGTTGTGCCAGTCGCGACCAGTGTCAGTGATGAACGTCTATCCTGACTTTCTGCCCTAAGGCCACGCACACCGCAGTCATTCAACATTGCAATATTATCTTCCCCGGTAAATCTTCCAATAGCTTATTCTACAGGTTAATGCAACACAGGAGGAATGCACCTAGAGTGGGGTCTTTTGGCGATACATCAATACATGGTTACCATCGTCCTGTTGACCGGGTATCATAGGTCGCGAGGTTGGGTCTCAGGGCATGGGACGGCTGTCCGAGTTTATCATGTCTCTTTAGAAGTCATTATGAATGTGTTCCTGTAGTGTTGCTATAATATTGGGTGTCCTAATTTTACAGGGGCCATTAACCTAAGGTAAGCCGGTGGATCGTGGAGCCTAAGAAAGGGCGCCTTTGGATCTCTGTTTTAAGGCAGGGGTTTACTGCTGGGTTGTAAATAATTCAGGTGGCAGTCCGTGGCCTTGGGTGCTGCGGGGGAATGTGAATGCTTGAAGCAGCTCCAGCCGAAATGGGGGAGGTGGAGCAGCGCGGCACAGGCCGTTGCTTTTTCGTCTGGCAGGCTTCAAAGGGAGGAAGGGGGGAATGGCCTTGCATGTGCTCACACAGGTATTTTCCTCGTGTGTTGCAGATTTAAGTGGAGGAGACATAAACATTCACATAATATACAGTACCCATTGAGTCTTTTCAAAGCTTATGCTTTGACATTGTTAGTGCCTTTCACATGGCCATTTAACACACGTTATCTATACGCTAAGTATTTAACACCCACAACATTCTGTTACATTTCTATACATGTGCGGTAAGTGAGGTAGTAGTAAGGTTGATGGAGCACGCAGGAACAAACCGTCAACAAGGTTGACGGCAGTGACACATAGTGAGCTTGGACGTACATATGGTGCCTTTTCGTGCAATATGGTTGCATTTGTCTTCCTTTGCACTCTAGCAGCATTAGTTCAGTTATGGCGCGGGACCGTGGGTTGCAGTCTTCTCGGTGAAACACATAACACGAAAAAACCCCGGGACACCTTTACTATTTACGCATAGCTACGGGGATGTGGCTACTTCATCCCGAATGTCACGTAAGCACACATTCTGCCATCTTCATGGAGGTTACAGGTTTTTAGTCAGAAAGGCCGTGGAGAGAAAAGTTTCATCACAGGTGGTTTGCTCATTAGTATTTGGGGACTCCGCTTTTGTCAGAGGACCATTTTACAGTTCTTTTCCACCCCGGCCCTGCTGACCGGGTCATACTGGGAACAGCGATACACTGCGGAAGGTGAAATGTTACAGTGTTGGTATCTGACACTAGCTCATGTCCGTCTGTTCGTGGGAACGGGCTCTCAGCGGATCTGCCAGAGAGCTGCGGCCACAGGGATAAGTGACACTCTCCAAGGGTGGGGGCCGCGCTGCGGTGCACAGGGCTCAAGCCATCTTTATTTCACAAAAATGGTTTCCAGGGCCTAGCTAAATTCAGCCTGTTTGGTCAATGTCTTCAGCCAGTGGCCTACCCACCACCTGGGCCCTGGTGGCAGGGGGAACCCTGGACGAGCCATGGACTTCACAAGGGGGAGAGGATGCAGGGCAGGATGGTCTCTTGGACCAATCCTCCCATACAACACCCACTAGTCGCCCACTGTGGGTCCTCTTTTGGATGCACCGACACATCCACGTCCCCATCGAGAAGGTAGGGGTTCTATTGGTTCACGACTCTATCACAAACTAAAACAGTACTACACCCCTCCCACTCAACTGCCAACCACCACCCCCATACGGAACAGCTCTGCGACATGTAATACCCCCAGACTGGGGCTAGAGCCTCTCCAGACACAGTGCGTGCTGAGGTGGTGATCTTAGGGAAGCGGCGGAAGCCACCTCTGTGCACACAGAGGCTTTTCACACTCACCCTAGCGGGCTCCTGGATACACGTTGACTGAGAGGGACGAAGGAGCATGAATGCTAGAGAAGGGGATAACTGGCTGCAGTTGCTAGCCTCTAGATGCCCCCTCCCTGTTGCCAGGGACCCGCGTGCCCGGGGAATCACAGGTGGAGATGGCAGAAATGAAATAATATGTATAAAAATAAAAGCTGCTCCTGCGTGTCCCTTCAAGATAGTAAGTGAGAAAGGCAAGCTCTTGGAGACCAGGGTACTCGGCGCTGGAGAAGGGGTGGGCAGGAGAGTCCTGCATTGAGTGTCCCCAGTGAGCTGCCGAAAAAGAGATTGTCACCACCCACCGCTGGATGAAAGGAAAGCAAAAGTTCTGTAACTTTTCGTGGTTGCTAAGCAACCACGAAAAGTTACAAAACTCCTGAAACCACAAGACCGGTGGTGCCCTGGCCACAGCCCTGAGACAGCCATGGAGCTTCTGTTTCGTTTTCTTTTTTTGTCAACATTCTGTTCCTTTTCTTTTTTACATTTTCTACATTCTGTTTCTTAAAAAAAATGTTATTTAATGTCTGGCCGTAAAATGGGCAATAGAAGCCCTAAAATACTATTTACTAGGGAGGCAATTCACGTTCGTAACGGACCATGCTCCTTTGGTGTGGCTCTCTAGAAATAAAGATATAAACCCCAGGGTTTTAAGGTGGTTTTTGTCCTTGCAACCATATTCATTTCAAACTGTCCATCACCCTGGACGTGGGATGGCACAAGTTGACTTTTTATCCAGAATTCATGCTCTTCCCGAACGTAAGAGCTCAGGAGGAGGTGTCTGTAATGAGTTGGAGGAATGTTGGGAAATCTGTCCCTGAGGAGCTCTGGTGTAGCCAAGCATCACAGCAAGCAGAGAGCAATTGGGTGATGTCACAAAGGTTCTGGCTGGGTTTGAATGACACTTGTATGGACCAATAGAGAGAGACTGGGAAGATGCAGGTTTCTTTCTCTAATCTACCGGCTGGTTTGTTTTTGAATAGGAGATGGCCTCTCCAGATGAGGAACAAAGCTACGAGTGGGCTTATTAGTGGAAAAAGACGACACACGTGTCCAGAGTGAGAAGTTGCACCTGTTGTGCTTGAACGCTAGAAGAAGAAGTTAGCCCGTTGGCTGAGATACGTTGTCCTGGGGAATTTCGAGGTCCATGATGAGGCGACTCGTGCTGCAGCGGAGGAGGCAGTAATACGCAGAGCTGGGGAGATCCCATTTGGTAAAGTAAGAAGTGGAAAGCTTGCTTCCTCTCCTCCTGACTCCCACCATTGCGAGGGAGGAGTTCTCTGTCAGACAGCCGAGGCAGAGGGGCCGGCGGGGAAGACCTGCAATACGCATAGGTGAACAGCTGTTGTACGCCGGCTGCCAAGAAGTTGACAGACGCGGTGGAGCCGTATCTAGTGAAGTTGGAGGCGGAGCCAAGTCCATGTGTGACGGCTGACTGCAGTGAAGGGAGCCACAGTGGAGCTGAAGCCAAGCCCTCGTAGTAAGTGAAATGACAGAGAGAGAGAAAGAGGTGAAAGCTTCTGACAAATAAAAGAGGGGCTGAAGAACTCTAATGAAAGGCAGACATACGATACTCAGAACAGTTTGAGTCTAAGGCATAAAGCAGTGGAGTGTGGATTCCTTGGTTAGAGTTATAGGAGTTCGAGCCTGTCTGAGAGGGAGAGAGAACCTGTGAATCAAGCGTCTTGATACTCCACGAGCCTATTGTAAGGAGGAGAGTCAAAGGAACAGAGAAACCCCAAAAGGGAGATAGGAAGAGTATTCCTAAGATATTACAAAGAGACTTTGTTACACAAATGGAGAACTATATGGGGACCATGGACTAAAGCCCTCTTCTCACCAGAGGGAAGAGAGCCAAAGGGTAACGCTTGAGGGAAAAGCACACCAGTCCTACAGAACCCCTCTGCTGCATAGGTGTTTTCTCTATAGAATGTTTTGTTACCCACAAAAATAAATACTTAAGAAGAGACAGCCGTCTATCTTGTTGGTTGTCCCACCAAGTAAGTTCTGACAGTGGGATACAGTTAACCTTGGTAACAGCGCTGGAAAAAGGAGATGTTAGAAACAACAATTCCCGATCAGGAGGTCAGTACCGCAATAACAAACTTAAAGGAAAATGCAAGCCCAGGTCAGATGGGTTTACAGACTCATTTTCTAAATGGACTGCCCACCTCTTACCTATACCCCTGGCAGATCTCTATAACACTTTTAGAAGGGAGGAAGAAATACTAGAGCTAATTGTAGAGACCAATACCGTGGTGGTCCCTAAATAGGGAAAATACCCTAAACTCTGCCAGTGCTACAGGCCCATATCATTATTACATTTGTATAACCGTTTAACACCTAAATCATGTCAAACAATTCAGACAGGCTGCTGCCCTACCTAGTAGATCCAGACCAATCCAGGCTTTGTAGTGCAAAGGAACACATGTGGCAATATAAGACGCATACAGCATTTAATTGACAAGGTACAGAGAGAGGTACCTGTGGGTCAGAGTTCAGGTAAATGGTAAAGCATTCAATCCCATCAGGCAATTTATGGAGACAAGACAAGGGCACCCACTGTCTCCACTCTTATTTGCTTTAATGACGGAGTCCCTGGCAAAAAGGGTCTGGAAGAACGCGAACATCAAAGGGATTGAGAAGGAAGGACCCTACATAAAATTAGCCTTTTTTCATACGATATAATCTTGTTGGTTGCAGACCCAAATTAGTGTATTATAGAAATTTTAAAAGAGCTGAATAATTTCAGCCTGGTACCCAGGTACTTAATCTCGACATGAAAGTGATAGAGTTGCACAATCTCAAAAGGCAGGTTAGGTTAAGAAGGGAAAAGAAAGCAGTTAGGTACTATGGGGTTAATCTAACGGCAAGTTTATGCAAGCTGCTTAAGGCCAACTGCCCCGTTCTTTTTAAGGCAATTAAGAGAAGTCCTGCCAATTGAATAGGCCTGTGCATTTCATGGTTGGGGAGTATAGCAGTGATACAAATAATATTCTCTGCAGAATCAGTCCCTATTGGAAATTACAGAAAGGGGCTTAAGAGATGGCAAAAGACATTTCATACAGGATGGTAAAAAAGCGAGAGTGAGCAAGAAGATTCTAATGGCCCCAAGGATAAAAAGGGGATTGGGCTGTCCAGATGTACTTACATATTACTTGGCCTCACAACTTCAAATTCTCCCAGAGTGGATGCAATGCTTCTTGTAAAAGTAATGGGTATTAATAGAACAAACAATAGCAAGAGAGTGCACATGTGAAGGGCAGCATTCTTGATTGGATACTGACACTGAATGTCAATGTTTCCAACAAATCCATTATGACAACCATTTAGACTGACCATTCCCTAATTTGCTTTAAAGTTATAACACAAGGGAAACTCCCTCCTGGCCCAACCAAACCCAATCCCATCGAAACAAGAAATACCTGCAAGTTCACAGCGGAAAGCCTCACCCCTATCCTAAAGGTAGCCCTCCAAACTAACCCTCCTACGGCCAATAACCCTGTCATCCTTGCCAACTTGTACCACAACTGCCTCAAAATAACCATCAATGAACTAGCCCCACTCATAACCAAAACACCATGTTCAACCAAATGATCGAATGTTTGGTTCAACGAAGAACTGGTAGTACTCCTGCGCAACAAAAGAGCACTAGAACACCTGCACAAAAAAAAACACTGAATGGGCATCCTCCTTCTTGAAAGCGAACAAAATCTACAAATCAGCTATCATAACGCATAAAGCAAATGCCTTCAATTCCCACATTAACAATGCTCCCTCTAATTCCAAAGAACTATTTACAAAACTTAGGGAATTGGAAGACCCCTTCCCACCTACCACCACTACCATCTCCAACAAAGAATGATGCGCTACTATACAGAACGCACTAGCCTCCAAAATACACTTCAAGACAAAATTACAGCCAAAAGAAACCTACTAGCCAACAAGAGCACAACACCTTCAGCTATAAAAAGTAATTCTGAAATCATAGCTACTCAGTTCAAATTTGCTATGGTCACCCAAGACCAAGGCCCTCATTACGACCCAGGCGTTGGACCATGGTGCTAATAGCACTATGGTTCATGCCAGTAACTTACCGACTCCGCCATGGCGGAATGGGGAATTACCGCCCCATTCCGAGGTTGCCGGGGCGGTAATTCCCCATGCTGCCATGGCCCTTCCCCATTCCCATTTTTGCCCCATAGGGCTCAATGGGAATGGGGAAGGCGCTAAGTACGGTGCCGCAAATTGCGGCACCGTACTTAGCACCAAGGTCCCTTTGCGGGTTGGTTTTTTTAACGCCTGCTAAAAGCAGCCTTTAAAGTACCACCTGCAAAGGGACCTCGTAATCAGGCGTTAAGGGTTTAACGGCGCCGCCACCTTTAACGGCGCCGTTAACCCCTTAACACCTGGGTTGTAATGAGGGCCCAAGTCCTTAACACTATCTCTACGTTAACACCATCTAAATGTAAAGGAGACTGCTTTCTCGTTCACCTAGTAAAACTCTGCGCACGCACGTTTGCACCCATCATCACTGATTTTATTAATGGCTCTTTCTGTACCAACTCTGTCCCTGCCAGTATAAAGGAAGCCTGGGTTATCCCACTCCTAAAAAAACCTTAATTGGATCCCTCTATCCCCACCAATTACCGCCCAATAACCACAGTGCCCTTTCTATAAAAAATAATTGACAAAATAAAAAAACATCTGGAATGTAACCAATTACTAGGAACTAGACAATCAGGCTTCTGGCCTAATCACAGCAACAAAACAGTGCTATTGGACCTTAAAATCCAAATGGACACCATAAGAGACGCTGGCAAATTGTGCATACTACTATTACTATACCTTTCTGCCGCTTTCAATTTGATGGACCATGCCAAATTGTGTAATACGCTAATGGAGAACTTCCAGTTCTCCCATGAAGCCACACTATGGGTTAAGTCATTTCTGGCAGAACGTACCGCCAGAGTTTCCATCAGTAAGGAATCCACTGACCCAATACCACTCCTAATAGGTGTACCACAAGACTCATGCCTCTCTCCCACCCTCTACAATGCCTATCCTAAACTCCTGTTTGCCGCCCTGGATGCTATGGGTGTCGTCTACACGAACTTCGCAGACGATACCCAGATCCTCATTCCCATTACAGGCAACCATAAGCAAGACACTATCACAATCAACAAGATCTTTGCCATAATCCAGAACTGGGTGGCCACAAACAGCTTGTGTCTTAATGATGAAAAGACAGAGATCCTCATCATTGGCTCCCCTTCCAAACTAAAACCTTTCCACCCCGACAATGCACACATCACCATAGACGTGACACCCATTCCTGTCCTTAAGCAGGTTAAAACACTGGGTGTGTATCTGGATGCCAGTCTAACTATGACCGGACACATCAATGACCTGTCCTCATCTACAGCATACACAACCAAGCTCATTGCACTAAGCTGCCAATTCCTGACCCCCCAAAACTTTCTTCATCTGGCTTGTGCACTCATTCTGTCTAAAGTAGACTATTGTAATATCCTACTGCTAGGACTTCAAACACCAATTTGGCTAAACTACAACTCCTGCAAAACAAACCCTTGCGAGCATCCCTGGGTATGAAAAATCGGATCACATTTCCAGAACTAGGTGGGTTGTACATTGGCTGCCCATCAAAGCCAGAATCATCTTCAAAATGCTCTGTGTCATACATAAATGCATCATCAAGAAGGCTCCCACCTACCTCAACAACTATATCACCCAAAATAAAGCCATAAGAACTCTGAGATCTAACTCCAGCACCCAATTACTTGTTCCATGCTTCAAAAGGTCCAGAGCAGGGGGGAGCAGCGACCCGGTAGCAGCACCCAAAATTTGGAACTCCCTTCCTTCTTTTATAAGAAATGAACCATTCCATAATCACTTCAAGAAATTGATCAAAACATGGCTTTTCAATAAATTCTAACATATACCGACTATCTTGTCCCCCAGACTCACCCGTGCCCTCACCAATCCGTACCCCCTGCTTTACTCTGATATGTGTACCTGAAATTGTATGTACTGTAACACACTGTAATGTTTTTTGTGTAACCTTACTGTATTTTACAACCAGACAATCAAGTTTAGCCACGTAAACTACGATGTGATACCTCTGGGTCTGGGCATATAACAAATGCAATAAGTAAATGAATAAATACATATGGGCCCAGTACAGCTATGCTTGAGTAAAAAACAGAGAGCTTCGAACCTTACCAAAAACCCAGAAACAAAATCCAAGATGGAGGCATGGGACATGATAAATGGAACAACGCTGCACCAGACATTCCCTTCTCCCTTTTTTCCAATTAATTGGAATACAGCATACACCCCGGGTTTGCAAGATAGGGAATATGAAAGATGGAACAATGGTGGAGGCTACAAGGCTAGGGATATGATCCAATAGAGATGTCTGAGATCCTTTGAGGACTGCAACAGAAATTTTAAAGTGAGGGAGCAGCGCTTCCAGCACCAGGCAGAGACAAGCTGTTGGAGGAACTGTGGGCAACAAGGGTATCCCTACAAAATATCCCCACCAAAAATATTGCCTTACATATGGCCGTTTGTCTCGCCATAGCTGAAATGTTTAGGGAGGATATTTTGTGGAAGTGGGGATTGCAGGGGTGTCCCCCGCACATTTTAAAATAATGCGGGGGTTGCAGGGGTATCCCCGACAGGGTCCATGGGTCAATATCGCCGCAAACATATGGCAATATTTTTGTATCGGAATTTTTTTGCAGGGATATTAACACATAGAACTGCAACAAGGACTACTTATGCACATTCTCTGATCATGCCCCAAACTTAACAACTTTTGGTTTGCTCGAAGGTGAGGGACATACTGGGGACAGACATACCGGATGACTCACTGTATATCGTTTTGGTGAGAGACATGAGAGTGGAGGTGGAGAGGGAGAACGCCAGAGAGTGCAACTTTCATCCCTGCTATTGATGGCTTAAAACCATGCAGGACTGGCTTCTTGGAGAAAACAAAAGTCCATCTCAGTAGCAGTGTGGTGGTCAAAGTCATGGCACATCTTGTCAATGGAGAAAATCACAGTGACCCTGAGAGACGCCAGCAATTTAGGAGGAGGTTGTTGTTGTTTTGTGTGTTATGTTAGTTAGGGCATGATCCTTCCCAAATGCCCAACGAGATTGTAATTGTGTGAATTAGTTGAATAGAGTTTTATAAGATGCGGGGGATCTCCTCAGGCATGTCAGGAGTCTATTTGAAATGTGTACCCTTGAATTTCCAACAAAGGGGCGGGGTTGGTTTGTTAACTGGGGTCTTTGCTGGTTTATGTTCATACTAAAAGAAAAGGGTGGTGGCTAGTAAATATGGAAACATCTCATGTATGTTTTGATTTTCACTGCTAACTTAATACAATATTAAAAAAAAAGATTCACAGAGAGAATGTCACTCTTATTGGTGGCCCCAGTAGATTATTCAAACATAAAAGTTATTTTGTGAGGTAGAGAAACCTCAAAGAGCCAGTAGGGTGATGAGCAAGATGATGAGGGTCGTGCTGTAGGTAATCGGAATATGTACCATATGCAAATGCTGGCAATACACACCTACTCATAATTAATATTTTCATATACAGTTTGGATGGCTGACAAAGTTTCCAAAGTCTTCCACAAGCATCTGCTGGAAAGGGTTATATGTTGCTACATCTGGGCATTTTTGTCATTGACATATTAACTGTGCTTGCTAACGTAGGGCATTTCAAAGAAACTTAAACAACCAAAATATAGAGGAGAAAATGGATCAACTCTTTTTAAAAGATTTTTTACAAAAATTACAAGAAAAAGGAAAGGAAAATACTCTTACCAAACGCAGGAAAAAATAATCCACCTAAAAAACAGCAGCAATGAAAAGACATGGATCAAGTTCAAATTATACTTGAGCGCATTGGCACTCCCAATGTTTCTGTATTGCCATCTGAAATGTTAGCCATCATTCGTCCAAAGGTGCTACTGGTAATGCCACTCTCAATTGGGCATAGCTGCCCTCCTGTGCTAGAGGATGCAGGGAATAGTAGCCTTGTTTTAAAACTAGAGGAATCTATGTCTTTTCATAAGTGCTCTTTTGCACGGTGGATAGTGGTCAGGCTTGGACACTACAATTAGTTAGAGTTTGGCCTTGCAGGTCATCTAAGTGTCATCCAAACAGGTGCTCTCCTGCTCCTCCAGAACCATCAAGGACCATATTGACACCCTTGCTCCAGCCTTGGCCGATCTCTGTAATCACTCTTTTGCCACTGGAACTTTCCCCTCTCTCCTCAAGCACTCCCTTGTGTACTCCCTCCTCAAAAAGACATCTGCCGATCCTATCTGTCCTTCAAACTATCGCCAATTTCTATCACCCCTTTCCTGGGCACACTCCTGGAAAAGCTGACCATCTCCCAGCTTACTTTACACACTGAATCTGTTGGTTGTCTCCATGACCATCAGTCTGGCTTCAGAGTGCCAGAGGCACAAAAACTGCTCCCCCGAACACCCATGACGATCTGCTCTCCAAATTTGATTCCAGCATTTCTTCTGTCCTCATCCACCTCAATCTTTCCTCTGCCTTTGACACATTCAGCCACGCCATCCTGATTAATCAACTCCATGAGAACCTGGCCATCATGGATCAGGGCCTGGAGTGGCTGACCTCCTTCCACTTGAACTGCCCATCCCAGGTCTAACTTGGTTCCTTTCTCTCTACCACCCTCCTCTCCACCCATGCCGTTCCCAGGGCTCTATCCTCTCACCCTGGTTTTTCAACCTGTACTTGGCCCCTTTGGCCCACCTGACCTCTAACTTCTCCTCTAACTTTCAGTGTTATGCAAACGACACTCAGCTCTCCTTCAGGCTCCCCTCGGCCTCCTCTCTCGCTCATTTGTGGCTGTCTATCGGCGATTCAGGACTGGTGCACCTTCAGCGATTTCTGCCTTAATGCCAGTAAGACTGAGATCCTTCTCCTTGGGACTCCTGCTCCAGCTTTCCCTCTCTCACACTGGCCGCCCTCCTTGGGCCCTCTTCCTTTGCCTTCCTGTGAGGCAAAAAACCTCAGGGTCCTCTTCAACTCCACTCTCTCTTTCTCTCCTCACATTTCTGATGTCGCCAAGAAGTCCCACTACCAGCTGCACCTCCTCAAGGTACTCTTCCCTTTATCACCTTCTCCCAAAACCTCACTGTTTCCAGAGCCCTGTTTCTCTCTAGGCTGAACTATTGCAACAGCCTCTTTCTCAGTCTGCCTTCCAGTACTCTGCGCCGTCTGCAGCTAATCCAGAACAGGACTGCAAGACTTATCCTTGGCCTCAAGCCCAGGGACCGTATCTCACCAGCCCTGAAATCGAGTGGCAGCTGCTTACATAGAGCAGAGGGGGACCACCTCCCACCTGTAGCCCTCCCCCCAAAGTGTGCTGCAGACAATTAACAAGTTCTGTGTTGTTATTGTTGTGTTTTAATTTTTTTGCAGCTCATCATGGCAGAAAAATGTACAATTCTAAACATATAAGTAATTAATCTGACTTCCGCTCAGAAGCCCAGTCATTAACTCTGTAGACTGCTCTGCAATGTTGATGACAGGGCCTGGCTGACACACTGACACACACACAGGGGAGAGCCTACTTTTACGCATTTTTTTTCTATTGTAGATGCATGGAGATCGCAGCTCCATGCACTCTACATTAGCATAACACAATGTAGGAGACTGGTGGGGTGCTAGAGGGTTGACCCTCAGTAATAAACTGTGCGCAAACAGTGCACCAGCCTGAGGTGTAAATTGTGCCATAGACTACCAACAGATTTAATAAATGAATGTCATTGACTGTTTGCCAGCCAATGACATTCATGAGTGTGGGTGGGATTGGTTGAGGGGCGCAAATGTGTGAGTAACGTTGGTGCCACTTCTAGAACTTCTCTCACTTCGACTGCTGACTTGAGAAGTGGTTGCAAGAGCTTCCCAGGCAGGCCAGATGACAGGACAGCAGAGAGAAGATAAGGGCACCTGGCAGAGCCCTGAAAAGCCCAGGTGGGTATATTTAAATTAACAGAAACTTCAGGGTGAGAGGTCATAGAGTTCCAACATTATAGCAAATATGACAGTTACTTCTTACTGCATCATTTTTCACAAAAGAGGCTCTGCACACCACATGGAGGCACTTGCATAGGCTCCAGGCAAAATGCAGTTTCGTCCGATGAGCTAATAACTCTGGACAGTTCCAAACCCTCTCCTGCACTGCTACTTTGCATTACATTAAACAGTACACCGAGGAAAAAAGCACGGGGGAAAGGAAGGCATGGGGCCAGCAGCTTGAGAACAAGTGACCCCTGGCGGCAGGACAACAACAAGCTGAAGAGACGCATGGGCCAGCCAGGTTCATTCAAAGGGAGCGGCAACAGTGCGCAGTGGTGCTTGATAGCCACAAGTGTAAGGGTGTGCGCCTTACATTCCGCCAGAGTGGGCCTTATCGTAGCGTGGTCCATCCATGCTATGAGGAGGCGCGCCCCGGCTGCATGTCCTCCTCTCATGCCGACGCCATCTAGGCCCTGCTGCATCATGTCCTATTAGAACATGATGCAGCCAGGGCCTACGGAGACGACATTGACACTGACACAGGCCCTCCATGACCCTGTGGCATTCCCCAGGGCAGGGCTCCAGAGGAGAGCACTGTCCTCTGTGAAATAAGGCCGGCCGAAGCACAAAGTCTTCTTCCGACCTCCGGACCTCGACCTTACTTTATTTACTTCAAAAAAAGGTAGCAGGGGCTCCTCTCCAGAAAGAACATAGCATGATAACCGAGAGAGGGGCGCCTGCTACCTTTGTTGAATTCTTTGAAGGAACTTGGGGTTGGTCACCCTAGGTTACCTGGGGGCAACCAGACGTGACTCCCTGCTCACTGTGCTTAGAGAGGCTCAGCTTCACCTCACTGATGATGCCCAACAAGACTGAAACATGTGTATGGGGTTGCTGTTGATACTCTTGTTAGGAGAGGAATTGCCATAGCATTTCGGTGCTGGACTGCCCATGTGGGCGGGATAAAGACTGATATGCAAATGGGTATTTCCCATCTGTGAAAGGTACAGTAAGCAAAAAGCAGATGGCTGCGAACTCACAATGGGCCTCATTACGACCCAGGCGGATTTCGCGGTGCTAAATGCACCGCGAAGCATGGCGGAAAGCCGCCGATAGCGCCATGGGGGTTGGCGGATTTACCGCCCCATTCCGACCTCGGCGGAGCGGTAAATCCCCAATCCCCATTCTGCCCTTCCCCATTCCCATTTTTGCCCCATAGGGTATAATGGGAGTGGGGAAGGAGTTAATTACGCCACCGTAAAATACGGTGGCGTAATTAACAACGAGGTCCCGTAGCGCCATGGTTTTCTCCGGCTGGTAAAACCAGGCGGAGAAAACCTCCATGGCGCTACGGGAACTCGTAGTATGGCGGAGAGGTACGCCATGCACTACGCTGGCGTAATACCCTCTCCGCCAGGGTCCTAATGAGGCCCAATGTGGTTAACAACCACTCAGCAGGTTATCAGGCTTTATTCTTGCGAGAGAGGGGCGCCTGCTACCTTTGTTGAATGCTTACTTTACTTACTGCAACTAGGCCATGTGAAGTGTGCCCTCTCTGCTGTCCTTAAATTAACAGAAACTTCAGGGTGAGAGGTCATAGAGTTCCAACATTATAGCAAATATGACAGTTACTTCTTACTGCATCATTTTTCACAAAATGTATTTAATGACATCTGGATAAAGTTGGTGGGGATAGAGCACCCAGAGATGTTTAGAAAAAACAATACATATAGGTATGATCCAGTAAGACAGGCTGGATCCCAATGCAATAACAACAACAGATAACTGCCATTATTGATTGATCATTTAAATTGTGCAGTCACAAGACTAAACATAAACCCACATCAATGGACATATATACAAAAAAGCACATTAACAATGCTTTAGATGTGCACTGTTCAAATGGTGATAAGTCGACACAATGGTGTTTTGGCCTCGAGGAGCTGTGTAGTGCAGCTTTTTGGGCAGGCCTTCATCAGGACCTGTGATGGAATGAATGGTCCCGGGGTCTCTATCTATGAACAACAAATGGGAAGGTGTTAGTGGAACCATGACCTCAAATAAAATGATAATTCACAAGGCTCCCATAGGATGCTTTATTAAAAACAGGAGACTCCCTGGTAGTCTTTATCCAGATGTCATTAAATACATTTTGTGAAAAATGATGCAGTAAGAAGTAACTGTCATATTTGCTATAATGTTGAAACTCTACGACCTCTCACCCTGAAGTTTCTGTTAATTTAAGGACAGCAGAGAGGGCACACTTCACATGGCCTAGTTGCCGTAATTAAAGTAAGCATTCAACAAAGGTAGCAGGCGCCCCTCTCTCGCAAGAACAAAGCCTGATAACCTGCTGAGTGGTTGTTAACCACATTGTGAGTTCACAGCCATCTGCTTTTTGCTTACTGTACCTTTCACAGATGGGAAATACCCATTTGCATATCAGTCTTTATCCCGCCCACATGGGCAGTCCAGCACCGAAATGCTATGGCAATTCCTCTCCTAACAAAGTCCACGTCTGGTTGCCCCCAGGTAACCTAGGGTGACCAACCCCAAGTTCCTTCAAAGAATTCAACAAAGGTAGCAGGCGCCCCTCTCTCGGTTATCATGCAATGTTC
This sequence comes from Ambystoma mexicanum, assembly GCF_040938575.1. NCBI lineage: Eukaryota > Metazoa > Chordata > Amphibia > Caudata > Ambystomatidae > Ambystoma > Ambystoma mexicanum. The sequence continues at coordinate 135,470,072 of NC_090922.1, forward strand.
TTTCTGGAGAGGGTTCCTGCTACTTTTTTTTGAAGTAAGTAAAGTAAGGTCGAGGTCCGGAGGTCAGAAGAAGACTTTGTGCTTCGGCCGGCCTTATTTCCCAGAGGACAGTGCTCTCCTCTGGAGCCCTGCCCTGGGGAATGCCACAGGATCATGGACGGCCTGTGTCAGTGTCAATGTCGACTCCGTAGGCCAGGCTGCATCATGTTCTAATAGGACATGATGCAGCAGGGCCTAGACGGCGTCGGCATGAAAGGAGGACATGCAGCCGGGGCGGACCTCCTCATAGCATGGATGGACCACGCTACGACAAGGCCCGCTCTGGCGGAATGTAAGGCACACACCCTTACACTTGTGGCTATCAAGCACCACTGCGCACTGTTGCCGCTCCCTTTGAATGAACCTGGCTGGCCCATGCGTCTCTTCAGCTTGTTGGTGTCCTGCCACCAGGGGTCGCTTGTTCTCAAGCTGCTGGCCCCATGCCTTCCTTTCCCCTGTGCTTTTTCCCTCGTTGTACTGTTTAATGTAATGCAAAGTAGCAGTGCGGGAGAGGGTTTGGAACTGTCCAGAGTTATTAGCTCGTCGGACGAAACTGCATTTTGGCTGGAGCCTATGTAAGTGCCTCAGTGTCGTGTGCAGAGCCTCTGATCAGTAGAATAGAGCTGGGCAGAATACGGCCACCACTCCCAAATGCAATCTGCTCAGTGCCAACCACCTCTTGTAAGGCAGCAGCTTTGGCATGATATACGTCCACCCTGATGCGGCATGAGGCTTGGCGTGGTGGTCATATATTTATGATCTAGGGTTCGGGGAGATTGCCAGAGCTCTATGAGGAACCAATACTATGGGCCTCATTACGAGGTTGGAGGTAGCCATGGCGCTATTAGTGCCATGGCTGCCTCCAAACCCGTTCCGACTCCAACCTGGTGAATGGAGCAATTACCGGTCCATTCCAAGGTTGGCGGGACCGGCAATTCCCTATTCACCAGGGCCATTCCCCATTCCCATTTGAGCCCCAATAGGGCTCAATGGGAATGAGGAAGGCGCTAATAACGGTACCGCACATTGCTGTAACGTTATGAGCTCTATAGTCCGTTTGCAGGTCCCGTCCTTAACGCCTGAAAAAACCAGGCGTTAAGGAAGGACCCACAAAGGGAACTCGTAGTAGGGCGGTAGGGGATTACCGGCACCGGTGCCATTACCGGAGCCGGTAATCCCTTACCGCCCACCTCGTAATGAGGCCCTATAACTTAATAGTTATCCCATTCCCGATTCCCGCACTTTTTCGTGTTCGGGACAAGAACATGCAAAGTGCGTGATTCGTGAATTAAGTTAAACTATTCCACAGATGATGATACCATTTGAAATGTATGAAGTGTAAACTGACTTGTAAATGAATTTTCTTTTTAGACGAATAGTGTAAAAAGTTGTCAGTAACTAAATGAACTTGGAAAAAAAAAAAAGTTAAAGTACTGGTTTCTTCATACCGCCAAATCGGGGTCATGCGTGCCAGCAACCACCACGTGAATCCCCGTGGTCAAAGGTCCTGCAAATGTCTACCGCTCCTTGAGGCCGTGGGGTCCATTGAGTCCTGGTCCTCTGTTTCTAGGAGACGGGTGTAGGGTTATGCCCATCTATTGCAGCGAGGCGGCAGGCAGAGAGGTGCGGTGATCACAGCTGGCAGGGATGCACTGGTGCAGTGATGGCGATTTTCAAGGTGGGATTGCCGCTGGCAGGGATGCACTGGTGGAAGTGTGCAGATTGACAGTGTTACTGGTCGTAGTGGTGCAGTGATGGCGATTTTCAAGGTGGGATTCCAGCTGGCAGGGATGCACTGGTGGAAGTGTGCAGATTGACAGTGTTACTGGTCGTAGTGGTGCAGTGATGGCGATTTTCAAGGTGGGATCGCAGCTGGCAGGGATGCTCTGGTGGAAGTGTGCAGATTGACAGTGTTACTGGTCGTAGTGGTGCAGTAATGGCGATTTTCAAGGTGGGATCCCAGCTGGCAGGGATGCACTGGTGGAAGTGTGCAGACTGACAGTGTCACTGGTCGTAGTGGTGCAGTGATGGCGATTTTCAAGGTGGGATCGCAGCTGGCAGGGATGCTCTGGTGGAAGTGTGCAGACTGACAGTGTCACTGGTCGTAGTGGTGCAGTGATGGCGATTTTCAAGGTGGGATCCCAGCTGGCAGGGATGCACTGGTGGAAGTGTGCAGACTGACAGTGTCACTGGTCGTAGTGGTGCAGTGATGGCGATTTTCAAGGTGGGATCCCAGCTGGCAGGGATGCACTGGTGGAAGTGTGCAGATTGACAGTGTCACTGGTCGTAGTGGTGCAGTGATGGCGATTTTCAAGGTGGGATCGCAGCTGGAAGGGATGCACTGGTGGAAGTGTGCAGATTGACAGTGTCACTGGTCGTAGTGGTGCAGTGATGGCGATTTTCAAGGTGGGATCGCAGCTGGCAGGGATGCACTGGTGGAAGTGTGCAGATTGACAGTGTCACTGGTCGTAGTGGTGCAGTGATGGCGATTTTCAAGGTGGGATCCCAGCTGGCAGGGATGCTCTGGTGGAAGTGTGCAGATTGACAGTGTCACTGGTCGTAGTGGTGCAGTGATGGCGATTTTCAAGGTGGGATCCCAGCTGGCAGGGATGCACTGGTGGTGGAAGTGTGCAGATTGACAGTGTCACTGGTCGTAGTGGTGCAGTGATGGCGATTTTCAAGGTGGGATCGCAGCTGGCAGGGATGCTGAGATTTTACCGGCTGGGGATGAGAGTCACAGGAAGGGATTCAGGTGAGCTTGGTGGTGGAGATGCTGTGATGGCAGGGATCACGACGGGCAGAACAACACTTTCTGCAGAGGGAATACATAACCCTTATGTGGCGCTTCATGCTGAACTCATCACAGCACTCCGTGAAAGAGGAACACGTATAAAGGTTATATTTTATGGAATGTTTGTTAATTCTTACACAACACTTCATCATCAGCATGTTCGCCAAAGCATGACATTGTGCAATGGGGCGAAGGAATAGTTTGTAAATGTTCTTTGCAGTTGCCATTTGAACAAATTATTTTATATAAATAGAGTATTGGCACCGTTTTCGCTATTTGGCAGAACATTCTGTACGTCACATTTGTTAAATACCAAAGATCTGCTGATGTTGTGATGGAACCTCTGTACCCTCCAACCTCAGCCCAAAATGCCTTTATGAAAGGACAAGACTACAGGATCATACAATGCTTATCGCAAATGCCCTGTGCTGTCATTTTACACATGTTTAATGGCTTAGTAAGACAAGCTAGGGCAATGCTAACAGCTTGAGCTTTTGTGTAGGAATGGGAAAGGCACTTGTCAGGCACAGCCATAGTGGTATTAACTGGGCATTGATGGTAATAGGTGCAAAATGGTGTGAGTACCTGGGCATCTAATAGCAGTGCCTGGCAAATGCCTAATACGTATATGCAAGCCAAAACTGTTGGCTTCACCAATGCCTGGTTTTAAAAGGACTTTGGTAAAGGACACGCACAGCGCTTACAAATCGAGCAGCTGAAGGCAGACATTTTTATTACACCAGTAGCTGGTTCCCAACTCCATTGAAGTGTTTAACTCTTAGAAGACTACTTTGACAAAGCACTACTGACAGGCACTTTTTAGTGCAAAGTTTGATGGTAAGACTTGAATAAAGTGAGCTTAAAGAGTTCCCATAAGGAGGTGTTTTGGGCGGGAGGGGCAGGAACTGTGTGGGAATGGCCATAGGGATTAGCAGGCCATGGGCAGGCAATGGGTGGGCAAATATACAAAACATCACCTGTACCACCATGAGTATGTAAAACCTAATTTTAGTTATGTCTTATTTCTGTGGGTTTGGACAGTAAATTGCACATTTTGGTAGTCATTTATCCCGAATTCTCGCGGGGCAGGAGAAACCCCCTGCACCACCGTTCATGAGGCTTGGGCTTGCTTGCTACGCTCCCTTCCTAATTTCCCCAGAGAAATGTACACCCCAACACCTTTCAAAGTCAACAGCTGTAACTGCTGACATCTCTCCACTGGCTCCAGGTGGCTGCAAGGATCAAGTTCAAGACCCTTTACATTGTCTACAAGACTTTGTGGTGTCCACACTTCACCCGACGCTCTCTTCCTAAATACCTTCCATCTAGAGCCCTTTGTTCAGCTACCTCCCACTCTTTAAGGGTCAGACGCTTCTCTAGGCAGAGAATGAGGGGTAGATCTCGCTCAACAGGTGCCTCCCTCTGGAATGTCCTCCCTGCCTCTCTGAAACTTGAGCCGAACCACCTGAGGTTTCGGAAGCAGATAAAAACTTTCCTCGTATCTGCTTTTTCTGTCTCCCTCCCCTGCTACCTATCTGACCAACCTGTCTGCCACACCGACTGGTTGCTTGGCTACCCGCAGAGTCTCACTGGGTACCAGGCTCTCTCTTGATCAGTCACCCTTCTACTGTCTCCGGGCCTTCTGCTCACTTAGGGGCTGTCACTGTAACCTCTACAGACCTTTGCCTCCTTGCACTTACCCAGAGCCGCGCTGCACTGTGCTGCAGTTACTCAGGGTATTGCGACCCATGTTTTCCCCTTCCCTCTCCCTTGCACTTCTCCCCCTCCTTTCCCCTTGCACTTCTTGTTCTCGCACTTGCATGATCTGAATGACACAAGTCCTAGTAAGATCGTTTGTCTTGTCCTTCCTCTGTCTTCCCTCCCTTGTCTTGTCGCGCCTAGAAACACTTATTTACAGGCGCGCTATAAATGATTTATGATATCATATCATATCAGGTGGAGAGCTCACAGCAGAATTTCCTTGTGGATTTTTTGTTTTCCAACAAACTTTAATTAATTCTCGGGAGGTCATTATTAATTTACAATAGAACAAGAAAAATACATCAGTTTATATACCAACCTCAGTTTCTCCGTTTCCTGTCACATATAGCATTTTTCAATGATCTTAATAATGTTTTTAAGCTAAAATGTAATATTTCAGTTTAATTAGCTTTCACCGAACTGGCGGCAAATAGCGAAAGAGCAGCGCAGACGTGTGCGGCTTCCCTTTCATGCATAAAACATATATTATAGTCAAGGGAGAATTCATCATTAATATCAACTAACCACACTGATGCATCCAGCTGAGCAAAACGCTACGGTTCAAAACCAGTGTTCATTAATTACCTGCTTCCCAGCAGGCAACAGGAGCCCGAATCAAACATGTTACTCAAAGCACAAACATTCCAAGCTTTGTAGATGGGTAGATGCCAACAATTGGAATGATTCAAAAGAGTGGAAACGTTCACAGCAGGCAAAGGGAGATGAAAAATGTTAATCAAACCAAACACATGCAGAGCTTAGGGTTAAGGCCGGAGGCTGTAAAACGAAATATAGGATTGTAGAAGAGTAAATAGCAACTGTGGGGATATAGCCCACTGAGGGCATCCAAGTGATATCTGATAGGCAGCAAGAGCGAAGTGCGAGTTGCCTGTGACGTCACATATAGCAGGGCGGTGAAGTAACCTCTGTGGCTGATAGGAATCCAAATAAAATATTATGCGTTTTATGGCACCTTCAGCATCCCTTTCCCACCCCCTGTGCTGTCCCCGTAGATCATCAGCTCAGAGGGGTGGGTAAGTGAGGCATGAGGGATGCATAGAGGAGCAATTACAAACATTCCTTGGTGTCCTGATTCCCACACCGACTCCTACTATTGTCACTATCCTTCCCTCTCCACATCAGCGGAGAACCGAGGTTATTGTGATTTACAGATGGAACTGATGGGATACCGTCGAAAGAGGATATGGAAGTGTGTTTATGCCGTAAAGGAGTAACTCTGTAAGCTATACACCATAATCGTATGATCAGCCTATTATAATATATCGACTAGTTGTGACATCATCACATTGTACTTGAGAGATAATGTTTAACTTTGCACCAGAGCCAAGGCCCACCTTACCAAACATTGCTCTTCGGCGTGTCCCAGCATCTCATCCTAGGACTATTTTTGTTGCTCACTTTGGGCCCATCGCCTCCCGAGGCTTTTCCTGACTCAATACCTGTCCTGTTCTGAGGCTCATCCTTGCCCTGAGGCACATTGCTTACTTGTGTCCCTTCCTCGATTCAGTGTCTAAACCTTTTCTGTTGTCCTTTTCTGCAAGCCTGGACAAATTTCATTAAATAAAACCTATAGGCCCATCAATTCTTATGTCAGGATTTAACCTGTCCTGTGAGTATACGACTGGTTTTGGTGTCATGCATTCCGCATGGCGGCGTTTGTGGGACGTCTGGAAGCGCCATTAGCGGTTCCGTCACGTCGGCGGCCGTTCGGATTCAACGTTCTAGTTGTTATCCAAGATGGCCGCCGCGTCTATTAATGCAGGTTCGGTCCTTTCTTCCTCGCGTTGCACCTTCTATGCTCCGCGAAGGTAACGCTTCTGTGTTCATTCTTTCTCCGTTATCACTTCCCTTCTACTATTGCTACTATTGCTACTCTCCCGTGTCTCTTGCTCCAGACACCGCTGGCGTCCCTTCCATTAAGCCTTCCATTAAGCCCTGTATCCTGCTTCGGATATCTTGTGTTTCTCCTTCTGTGTTTCCCAGCTACTCACCCGTCTCTTCTTGCTGTTCTGTCTGGGGGATCTCCTTTCTGGGCAGACTTACCTCTCGGTCCTCGTTGGAATCTCTTGTGGATCTGCTCCGCTATCAGCCCTAGAATCTCCTGCTTGCCAAGTATTCATTCATCCGGACTCTACTCACCGCACACGCCTCCAACCGGCCTGCACACCGTGGAACCAACTAGCAGGGTTTTTTCTGCCATTCGGCTTTTTCCCTGCTCTGGAACCGGCTCCCGGGAGGCCCCCCTGTCTGGTTATAACATATACCGACAGCGTGGCATCCCAGGGAGCTCGTCCCTTTTTGCACGATAAAAAGACCAGGAAGAAAATAAACACAGAGAGGCAAGAGAGGCTGAAGAAGAAGTACCAAGACGATCCATCAGCTCTCTCAGGTGAGGAGAAGGGGAAGAGAGTTACATCAGATCGTGACAGAGTGCAACGCCAAGGAAAGACAATGGCTTCGTTAGAACAGTACCAGGAATTGGTAGCTGCTATTCAAGGTCTCACTGTAGAAGTTCAATCCCTTCGCGCTGAAAACCAAACCTTGAAGCAACAGGTTACTGCTCGAGAAGAATCCAGAGGAGAATTACCCCCGCTTCCTTTCCCTTTTGGGAAATATGATGGAAACCCCAAGACTCTAACAAAGTTTCTAGACGCCTGTCAACTGTACTTTACCTTTCGTCCTCGGGCTTATGAGACAGCTAAAGCCAAGGTGGGGTTCCTTGTCTCTAATTTAGATGGGAATGCCCTTGCTTGGGCAACACCGCTAATCCTTCAGTCGGACCCCTCTACTCATGTGTACGACCAGTTTGTCCAACGATTTAAAACGCGTTTTGAAAGAACCGAAGTTTTATACACCACATATGAGGCCATTGTAGACATCAGACAAGGATCCCATGATGTCCAGACTTATGTTTCGACATTCATACGTCTAGCAACTGAGGCAGGGTGGCCGGATTCTGCACAACAAACATTGTTTCGCCGAGGCCTACATGAAGACATCAAAGATGAGTTGGCCCGCGTAGCCAGACCACAGTCTTTTGAGGAACTTGTCTCTCTGGCCTTACAGATTGAATTCAGATTAGGGGAGAGGAAACAAGAACGAAGGAGACCAAGACTCCCTCTCCCGCCATTATCTTCACCTACGGCTGGTAATCATTCTGCGTCCCAGTTAGGGGAAGAACCTATGCAAATTGGCACAGCCAGAGGTCCCCTAACAGCTGAAGAAAGGAAGCGAAGAAGAGATCTGGGATTATGTATGCATTGTGGCTCCAATAAACATCTATTGCGCAACTGTCCAGATGTTCCTTCTCGCCGTCAGGGAAACGGTCTTCCCCGTACCTGAACAGGGTCAGGTCGGGGGAAGTTTGTAAGGATCCCTGTAACAGCTCTTTGCCTCTCTCCTCTCAAGAAGATCAGCGACTGATGGTCTTTCAGATTAAGTTGTCCTGTGGTTCGTCAACAGTCTGGGATGTTATTGCCATGTTAGACTGTGGGGCAGCGGGAAATTTCATTGATGCTTCATGGGCAAGGAGGATGAAGATACCCATTCACTCTAAGGACAGGCCCATCCCAGTGGAAGGGGTGGACGGCACACCTTTGTCTTCCGGACCCATAACGCAAGAGACTCTTCCACTACAGGTGCAATTGTTCCAACATAAGGAAGAGATTGTGTTTGACCTTATAAAGGCAGCCCATTTTCCGGTGATTCTGGGGATTCCATGGCTGCGTCGCCACAACCCTCTCGTAGACTGGTCAGCAAATACCATACAATTCCAGTCCTCCTATTGTCAAGAGTACTGCCTTCATCAGACTTCTTTTACCAGGCTATCCAACAGCAAGTGTTCGTTACTGGCAGCCTCTTTACATCGGGTACCAGAGCATTACCAAGACTTTCTCGAGGTTTTTTTGGATAAGCAGCCACACTCCCTTCCTCCCCACAGGAACGAAGATTGTGCCATTGACACCCTTCCCAATGCTTCCGTTCCATTTGGAAGGATGTACCCTCTGTCGCTTCCCGAGCGCAAGGCCCTTAAGGAATACCTCGATAGTAACCTGCAAAACGGTCTCATTCAGGAATCTAAGTCACCCGCAGGGGCTTCATTGTTTTTCATACCCAAGAAAGACTCCTGTGAACTCCGTCCCTGCATTGATTACCGGGGTCTTAATCAACTCACCATAAAGGACCGTTATCCGATGCCTCTGATCAAAGAGATATTGGAGGCAGTTCACAGTGCTTCAATTTTCAGTAAATTGGATTTAAGAGGGGCGTACCATCTGCTTCGCATTAGGCAAGGGGATGAGTGGAAGACGGCCTTTAGGACACCCCTGGGTCATTTTGAGTATCGGGTCATGCCCTTCGGTCTTGTCAATGCTCCAGCAGTGTTCCAACGCTTTATGGACAAACTTCTAGCAGACCTCCTGTTTTCTTCTGTAGTGGTTTATCTAGATGACATTTTGATTTATTCTTCTTCTCCTACTGAACACCGTAAACATGTTCGCGAGGTCCTGCACCGCCTAATGAAGAATCAACTCTATGTTAAACCAGAAAAATGCATTTTTGATTCCCCTTCTGTATCTTATCTGGGTTTCATTCTCTCACAAGAAGGTATCCGTATGGATCCAAGGAAGATACAAGCTATAATTCAGTGGCCTGTACCCAGGAACGTCAAGGAGACCCAACGGTTTCTAGGACTCGCGAATTTCTACAGACAATTTATTTCTGGTTTCTCCAATCTGGTCCTTCCTATCACCTCTTTGCTCAAGAAAGGGATACAATTCAACTGGACACCAGAAGCAGACATCGCCTTTCGAACTTTTAAGAAGGCATTTTCTTCCGCACCCATTCTAATCCAGCCTGATCAAGCATTGCCCTTCATCGTACAAACAGACGCCTCAGGAGGTGCCATTGGGGCAGCTCTTCTCCAAAAGAGCTTAGACGGTCTGGAACATCCAGTGGCCTATTACTCTAAGACTCTCTCTACCAGCGAAAGAAATTACTCCGTGATTGAAAGAGAACTATTAGCCATCAAGCATGCCTGTGAGGAATGGCGACACCTCCTTCAAGGGGCCCGACATCGGTTTACCGTCCGTACAGACCATAGCAATCTTCGAGTTCTTCAGCAGATGGAGTGTCGTAACGCCCGCCATGCTCGATGGGCTTATTATTTTTCACAGTTCGACTTTGAGGTCACCTATCTTCCTGGTAAAGAAAACATCCTGGCCGACGCTTTATCCCGTGGCTATCAAGGAGATGCTGAAAAGAATCTAGTCCATGATTTAATATTAGCAGGCAAGAATTTCAAGACCATAGCTAATGCTTTCCTAAGGGATGTACAACTCAGACAACAAGGGAAACACATGAAGGAATCTATGGATCCTCGATTAGAAGACAGAGAAGGCTATCTATTCAAGGGACGAGCCTTGTATCTACCCGATAGTAAAGATCAAAGAATGGCCCTCTCCTGGTGTCATGATGCACCGTTAGCCGGCCACAAGGGCATTCGCGCTACCAAGGATCTAATCTCGAGACTGTTCTGGTGGCCGTCTTGGAGCCAAGATGTCCTGTCATATGTCAAATCCTGTCCCGTATGCGCTTCTAACAAATACTCCACTTCTAAACCTCTTGGTTTACTTCAGCAGGAACCAGCGCCTAAGCAACCCTGGACTCATGTCTCTACGGATTTTATTGTTGATCTACCCCGATCAGAAGGCAATACCGCCATTATGGTAACTATAGATTCCTTAAGTAAGTTGGCTCACTTTATTCCACTAAGAGCAGTACCAACTGCCCCTGAAATGGCCAGAGTGTTCCTCAAGGAAATTGTACGGTTACATGGCGTTCCCGACACTATCGTTTCAGATCGTGGACCACAGTTCACCTCTTTGTTTTGGGGATCCCTTTGCAAGCAACTGGGTGTTCAGCGGGCTCTTTCATCTGGGTTTCATCCCCAAAGCAATGGGCAGACCGAGAGACTAAATCATACCTTAGAACAATACCTCCGTTGTTTTTGCAGCAAGAAGCAAGAAGACTGGTGTACCTTCCTCCCCATGGCCGAATTCGCCTATAATAACACCAGACACTCCGCCATCCAAATGTCTCCTTTTTTTTGCACTTATGGCTATCATCCTACCCATCTTCCTTTTGCCCAGAGGAGACCGTCTAAACTGCCTGCCATAGAACACCTCTTGCAGGGGCTCAAGGATTCTCACAGAGCAGCCAGGGAGACTCTGGATGCCAGTCGCCTATCGTACAAGACTTGGGCAGACAAGAAGAGGAAGGCTCCTCCCGCCTGGGTCGAGGGCAGCAAGGTTTGGTTGGCTACTAGGTACCTACCACGATGGACACATACAGGGAAGTTTGCGCCGAGATATATCGGTCCTTTCCAGATCATTAAGAAGATCAACCCGGTAGCCTTTAAGCTCAAACTACCCTCCTATTTGAAGCATGTTCATCCAGTGTTCCATGCCTCACTTCTGAAGCATTATCTACCTGATCCTTATAAGAGGAGATCCAACAGAACAACCAGAACTGTTCCGGTAGAGCCTGCAGAATATGAAGTCTCTCATCTAGTGGATTCACGCTACCATCATGGTGTACTACAGTACCTGGTTCATTGGAAGGGGTATCCAGTGGCAGAAAGATCTTGGGAGCCTGTGCGACACATACACGCACCTTTATTGATCAGGAGATTTCATAAGTTACATCCCGGCAAACCGGGAGGCCCCCCGGTGTGGAGGAGGCATACTGTCATGCATTCCGCATGGCGGCGTTTGTGGGACGTCTGGAAGCGCCATTAGCGGTTCCGTCACGTCGGCGGCCGTTCGGATTCAACGTTCTAGTTGTTATCCAAGATGGCCGCCGCGTCTATTAATGCAGGTTCGGTCCTTTCTTCCTCGCGTTGCACCTTCTATGCTCCGCGAAGGTAACGCTTCTGTGTTCATTCTTTCTCCGTTATCACTTCCCTTCTACTATTGCTACTATTGCTACTCTCCCGTGTCTCTTGCTCCAGACACCGCTGGCGTCCCTTCCATTAAGCCTTCCATTAAGCCCTGTATCCTGCTTCGGATATCTTGTGTTTCTCCTTCTGTGTTTCCCAGCTACTCACCCGTCTCTTCTTGCTGTTCTGTCTGGGGGATCTCCTTTCTGGGCAGACTTACCTCTCGGTCCTCGTTGGAATCTCTTGTGGATCTGCTCCGCTATCAGCCCTAGAATCTCCTGCTTGCCAAGTATTCATTCATCCGGACTCTACTCACCGCACACGCCTCCAACCGGCCTGCACACCGTGGAACCAACTAGCAGGGTTTTTTCTGCCATTCGGCTTTTTCCCTGCTCTGGAACCGGCTCCCGGGAGGCCCCCCTGTCTGGTTATAACATATACCGACAGCGTGGCATCCCAGGGAGCTCGTCCCTTTTTGCACGATAAAAAGACCAGGAAGAAAATAAACACAGAGAGGCAAGAGAGGCTGAAGAAGAAGTACCAAGACGATCCATCAGCTCTCTCAGGTGAGGAGAAGGGGAAGGGAGTTACATCAGATCGTGACATTTGGTGCAGTCAGATCGAATGCATGGTGGGTTTCTGGGTTTGTCAAATTGATTTGTGCTTCACTCAGGAACCTCAGGTCTGGGGCTTAAACTTAGGCTGGTTCATCACGTTTGTTCGTTCAATTAGAGCCCTCGAATTTCCTGAAGGAAGTTCCAGGATGTACAAAAAGGCCCTGCTCACCTGTTCCTTTGTATACTTTGCTAGGTTCTTTGGAGTGTGTTTGTTGTCCATTATTGTGCCAGTTTGTCTGCTTAGTGTTTGTTCAGTGTTTTGTTGGTTTCCCCCAAACACAAAAGGAAACGAAAAAGCCTCCTGCACCTTTTATTTATTCATTCCCCAGATAAAACTTAAAAATCCTCATAAAATATTTTCTGTCCCCAATCGTATGCATAAAATACACACACAAAACAACTTTTTTCTCTGGTTGTTTTTGGTTTTCCCAATTTCTGGTTCTTTGCCTTGAGGAGTGGAATAGCGTGCTTGCGATGTTGGGAGGAAAAACAGTCAAGGGAGCGTAGGAGCTGTGATTCTCCTCGAAAAAGATTGCTTCATGAAAGACCTCGACGAACTTCCAAAAAGATAGGCCACGGACCCCTCCAATGTCTAAGGTGAGATTTGTCCTATACAGGGAGTAATAGTAGTTTTTGGAATGGAATAATCCCAGATTAAACTCACAGCTCACTTACAGGTCTCTCGGGATGATTTGTCTGCCAATCAGGAGCCTCGGATTCTAGGTTAAATCTGAGGTTTATTTGTCGGGTACATCCAGCTAATCAGAGCTCTCTCAGTCAGATTCATCAAGTTAATCAGCCAATCTGACCTCTAAAATCTACTAAAGGAAATGTGACTCTCTCTAGAAGGCCTGGCGTACTCCCTGTTCATTTGTGGGTTGTGCTAGGAAGCAAGGGAAGGAACACGTACAACTGGCTCACAATTGGAAGGGCTTTGTAGATCGTTCTTATCATTTGAACAGAATTTTGGGGAGCTGTGTTGAATTATGTCAGTTTGGTGTTTTTTTGTCTAGTTGTCTGGTCTCTAGTGGGTTTTTGTTGCCAAATGTGTGCCCCTTTGTTTCAGAGTTTTTGAGAATTTTATTAGTTTCCCCCCATATAAACAAGAAATTAAATTGCCCTTTCGTCTTGTGTGTGTGTTTTCCCTTTTGCTTCCGCCAGTAAAATTTACAAAAAATGCATAAAAATGGTTTCTTGTCCCTAGTCTTATCCCCAAAAATACACAACAAAACATCATTTACCCATTCCCAGTTCTCCCTACATGTGTGTTGTTGTCGTCTCATCTCCCCACTTGCTGTTTTGTTGCTTGATTGGTTTGTCTTGAAGTATTGTTTGTAGTAGTATAGTTTGACTTATTGTTGCAATATACCTTAGAAGTAGTAGGATTTGATCAATTCTTGATTCGGTGGTTTCACACATTTAGGTTCACAGGGTGCACTCTGTTCTTCAGTTCACAACTTCTAACATGTGTGGCTCTTTCATGGAAGAAATGAATCCTGGCGAGAAAGGGTAAGAAGGTGGGAGGAGAGGAGGAGGAACTGCATGTTTGCTTGCAAGAAGAGAAGGATTACCCATGACAGGGAAGATTGTGCTGTTTGTTGGTGTCATGCTGTGAGCTTGGGACATGCAGCGCTCCCAATTCTCGTATTCAGTGAGGGAGCCTTAGAGATTTGGGGAGGTGAAAGTGTAGACAGCGATATCAGAGGAGGCCCAGACTACCATCACAGAGAGAGGGGAGGTAGGGCTTCTTGTAGAAACCCAAAGGGGAGGCAGGAATGGCAAGGTCTCTTGTGCACATCCCCACAGAGTCTGGGGAGGTAGGAAGTCAGGTCGAAACCACCACAGTGGCAGAGCCAGTGGAGGAGCAAGAGGGCACTTTCTCCATGTGGGTGGTGGGGGGAAGCTGCAGAAGGCACTATGGGAGGGCTCCTGTCTCAGTGGGGTCATTTTAGAGGATGTGGTTTTCACGTAGCAGGTTGAGAGTGCTGAGAACAAAGAGGAGGTCTCTCATGAGAAGTCTAAGTACTAAGTCCTGACTGTGGAGATGCTGCAGCAGGTGGATGACCTACCTGAGGGGGAAGATGGGAAGGTAGAAGAGAGGGAAGAAGAGATGCTGGAGACTCTTTTTTGTTTGCCATTTTAAAGTTGGAGGGGGAAGGCCGAGCACAGGAGGGGCCCCATGGAGTGGTCACATCTATGTCCCTACCCTTCTTGAATGGTCCTGGGATGGGGCTAATTTGCCCTCCCACCAGGCAAGACTGTGAGGGAACAGGAGAATGAGGTCTTCTGCATGGTAGAGGGCTGTGGAAAGAGGGTGAACAGGTTGCAGTAAAAAGAAAGGCAAAGGGCTTTGCCATGGGGATGACAGCCATGAGGACCCATGTTCACTATTGGCATAAAAATATTTATCAGGTGAATTAGCTCTTTGCCACCACAAAGCCTGCTAGTCACCCGGCTGCAGCAATGGTGATGCCGGTGTGGGTCCTGCTTCTTTCCAAGACCAGGGTGCAACACAGCAATTACATTGAAAATGCTGTGCAAAGTCCCTTGCAAAATGTGGATGCTGCCAGTGGAGCATTGTACCCAATTGCTTATTGGAGGGAACTTGCAATAGGATCCTGCTGTTGGCCATAGTGGGAGGTACCACTGTCAATGATTGGATGGGATTGACAGATTCAAGTCTATCCAATCACTTCCACTTATGGCCAACAGCAGGACCCTATTGCCAGTGCCCTACAATTAGCCAATGGGCACAATGCTCCACTGGCAGCATCCACATTTGGGCATGAACCCGCAGGGCTACTTAATGAGGCATGCTAGCATGTACTGACTTTATCATAGGCAGTCTGTTAGCTGGGGTGTCTGGGGCATTTAAGAGGGAGGTGAGAGCCAACATGAGGAAGTGTATGGAGTACCACCAGCCATCCCCCACAGGTCTCTGTGCAGGAGGAAAGAATGAGGCACTCATGAGTAGGGTGACCTCAAAGGGAGTCTCCCAACCCACAAGGGTGGCTGCAGTCTTTCAGAGAGCTGGTGATCTTTAGGAAAATCTCTCTGGGAGGGAATTAAGTGGCCAGCTGTGCCTTGTTAAAGAGACACCCTGAAGGGATGACTGTTGCCTACAAGAGAACCTGACACATTTTTTGGGTGTCTACATCCTGTGAGATAATCTCCAAACTCTGCTCTTGGAAAGAACTTGAGAACCTTAAGGTGTGTATGCGCCTTGTGAGAGAACTTGAGAACCACTAATACAGATATCTCTGTGCGAACCACATGCACTATAAAACAACCCTGCTCCACCTTTCCGTTCCTGATATGTATCATGTAACAAATCATCATCAGAATCTGAGCTGGTGTGTTGTCTGCATGTAGATGTCATCCCATAGTCTTCCGCAATAATGTGACCATTCATATTTTATAAATGTGAATTGCTCAACATGCAACCCTTTGAGGCTTCTTTTGAGGAGGGAAGCAATAGCCTAGTCACATACAAATGCTCTATGATGGCACACTGACGGCAAAGGCAGTTTACTGTTTCAAGAGACTGCCAAATGTGTTGCTGGTCAGAGTGACTGCTTGCTGTACCAACACTGTAGTGGATAAATATTGCTTTTCACAGGTGAAGTGTCCAGTGCATAGGCATCAAGAATCTGTGGAGTTGATGGTCTTCTGTCTCTTCCTGTTCATGACATTCCTGTATTCAAGATGCCTTGATGTTTCTTCCTCTTTGCAGCCTTCCTCTGGCGCATTGAACTGTGGTCTAAGGATCTTCTGTACATGGTACATTGTACCAGTAAATTTGCATGAACCGCCTGGCAGAAAAAAATCATGGTGAGCATTCATAAAAACAAAGATGGGAAACCTATTTCCAAACCTCCTATGCTTCATTCAGAGGAAAATGCTCACTGGTTCCACATTGCATCTATCATGAACAAATGATAAAACCAGTTTAAAATGTTGCCATATTTTCATTTATGGTTTACAAAGATCAATATTCACTAATATGTTGGGACGTATTCAATATCTATATGGTACAATGGAACACAAGAGCATATTATTTTTTGGATTAAACATTTGTAACTTTCTTAATGCATCCACTAAGTAATATTTAATGAAATATTATTCCTTATTTTTTTTTTAAAGAATATCAATTCTAGATGTTTATGACAAAAAACAATTTTAAAAACAGGTTGAAATCTGTTACTCCTTTGCCTTCATCTTCTTTGTTCTTGTTAATTACGTATCTTCTTCTTTGCTCAACATTTTAATTAATGATAGAATAACATTCTTTAGCAACTACAGAAACATAAAGCAAATCTGGTAAAGTAACAGATGTAATTATTAAAATGTTAGATTCGTATGAAAAATCTGTCAATTTCCAATGCGCACATTATTATGGAATCTTTGCCACTTTTTCTTACCAATTTTCAGATCTGCCAACTGGGGCTTCAAAGTTGATTCCTGTTTATGCAGTCTGATGTCACCTTCAAATTTGAATTTTGAATGGAAACCACTTTCCCATATAACATACATTCACACTTTATATTGTTAATTGTTGACCCAGGCCCTTCCCAACATTCTTTAGCATGTTTAAGCAACCTACCAACTGAAAACTCATCTGCATACAACAAATGAACTCTATCCATGTTCACAACACACACACATTCTCTCCCATTCCCACTTGAAACATGAACTCCGGTCAAATCAATGTCTTCTGTTATCATTCTTCCCAACAACTCCATGCAACACATACAAAACTCAGCTGATAATGGCATCCCTACACTCCATCTTTGTTAACACTTCCACTCACCCACCTGTTTACCAGAATTCTAATAGTACTTTTAAAATAAATATTGTCAATAAACAAACCTAGAAATACTACATTTTGCAAAATATGAAATAAAAAAATATGTGATATCCTATCATAAGCATTTTCCAAATCAAGATTCATTACACCCAACACCATATTCCTCTCCAATATATATCCGACTGCATCTCTAATGAGACTAAAACTGTGAGAAATGTTCTTCCTAGTATTGCAGGCACTTGATCAAAATGCGTGACAGGTGGCAAAATCTTTCTTATACTAGATTCTAAAAGCTTCATATTCAGTTTGTGGTCAACATTGAGTACTGTGCTTTGCCTCGAGTTACATAAATCATAGTTTTTTCTTTTTCTACACAACAGAGAAATTACACCTCCGTAAAGAACCTGACCCAACATCATTACCTCCGGGAACATCTCTAAAATGTCATGTTGCATTTTTAGCCAAACAGACATGTAAATCCTTTGGTATTCCTTTTTTATCAGGACTCTTGCCATTTTTTGAAGATTTTCGAGACTCCACCAAACAGTTTTGCTGTTTAAAATATAACATTGTGCAACCAACACATTTTTCCCACATCTCTATTTTGTCAATTCAATTTATGTCATATACCTTTTCATAGAAATCTTGGGCAATAAAACACATTTTTTGTATCAGAATGAACAATTCTCACTCATAGCTTCTTATTCTTTTTTAAATATAAATTGTGTGCTCTGTTTCTGATCCAAGTGTAACAATTGTCCTTTTACCATTTTGCTATCTTTGATCACATCAAATCGGATATTTGGCAAGTGATATTGCTGCAATTTCCTTTACAAATTTATTTGCTTTCTTCTGTCTGAAAATGTAATATTTTTCCCACAGATATAGACAATCCTTTAATTACTTTCTTAATAAACATCCACCAGTCATATTTCTTATTAAAACCCCAAATGTTCATTTTGTTAAAATAATGCTTTTACATTTAATCTTGCAGTAACAATGTACTACATGTCCATAAGGTATATTTTGAGCCACATCTTTAGTAAAGACTAAAGAATGATTTGTAAAAATAAAAAAATACAGGTTTTAAATCACATTTTGGACATTTTAAACCTAGAGAAATAAGAACATAATTAATTCTAAACTTTCAAGATCCATCTCCCAAACACCATTTTTAATGAGGAATACTTGGATTCAAGCCTATAAAACCTTCTCATTGCTTAAATTATTCATGTGTTGCTCTCATCATAAAAGATTCGGTTGGCTCATCTCCACTACTTCTTTTTCGTATATGCACAGAAAAAAGTCTCCAGCAAAAATGAAATCTCTAGTGTAAAATATTGATGACTGTAACTTGAAAAAACAATAAAATGCCTTGACTTTTTATTAGAATATGTAAAAACATTGACTGAGATAATCAGTTTCTAAAATAATAAAAAAAATGTGCTTAATAATCTGAATTTCTGCAAAAAAATATATTCTGATACAATAATGATTTTATTTTTCATTAATATAACAACTGCTGTTCTTATCCATATCTGATGCAGACAAAAAGGAACACTAGCAGACTGTTTATCCTTCAAATATCGATAATTCACAGAATACAGAAACCCACGTTCCTGTTGTGAAAATTCATCAGCTGAAATAGCATTGAGATGTTGTACTACTAAATCACATACAACTACTGTTCATGCACCTTGTATTTCATTATTATTATAATCATAATTGTTCTTTTATAATGGGCTTAAAACCAGCAAGCGGTTTCAAAGCATGGGATCGGGATTTTAACCTGTGTTGCGCGGCGTTGCCTTGCTTCCAAGACAAACACGTTGCCCCTGAGCTACCTTCCTCAATTTGCAGGGCCATTGAAATAAACCCCACTTTTAGAGACCTCTCATACATTATGTTGATTTCGAAAGTGGTGAGAGCACCTGGAACATTTGGTGACTGCGCCAAGCTCATTCTTTTTTTTAATACAACATTTTATTGGTTTTTGAAAACCCAAAACATACAGCCCCATACAGCAGGGTAAACAAAACTTCCCATACCCGCCCACCAACAACTCCCCGCTGTGGTCCCTTACCAATGAGCTTCAAAACATGCCACAACATTTTGTCCTTTTCGTATTACACCCACTAGTTCATTTTCAAGTCTCTGGATAGCGTAACGGTACAGTATTATAAGTTACTTTTAGTGCGCCTCTTCCCAGCTTTGCCATATTTTTTGCGCTTTTTCTGGGCACCCCCTAGCAGTATAAACTCTTTTTTCCATCGCGATGCAGATATCCACATCCGTGATCCATTGTTCAAGGCTCGGTGGCCTCTCGGAGCCCCAAAGTTGCGCAATGTTCCTTTTAAGTATCGCTGTGGTGGTAGATAAGAATGCTCTCTCATACCTCGTTACATCAGTGTCTCCTTCTATCCCCAGCAGTAATTGCTTTGGATTTACAAGTATCCTCTTGCCCATTACCCTTGACAGCTCATCACAGCACTGTTGCCAGTATTGTTGAATGATGGCACAGACCCACAGAATATGATAATAGGAGCCTTCTTCCCTCTTACATCGCAAACAGTATGGATTTGTAGCCTTTCCCCACTTGAACAGTGCCACCATTGGGTAATAAATCCTATGTAGTATCTTCAGTTGAATTAATCTAAGCCTGGAGGAGATAGTTGATTCTCTGGGGTACATCAACGCAGTCACCCATTTCTCTGGGAGTATATCACCTACCTCCCTCTCCCACTTGGCTTTCAGGCTCGACAGCTCTTTCGTAGCAAAGGAGTTAATAGCACTATACATAGTCGATGTGACTTTCTGTTTAAGCAGTTCTGGGAATACATTACGTTTTAGTGGAGAGTAATCAGGTATGTCACTCAATTCAGGGAGATGAGCCTGCAACGCATGTTTGCGCTGGATATAGTGGTATTGTTCGTTGGGTGGGAGTGCGAAGGTGGCAGCTAGATCTGCAAAGGTTATTATTACATTTTCTTTCAGCACATCGGCAATTTTCGTAAGACCTAGTTGGGCCCATGCTTGCCATTTAGGGAGTTTGTTCACCTCCGGGAGATGTCTGTTGTTCCAGAGTGGTTGTGCTAGAGTTAGTTTTTTATCCCAACCTAGGTACTTATGTGTATCTGCCCAGACTAGGGTTATATGCGACAACATGGATGGGTCAGTGGCTCGCTCTTTTTTCCGGTAGAGGAGGCTCATGATGGGTCTTTCCTGTGTGTCAGTGTCCTGTATTATGTTATGCGGTAGAGTGGTATCCCCAGGCAATTTATCATTCACTATTGCCATTTGACTGGCCCAGTAGTAGGTCTGTAGCCGGGGGAGTCCAATCCCGCCCTCCCATATGGATCTTTGTAGGGTAGTAAGTGCCATTCGTGGGTGCCCCCCTTTCCACAACAACCTCCTAAGTGTTTGATCTATCTTATGGAACTCACTGGGTGCTATTGGTAGTGGTGCATTTTGTAGTACGTAGAGAAAACGGGGAAGGGCTATCATTTTGAAGAGTGCCGCGCGTCCCAGTAATGTAAGTGGTAGGGACATACAGTGGCGAACATCATCCTTGAACCTGGTCGCCACTGGGTGTAAGTTTTCCCCCACATAGTCCGTTAGTTTGTGTGTGATTTGTATACCGAGGTATCTGAATTGTTCCCTTTCAATACGGTAGGGGCACACGTCTGGTATTGCAGTATCTGTATACTTCACTGGGAATAGTATGGACTTTGACCAGTTGACGCGGAGTCCGCTGAACGTGCCATATCTTTCTAGTAAATGCGACACAACGGGACAGGAAACTCGCGGGTCCGCCAGATAAATTAACAGATCATCTGCGTATAAAGACACTCTGTCTTCCCAGCCGTCCGCCCACCTGAAGCCACTCCATGTCTGCGTGGATCTTAACAGGATTGCTAAAGGTTCGATTGCTAACGCAAAAATCAAAGCTGACGAGGCAGCCTTGTCGCGTGCCTTTACCTAGCTGGAAGGGTTCGGATGTATACCGATTCACTCTTGTTACTGCTACTGGAAGGTGGTATAGTAGTTTAACCCAACTCATGAAGTAAGGGCCTATGCCCATTCATCGCATAATTTCCCAAATTGCCTCCCAGGGCACAGAGTCGAAAGCCTTTTTGAAATCTATGGACAGTAGGGCTAGGGAGTTTGGTAGCTTAGGTGTTTTTTCTAGTGCTGTGTGTAATCTATATATATTTTGCCTGGTGGATCTTTGTGGCATAAATCCACATTGGTCCGGGTGTACTAGTGTGTGTATGACTCGCTGCAGCCGATTGGCCAGTACTTTCGCCAGTATTTTGGCCTTGCAGTTTATAAGAGAGATGGGTCTGTAGGAACTGCACTTGTCAGGTGGCTTATCTGTTTTTGGCAAAACTATTATTGTAGCTTTTCTGAGGTCTGGGGGGAGGCAACCCTGCGAGCGTGAGTGTTGAAAGAGGCGCAGTAGTTGTGGAGAGATTATGTTTACACCTATTTTTTTCCATATTTCGACAGGAAAGCCGTTCGGGCCAGGGGTCTTCCCTGACTGGAGTTCTGACATTGCACAGGTTACTTCTTCCTCTGTGATTTCTTGTTCTAGTAGGACCGCCTGTTGCTCGTCTAGGGTAGGAAGGGTAATTTCATCTAATATATCGGTCGGTGGCGGTGCAGGTGGTGCACTATACAGTTCAGCGTAATATTTAGCAAATCCCTCCGCTATGTCTTGGTCTGTTACTAGTGGGCCTGGTTCTTCTGTTGTTAGTTTCCTAACTTGGGTGAGGCCTAAGTCCCTGCGCTCCAACCATGCCAGAATTTTCCCCGCCTTGTCCCCAGTTTCATATATTTTCGCTCGCATTGCTGCATGCGCTTGTTTTGCACTGTCTAAGGCTATGTGCTGTAGCTGTTTCTGTGCTAACTGCAGTGCACGTTGTGTGTCGGTTAGTTCATGGACCAGGTGAGCAGATTCTGCATTCCGTACCTTGGCTTCAGCTGCACGTATCGCTTCAAGGTGTTTTTTCTTGTGGGCTGCAGTCCAGGCTATGATTTCACCCCTTGATACTGCTTTTAGTGCCTCCCATAGCGTTGTTGGGCTGTCCGCAGAGTCAGTATTTATTTCAAAGTATGTTTCGGTAACCTTTTGTATGTGTTCCACCAATTCGGGAAATCCCAGGTAATAACCATTCAGTCTCCAACTGGGTGGAGGGAGTGGCCTGCTAGTCTTAATAGTTTACATGAGTGGGGAATGATCTGAAATACCTCTGGGGAGCAGTTGTGCGTCACACGCCTCATGTATGTTACACATTGGTAGGAAGAAGTAATCCAACCTGGATAGCGAAGCATGTGCACCGGAGTGGTACGAATATTCTCTTGTGTTGGGATGTAGGGATTTCCATGCATCATGTAACCCCAGTGCATTGGTGAATATGGCGAGTTTAGTGCATATGTCTGGATTTCTGGATCGTACATGTGTCCTATCCAACTCTGTCTTCGTTAAAGTCTCCTCCGATCAACGTGAGGCCTTCAGTGTTGTCAACAATTAGGGGTGTAATATCGTTAGTCAGGGGGGTTAGGAGGTTAGGTGGTGCATATACGGAGATCAAAGGGTTCCTGTCGTGTGTACATATCTACCTCCCTGGTCCTGGGTGATTGCAGTGGGGCTATATGGAAGTCTTTTGTGTACTAGGATCGATACCCCACGTGATCCCATGGTGAATCCGGCATGAAAGGCTTGTCGGTAGATTGTGCGTCTAAACAGTGTGCATCTTGTGCCTGCCAGATGTGTCTCTGTTAAGAAGGCCACATCTGGTGAGTGACAGTTCAGTGATTGTAGGACTAGGCGTCTTTTAATACTATTTCCGAGCCTGTTAACGTTCCATGTCATCACCCGGATGGCTCTGCTTTTATCTACGTTGGTGCTCTGCGCCATGTAACTTGTGCATGTGCGGTGTCAGTATATTGTATATCTAAGGGTGTTCCATGATCCACCAACCCAGGCAGGGATTGAGCTGGATCGTACATCTGTTGGTTCAATGTCGGGACTTGTTTGCTCTTTTTCGTTCCATGCGGGTCATACGCGAGGGAGTTATTGCTATGTACTTCTTGAACTTGGTGGAACTTTTAACATAACAACTGTCATCTTCCCAGCCCCACCCTATACTCCACCCAACCTGAAGCATCTGTCGCCCAATACAACAATCAAACACCTTGTCAAACGGACAGGTAACTCATTAACTAATAACCATTACCCAAGTCTCTGTGCTTCTGCTTTAACCAATCTCCAACTGTCTTACTTTGGTTGTTCCGTTACCAAACTGACTGTTCGTGGTCACAGTCTAAATTTAAGTTGAAGTTCCTGGGAGGTGGCCTTGGGCGGCCACCATTGCTATGTTGGTTTCGTGATGTTATCTGTGGCTCAGAGTGAAAGTGCATCATCCTGGCTGGTGCTCGGCGGGCCCCACTGCTTGTTCTAGAGCCACTGGTTCCATGTCCGCCGGAGGCCGGGGTCTACCTTCCTGTCTCCTTGGTTGGGCCGACCAGTCGCCCTCAATGTGGGTCTCCACCCATTTCCAGGCCTCCTGAGGGTCAGTGAAGTGTGTGGTCGTACCTTTATGATAAACCTTGAGCTGAGCTGGATATAGCAGTCCGAAATTTACTTTAATGAGGGATAGCTGCTGCTTCAGTGGTTCAAATGATTGTCTTGCGCGTTGCACTTCTTTCGTGTAATCGGGGAAGAAGGCTATCCGGGAGCCATTATAAGTGACCGTTCCCTTCGCACGGGCCATCTGGAGCGGCGCATCCCTATCACGATAATTAAGGAGCTTAGCAATTACAGTCCTGGGCGGCATTCCTGGGATGGGCTTGCCAGAATGTATCCTGTGGGCACGTTCTACTGAAAAGAATTTGGAAAAGGAATGTGGGTCATAAATGTCCGCTAGCCATTGTCCCAGGAACAGTTCCATGCTCGGTCCCTCCGTCCCCTCCGGGATTCCGAGGATACGCACGTTGTTGTGGTGAGACCTGCCCTCTCCCTCTTCCACTCTGGCCTCCAGGATCTTCAACCGGCGCAATGTCTGTGACAATTGTTGGTTAATATTGCTAATATTGTCCTCTGTACCTGAGATGCGTTGTTCCGCTTCCCCCATGCGGGAAGTGAGTTTTTGCAGGTCATGGCGGAGGAAGGACACATCCGCCGCTGTCCTGTCTATTTTCATTTCCATGGAGGTGCGGGAACTCGCAATGGCCGCCATTACATCTTTCAGAGAGAGGGCGTCCTCCGCGTCTGGAGAGTTTGACAGCGGTGCTTGATCCGTCGGTTGAGATGTCGTGGCGAAAGCATATTGGTCCATTCTGCTTTGTATGCTCGATTTCCGCGGTTTGTCTTTCCCCATTCTGTAGCGTTCGAGGTGGCGGTATAGTGTGTGGGAGCTTGCTCTATTTAAACTCTTTAACTGATTTCACAGGTATTATTTAGACCAGGCGCTGTGTAACCACCTCTCCCTAATGGGGGGTGTCACCCGCACTACCCCTGTGCCTGCACAGCCTGACTGGGGCGAAGTGGGTTTAACACTTTGTGCTTTCTGGTGCGATTCTGTGCCTGTTTCGCTTCCCGGTAGCTGCCGAGGTAGGAGTTGTGTTTGAGTACTTTCAGGGGTGTCCCTGTAGGCGCCGGTTCTGGATCTTTTGTTGCCTCTCTGCCCAGTCCGCGGGATGCAGATTTTCTCCAGTTCTCCCCGACGGGGGTGGGGGGCGAGGATAGGATCGGCCGTGACTTGAGTCTCTTGCTTCATCCCCAGAGCGGAGTCCCAGCCTCACCGCCACTCCAACGGCGAGCTGTTACTTCAATGAAGTTGGGGGGGAGGGGAGAGGAGTCGAAAGGATGTTCTCCGATCCGGGGGATCACGCACTCCAGCTGGGGGAAGGTGGGATCCGTCCGCTCCCTCTCGGAACAGCGTCCCTTCCTACCTTCTTTCCGGGAGGCACACGCAGCGCTGTGCCATCCGCTCTGCGTATCACCCGCTGCTCCCAGCGTCTCTCCCTCCGTCCTGCACTGCAGCTCCGCGCACGTTGCCTGCCTCCTCGGTGTTGGGCACACTAACTGGGCGACAGCACAGCCACGCTCCCAGCCCATTCGTGGATGCCGCGGCTCCCTTCTGCAGCTCCACTAAGTCGCGCCGGCCATCTTGGTTTCACGCTTTCGCGCCCGATCGGGTTTCGTTGTCGTTGAATATCTCGGTGAGAGGCTGGCTTTCTGCTTTCCAGCTCCGTGTTTCTGTGACACGCCTTGTCCTCCTCACCACAGATGTGTTTGAAGCCAGATATGTTCCACCGAAAAGGATGTTAATACAGGATTTCGTCAGCGGCCGCTAGAGCCCCACGGACTCACATCCTGCCTGCTCGCATGCTGGCCACGCCCCCGCCAAGCTCATTCTTAAATGTCGGTGTTGGTAAAAGGCTTCCAGCTGCAGGGATCCTTAGGGCTGTGCTCTTCTGCCCCAAATGAGGATTGAGTATGTGTGTGTTGGATGCCTACAATATTGGCGCGTTACACATTTGTTACACTTCTTGGAGGATTCCTATGTTCTTGGTAGTCCTTTAGCGGTATCACTACATATTAACCCCACCAAAAATATTGCCTTATATATGGATGTCTGGAATGGTAATAGGCGATATTTTTTGGGGGGGGTAATTTTAGGTGTTTTTGAAAGCGGGGGTTGCAGGGGTGTCCCCCGCCCCTTTAAGAATAATGCAGGGGTTGCAGGGGTGTCCCCTGCAGGTTCCATGCCTTAATATCACAGCAAAAATATGGCAATATTTTTGTATGGCGATATGTTTGTGGGGATATTAACACATGGAACCCCTTTAGCAATTAAAGGTATTGTCCACTTAATGTAGTTTAATGACAATAGATATTTATAATCACTGTGGGTGCCGAAACATGTTTCGACCCTGATTGTTCAAATATTGATCATCATATCCAAACACAAGTGTGACAAGTGCAGAGTGATGAGTGATGAGTGATTAGTCAGTAGTATGTGTAGTGACATGCGCATGAGTTCACAAAGAAAAGGGTTTGTGTTATGACATTATTTTTTCATTAGTCAGATTCAGTAGCCCATTATCAGTATGCATTAAATTCATTACAGGTTTTTGAGTGATTGGTGTATGCATTGCAAACCAATTTAAATAATACATATCATAATGCACGAGATACATATCAGTACAAGGGAAAGAAATTGGAAAGGAGATTATGTTAGTTTATAGGTGGGCCACATAATGTGTTTGAAAATAAAGCTGACTCAAGTTTATTTATACTGGTAAAGTTGTGTTCTTACCAAAAAGTGGTCCTCTCCTCTGTATTTATGTTGTGTTGGCGTGTAGCCAATGGTAATTGCTTGCCCTGAATAGTGCTTCTGGGAAAGAGAGAAATTAAAATGATTGGTTCTGCAAAGGTCATTTGCACCAGATGGTTGGTAGTTGTCATTAGACGATCTGCAGTTATTATAAGTTAAACTAGTGATCGTAGTACTTCTTTGTGAAATACAAAACGCTCATTGGTTACGGAAGCCTATACTGGGTGCCTAAGGGTCATTACCTAATGTGCAACTAGGAACCCCATGGGTGGGTTGAGGTGGTCTAAGGTGCTTTATGGTACCAGCCGTGGCACACATTTCAGATTGCATCCATATCTTGTATGCAATATATGCTACTACGAAATAATAGAATGTCCCACATAGGAGGGGCGTACAACTAATGACTCGCTTAATTTTGAGAATATTGACAATAATTCATTACAAGATCTGTGTTTGACTATCGCGCAAAATATGGTAACAGTTGCAGAGAATCAGCCTCTGACAAGGGAGGAAGCTCTGGTTGTGAGTGCCCAGGTCATCAGATTGGAAGTGAGTCCCGATTCTAACATGGCCTCTGCTCGCATGTCGGCATCTTCGAACCTTGTTATAGACTCCTCCAGGGCTGTGCAAATTAAAGATTCAATGCAGCTGTAAATTTCCATCAACAACGTGGTTGCCTTTGCAGAACTGCAATCTTACTGACTTCTATTCAGTTTGCCATGAAAATTCTTCTGAAGCGCTGTGGCCTCATTCATGAAAATCTCCAGCCGCCTTGCAATGCGGCCAACCAGCCGCCAGCCTTGGGAATAACGCAGCTAACAAGTGCTCCTACTCCCACAGTACAGAAGGAGAATGTGCCTCCTCTGCCACCAATTGTGAAAAATTACATTTTTGGTTCGTCAGCTATTTCTTTGTCACGTAAACAACGCTGCTTAGCAAGACGGGCAGCAACCCATAAAATTCCTTGTCAGGTGGCTGCTCCATTGCCACCTACGGACATTCCATCTAAAAATTTAAAAAAAGCGGGCAAAAAGGGAGCGCATAGTAAAAAATGCCAGGAAAACATTCTGGGCCACCTAACAAGCTGGGTCATCTCTGGCAAGTCTGTGGATAATGCAAATGCTTCTTTGGAATACCATGATATAAGCATAGATTTAACAGTTACGAAGCCTGCCACCAAGGCACCTGACAATAATTCTACCCCCAACGTGCCTCAAAGGAAATGTCACCCCAACTCTAATTCTAAGAAAGGTGTGCGACTTGAAAATGAGCCTTGCCTCAATACTATTCCTGAAAGCAAGTTATGCACAATTAAGAACATCAACCAAAATCATGTGACAAATGGTTATCCTGGACGGCCTTTTTGACGAGCCTACACTCAGTACTGCAATTGCGAGTGCTGGTATCTTACGACTTCGAGTTCTTCAAACCCCTAAGGAGTAACAAACCTAATGTCTCAGCAATACATTGTAAGCATACGTTCATGGTGCAACTTCTTTGCAATTTCCGTGTATAGCTCTTGGCAGGAGGGGTTGAGTTCGACACTGAGTGGACTGGATGGACCCTACACTACCTGTTAATACAGGAAGCAGTAATAGAGCCTCAGAAGGAGTGGCCCACCTCCCGGCCAAAGACAAGGTTCAGCTCTCAGACATTCAGACTATGCTGTAATGGTTGGCAGACTCTTTACCTATGGCCATGAATAAACCATGAGTTTGGTCGCTTATGACCCGGAATACCCAGGGTTTGGTGCATCTGTTATCCCCTCTCGGTCGCTTTCCTACATTACCCAGTACACATTCTTTCTACTACAAGAAACATGGCTAATGACTCCTATTATTATGGATGGAAATACCATCCATAAATCATTTGCCAAGAAGGGCCCCAACGGCAGACTCTTTGGGGGCCTAGTTACGGGTCTGATGTACAGTCTGAACTTGTGCAAAAATTCAACTAGCCAACATAAACATTTACTGGCAGTAGAGTTGCCCACATCTATAGATGACAAGCGCAATGAGATATTGTTGGTTAATATATGTAAACCCACTCTGGGACCCTCAAACTTAGGGCTCCCTCACTGCAGGCTTCAGTGAAACCCCTGGGGGACCCAGTGACTAGCCACTCTGCTAGTCATATCAAATGGTCAGAGAATAACATCACTAGAGCTAAGCTAGCCACATTACAGATGAACTCCTGAGATCCCCAGGTCTTCTATGACATGGACATGGAAGACATTGAGAGATGGATTTAGTCTTTTAATGGCCTACATGCCACGTCTAAACCATGCATGACAATTAGAGAGGACAACCTTCATCTGATCTATGATAAAAACCATTAGAGCTCCCAAACGTAAGCTACAGGGGAACCTGGCGCAGGGCAAAGCAAGCAGTCCTGTCTCATGGGGCTTATTTGCAGGAAATAAAACAACTAAAAAATACTTATCACAATTGCCTTCGCTGGTGGTGCCGATCTAATAGAGATGCCCAATGGCAAAGTATGGTGGCTGGTCTCTGAAGTGGAGACTCCCGTAGTATCTGGTCCCTCTTGGGTGAGGCTAAAGGATGCAAGAAACCATGCATGATTAACCCCATAAATGAGCACACATGGGTGGCCTTTTGACTCAGCGTAACTTTCCCCCTCTGGCTCTCCCACCTCAACAGATAGACATTACACCCCCTGGTCCATCTTTTGAGGTAAAAGTGGAGGACATCAAGTTAAATATTAAGATGTTAAAATCCTCAAGGGCCCCGGGGCCAGATGGCTTGGCCAATGTGATTATTAGGCACAAGCTCCAATTTCGGGCCACGTTACTAAAGATCCTATTCGATAAGGTACTTGAGGAAGGAAAGATCCCTGCCACTTGGCAAACGAACATTCTCAATCCGGTTCTTAAAAAAGGGAATCCCAGAGAAACAGGTAACTATCGTTTACTATCTTAAACTGTACTAGGAAGCTATTTTCTTCATTCCTATTATGGGAACTATAAAAGTGGGCTAAACACAAGGGTATTCTTGAAAGATCCCAGTGTGGATTTCGGCCAGATTATTCCACAGCCCACAACCTGCGGTCCATGGACTCCTTGGTCACATAAACTAATGGACAAAATAATCCCCCCTTATATGCTTTATTTATAGACTTTAAAGCAGCCTTCAACACTGTCAGTAAGGAACTCCTATGGCAACTCCTGGGCTGCCTCCGGGGGATACTGTATTATCTTAAATGATTTAATATGAATGACACAGTGTACTTGAGATTTGATGCTAGGGATCCATGACCATGCCAATTGCACAAAGATGCGGGGACAAACAGAGATGTGTCATGGCCCCCTTACTATATAATCTTTATTTGTCAGACCTTCCCCATTATCTGACACAGAGCAGAGGTTACTCCCCTAAAATTGATACCACGCATTGTACGGTACTGGCTCATGCGGATGATCTGGTCCTCCTAGACCATACCTTCAGTGGCATACAACGCATGGCCAATGTGCTCTGGTTGTATGCGGATAAAAATGGTCTGATCATCAACCAGGATAAGACACAGATTATGTTATTCTCTGCAAAGCGCATAGCCAGACCTGGGCTAATTGTCCTGGATATTGAAATCATGTACACTAAGCTTTACAAATACCTGGGGGTCGAATTTGACGCAAGACCAGGCTTTTAAACGTCCATAGAGGTCAGCACTAGGAAGGCAACCCATTTGACAGCGTTAATAGTGCAATTCACTAAAAGAAGGGGTGGGTTATACGCTTGCAGGAGCATGACAGCTATATCTACAATGCTTGGTCCCGGCGGTCATCTATGGCCTAGTCGATCTCGACCTGTAATGGTTCCAGCTGGTCGAAGGCAGATTTTGGATTAAACTATTGGGATTATACAACTGCGTTCCTATGGCCATACTAGGACTAGAACTTGGTATTATGTCACTTAAATCCCTAACACGAAAAAAAAGAGCCATTTTGTACATTAAAATGCTGTGTGGCCCTTCAGACCCTCTTCAAACGTTGAACGGAGGCTCATAATTAAGCTGTTTCAGCAAGAATAAGAATATTCTATTAAATGACATAGGATGTATCCCAAACTGGGGGAATTATTTCTCTGACTTCAGGTACCGATTTGAAAAACGCCTAGATTTATGGGATTGGAATGAAAATGTTATGCACTTGAGTTCACTAAAAAACTATGGTTTTGTTTCTGACGTGTTGTACATATTTAAGAAGGGGCAGCCATATTTCGACATATGCCCCTCAAACCATTTGAGGAGGTTTAGCCTTCTTTTGCATATTAACCACTTGCCAGTGCTGAGTTTTCTGGGTTCTTCAATGTACCTTCCGGAACAGGAATGCTACTGCCTTATTTGCTTCAATAAAGCAAATGGTGAGACGGCTAAGCACGTTTTGACTGAATGTCCCAGTTTGGGTACTGTGTACATGATCCACTTGAGTAAATCTGTACATCATTTTGACACTATACAGGACTCCCTATTCTGGAAGCGATGCATTAACACCTATAACAGGGGGCTCCACATGGCTTTGTTCAGAATCTGGAAGGTGGTGGCCAAGATCTAGTGGTATTGCCCCGGTATGAAGGGGGGCACCTATCTAGTTTAGCATATTGCAATTGCAAATCCACCACTAAACGTCTCATCCCATCTCATATGAAATTAAAATGGCCTGTATTGCACTTTATCTTTACCTCTATGTTTCACCCTATCTGTTTATCTCATTCTTTGTCCTCTAGGGTTCTACCGTAAGCTATCGTAACTCACATTATTTTAATGTTTCTTATATTTATATCTCAAGTGTTTTAAATAGTTTTTATGATTTTGAACAATTGTTTGGATGTAGTGATTTTATGAGTATAATCTGATGATGTAATGAACTTTATGCTACTCGTGTTATTTGTGTAAAGTTTTTTTACTAAAACTATATCACATTAAAAATAAATAAATAAACTAGTCACATGCTTTGCTCTCCCTAGTCTACCCTTCTGAACTTTGTTCTGATTCAGACATCTTCTAAGTACCTCTGTCTTTTTGTATTTTTACTTCAAGTTTTGGGTATTTCAAAATCATCCCTATCCTTCTGTATCTTATTAGACTTGCCTCCCAACTCAAAATCCCCTTGTTTTAACATTCTCCTGAGCCGCTGGAAATTTCCAGATGGACTCACCCTCAGAATATGATTCTTCCACTACAATCACACTTTCTTCCCTTTCAGCAATTTCCTTTTCTGCATCTGTAATTGGTGTTGCGAGTCCAACAACTGCATCAGAATGTGGCACTTAACAACCCATTACATTCGTTCAACATTCATATGCACAAAGTGTTTAATTTGTAAATACATCAGTGCCAAGTCCCAAAATGGGCCCAGATATTTCCCAGACTCTCTCTGTGCCCACTGAGTGCCTCTGACTGCAGAGGTGCAGGAAACCCAGCTTCTTACTGACACTGGCACGTATACATTTGTGTTTGGCCTGTCTGCCCGATGAACTAGTGATCTGCACCTGCTACTATAGCTGCCTGGCTGCTGCCTGTAGGGCACACCCAGGCCACCCACCCTGCTGTGTCACTACTGCCATTCAGCTAGGCTAACAAGCAGTGTGCTGGCATGACCAGCACTGTCACCTTCTGGATCATTGTTGTTCATGAAACTGGATAACTAACACAGCCGCGCCGGCGTGGTACACACGGTTGTTGGTTGTTGTGTTACTCAGACTTACTGACAGTTAAAAAAAGAAAGTTGTCAAAACATAACATTGACCTGAGTCTGAGACAATAAGTGTCAGTGCTTAGAAACATGTTCTGGGGCTCAGCCCTGGCAAATACTCCCACAAATTAAGCTGTGCATGAACCGATTCTACAGCTTCGTCATTGACGTAGGTCAACATCCGGCAACCCCTTTTTTCCGCTCCCATTCTCCCCTCCTCCAATACTGTTCAGGAGGGCACGTCTCCAATTGCACTGGGACACCCCCATAACCCCTTTTTTTTGAGAAAAACAGGATGCAAAATCCTTTACTGCAAAAACATGTTTGTGGTAATGTGACCGGCTCCCAAAGGAGCAATCTGGGCATCAAGACAGGGGTGCACAGACAATGATTTCAGCAGCAACTTGAAGGTTATTGAAGATGTCTTTGTAAAAGGTACAATGTGGGGTTTTACAAGCCACCAGGGTCCTTTAACTACTTCAAATTTCTTGTCCTCAACGGCATTGAGCCAGGCTTCTAAGTGCTTTAAATTGGTTGATTTGGTATCGAGACATTTCATGGGCTTCTAGCAATTAGCTATGTTCTTACCCCCCATAAATACTCCTGTTACTATCCACCCCAGAGCACCTCTCCTCACTGATTAAGTAGGGGAAGTCAAACACAAAACACTTCCATCAGTTGCTCCAGATGGACTAAGGGAAGATGGGATGGAAGGGGTAGATTGACTAATAAATATAGATGGGGCCCCCTTGTACTTGCCTGAGGAGATTAACAACAAAAGGGATGGGCTGATGAGAAGCTAAATATAAAGGTTTTATCTTGGGTGCGGTTTGTCAATGGTTATGATATCATCTGCCTGCTAGAGACCTGGGCCATGGAATTCCCCAGAACTCACAGGGTTCAGTACGTTCAGTGTGAACGCAACTAAAGGCCCAAGAGGAAGGCCTAAAGGGGGGCGGATTGGTAACATTTATACATCCATCCCTAGATATGTCACCTAAAGTGATTCCATCCTGGTCAGTAGAGCTTCTTTGCCTTGATCTGACTAATAGGGATGAGAACCACCTGCTGTTATATAATATCTATAATAGAGTGGGTTGGCAGAACAGTTTAGATAGCTTGAAGTGTATGAGTCAAATTATTAATAAAGCACAGATAAAAATCAATTTCTCTCCAATCATTTTGGCAATGGGGGATTTTAATATTCTATATAAACCATTCCTTTACAGACTATAAGATGCCCAAGCTGCTACTTTTGGAATTTGCTCATTGGAATCAGTAAAACCGATTAGAACACACCCTGGGATTAGTTTCTTGTAATGGGAGAGTCTCGCCTGATAGACCTGAGAGTTACACCTATGCAGGCCATCTGGGAACGTCTCGGATTGATTATGTGGCAATAGGCATGGTTGACTACGATAGGATTAATAGTTTGGTAGTAGTCACACGTAGTGACAGTGATCACTACCCCTTGAGTTGCTCAATGATCCTTGGAAGAAAGAGCAGCCTCAACCTAGAAGGCCAAAGGGATGGGAATTCCATTGTGGTAACTGAGCATTCCAAAAAGGTTTTTTTTAAATGGTCAACACTAGATCTGAGTGTAGTAAAGCCAAATATTTATGTGAGTATTATAGCACTCCATGAGGGTATATGTATAAGCGATGGAACTGCCTTAAATGTTGTTAACTTTTACAATGATGTGACAAGGATATTGTATCACTTTTTTATTAAACCCCCCGGGAAAGTCAGGAAACAGGCATTAGCAAATAAGGGATGGGTCGATAGATATTTCCAAGAGGCAAAGGAACTCTTATTAAACCACCTCAAGAAATCCCCTCTGATAGATAAACTCCACTTGAAGGAGCTAAGGGAGTCTTACAAGAAATTGGTCGCTTTAAAAAAGGCAGAATTTAATGAGAAAGAATTGGAAGATCTGCTAAATTATTGCAAGAAAGGAGATCAAGTGAATTTCTGGAAGTTAGGGACTGGAGATGAAGGGAAAGCGGGCACTTGATGATCCATATCCCCCCAAGTTAGTGGTTTAGCTATTTCAGTGCACTGTATGGTGAAACTTGTGGTGCCCATGAAACCACAGTGGAAAGTTATGAAATGGCACTGGAAAGAAGTACGATTTAAATGTTCTCACTAAATGAGGTGATAAATGCAATTAGTGGACTGGGAGGGGGGAAGGCCCCAGGCCTGGGTGGCCTTCCAATTGATCTATATGAAGACAAAATGACTGTCCGGGCCCCACTTTTAAAACAAGGGTTTGACTCTCTAGCAATATAGGGGGACATACCAAAGTGCTGATTTTCAAAAAGGGGAACAGTAGAAAGCCCGGGAACTATAGACACATCTCATTATTGGATGCCACCGGGAACATTTACGCAGAAATGCTAAACACATGCTTGCAACAATGGGCTACCGAGAATAATGCTTTAAAACATTTACAGGCAGGGTTTCGTCCCTGTAGTTGCACGTTGGACCTTCGCACAACCTTTGACAGCGTCTCTCGCGAAATCGCGGGCAGTACTGAGCGGCAAGGGTATCCCAGAGCAACTCTTGCTTAACATCCAATCATTATACTGTAACAACAGAGCTTCTGTAAGGTGGGGTAGGATGACGAGATTACTGAGTATTTTGCAGTAGAAAGAGGGTTGCAGCATGGGTGTGCGCTTGCCCCCTCTAATTCTGCTTGTATATAAATGCGATAATAGAGGAATTAATGGTGACTAGTATGGATACTCCAATGCTTGGACTTGATACATTTCCTGCACTCCTCTACGCGGATGACACTGTATTGTTATCTACTAAACCGATGGGTCTAAGACACAATCTGAACACATTTAAAGACAAATGTCAGGATATGTCACTAACATTAAATATTGTAAAAAAGAAGTTCATGGTGTTCAGTAGAATGAGGCAGAAAAAGGTCAAAATGGAAGTGCTAGTAGATAGCCTTGAGTTAGAACAGGTGCCCTACTATGACTGTTTGGATATAAGATTTCTGGAGCACCTCTCATGTTCAGTTCACCTTGTTAAGGCTACAACAACGCTACAGAAATACAGTGGGGCAATCTGACGTGCTTTTAACAGACTAGGAAGGGGTGCGAGCTCCCCGGCCATCAAATTGTATCAGGAACAAGCAACAATGCACGGGGCAGAACTGTGGAGTCATTGCCCACTAGTTGGGTGTGTGTAGCAGGTAATAACTTCCTGTGGAACCTACTCATGCAGCCCAAGAGAGCCCCGATGGCAAGTTTGAGATGGGAAACTGGCCTTCAGCCGTTTAATGAAGTAATTGCTAACAAGCCATTGCTCTATTGGATTAGGCTTGGGAGTGTTCCTGATTTGGTCAAATACAGGGAGGATCTGAGTAGTCTGTTATTGGTGCCTGGGGCTAGGACATTAGCCTGGCCTAAATTTCTTATAAAGGGCTTTGAAGAACTGGGTCTGGTGGGCCACTGGGTCAACCCGGAAGGTATAACACAGAGTGCTAAAGCCATTGCAAAAACGATTTGTCAAGAGGTAATCCAGGGGAAAATGCAAACACCATGTACTAAGTTGAAAACAGGAGCCACTGTATGTTATGTACAAACAGGTTGCAGGAATTGAAGCATACTTGGACTGTGTAACCCCAGCATGCACCAGGATTCTGTTGTCCAGCTGCGCACTAATACCCTGAGGGTAGCTGAGTTTACTGCAAGCTGGACAACGGCAAGGGGAAAGCACTGTATGGTGTGTGGTAAAACAGTGGAAACATTGAAGCATTTTCTTTTGTTTTGCCCCGTTTGCCCTGGGTATGACAGGATGAGGAAGTATTATTTACTGCCAATATTCCGATTAAAGGAGATTAGGACAACAGAACTGGCAATAACTTTTTGTAGGAGTACCATAGACGTGAAACTGATCTATTTTATTACAACATATATACATAGGGACTGGTTGTATAGGGCTAACTATATGTGAGCTATCTGGGATTTTAATGAATCTTATATATATATTTTTAGAGTGTATTATTGACATGTATTTTAATAGTTACTGTGGTTGTATTCTTTTATGTTTTGTTAAGATGCTTTTATGGTTGTCATATCGAATAAAGCTATGTTCAACACATTTCATATAAGTGTTTCCCACTAGATTGAGTGCCTCAAAACTGTTCAGTAGGCTCAAGATGGTCCAACAATGCTGTGTCGTGCTGTAGAATGAATTGACCATGCCTTCTGGGCCACCTCCAAAAGAGACCATCCAGGCAATGCCACTGGGACATGACAGTGGCACAAGAGGAGTAGGGCCAGCGTGTCGCACAGCGGAAAAGAAACAAGGAAGTGAGGGAGCTGGTAAGTGGATTTTGGGGCCGCAGGTGCTTTGGGAGCCTGGAGGAAAGGCTGGAGGGGGTCTGAAAATGGGAGCCGCTTGTCCAATAAGTTAACAGCAAATGGTCCTGCCATTTATGAGTGAAAGTTAAAAGCCTCTACTAAATAATTAATGTTAGTCATCCAGGTCTGACCCACCATCTATCCATTTTGATCAAATGCTACTTATTGACAAATTTGAAACTACAATCTGAACAGTAACTTTATGAGATAATCATACAATGCTCATTCAGAAATGTGATGGAACGCTAAGAATCACTAGATTTAAAAAGTTTCCCTTGTTTAGGGCAACAGTAACTAATTTTGCCAAAAGAGAGAGAGGCACTTTACTCTCGTGGAGCATCTGTATGGCCAGCTTTGCCAGGTTTAATATAAGCATGATAACGGCATTTTGTAATATTCAACAGTAGTTTAATTTCTTCAAAAGAGAGAGAGGCACTTTACTCTCGTGGAGCATCTGTATGGCCAGCTTTGCCAGGTTTAATATAAGCATGATAACGGCATTTTGTAATATTCAATAGTAGTTTAATTTCTTCAAAAGAGACAGAAGCACCTTATTCTGGTGGAGCATCTGTATGGCCAGCTTTGCCAGGTTTGGTGTTAGCATGATAAAGGCATTTTGCAGAATTCAATAGTAGAGCCCATCATCGTCAGGGGCCTCAGAAATCTCCAGCACCACCAGTGCTTCTTTCACACCCCCTTGGATTCTATATTCCTATTGTAATGTTGTGCATCTATTGAATTTAGCCTGGTAATTTGTATATTATTTTAAAACATCTTGAATGGATTAGTAATGTCTGGCTTGCATACAATTTCCTACCAGGGTAATGAAGGTGAGGAGCAGGCAGCCCTGGTGTCCTTCAGGTTTCCCATGCTCAGTCATTTTTTATATGAATATAAACATCTGATTTCGATCCATTACGTGTTGCCTCCAGCACCTTTTTCTCTAACATGAGCCTATCCCTAGGAAGTCCTTTCATGCATCATAGCTGAGTGGGCAATTATGAGGCCTGAAGTTCCCCGCTTCCAGGCTTCCCTCTGGATCTCCCTTCCATCACACATCCGGTACATGGACTATTACCGGGACTTTCCGATGGTCCCACAAACATCGCTGTTCCCAACCACTGACTAATCTTCGCAATCCTCATGCCCCGTCTGCAGCACTTTGCAAATCCTAAACAGACAAATAAATACATAAATCAAATGTTCTCTAAAACGCTTTTCTGTTTCACTAATAAAAGAGCCTTATGTTAGGGTCTGTTACCTAAGACCTTTAACTTTAAACCCACAGCAATAGACACTTGTCAGAATATATAGATACCTCGATATCTGCCCCACATTTTGCCTGTTCTATAGAATCCAGGAAACCATCAATCCTGGAGCCGGAATTCGATTGTTCAGGTATTTATGTATAAGACCTGCCATTCTGGCTCATTCTTCGCTGTATGCTTACTACATAGATTACAGTGATGAGGGTAGGATGATTGTTTAGCTCTCACTCCTACCTTTAAACCTTCTATCCAAGTGTGGCTCATAGGTAAAGTCAAAATTATCCCCAATTCTGTGAGGGCTTAGATATGTTCATAAATCCTTCATATCTTTCCAACTGCATGAATGCGTTTAGCCATTGCATGAATATCAATGTCTTAACTTTAACAATATTAAAAAACAATGTATTTTTATGTGGTTCAACATTGGTTTCATAAGACAACATTCTAGGGCTTCCATTGTTAGACTTACATGTCAAGACTAGTTCCTCGGGTAAAACACTTGGGGTTACTGATGGACGATCAACTTGCCCACAAATCAGAAAGTGGCTCAAACCTGTGTCTCCCAATGAAAAATCTTGAAAGGATTACAGCCACATCTAGCATTCGGACACCAGATCATGGCCGCTAAGACATTCCCTGCATCGATTACTTCACTTCATTCTATGCAGGATTGCCTCAGCATCCTATAAAGGACCTTCAAAACCTGCAAAGCTCTGCAGTTAGGATTGTATTCAAACTCCACAAAAATGCTGATATAGTGGTGCCTGCACTAGATCTTCTACTCTGGCTGCCTGTTCAAAAGACAATGGATGGTAAGATGATCTGCTTGGCACATAAAGCCATCTCCCAGAAACACATGACCCCACTTACTTGCAAGGTAATTCTACAACATCCTAGCTGGTCACCTCGATCAGCAGCAGCCAACTACCCTTGACTCCCAAGATTAGATAAATCAAGCAGGGTGAGTGCATGCTCTCATATAAAAGACCATTCGTCTTGCACGCTTTGCCTGTTCAGTTACACAGTATCAGGGACTAGCTAAAAAGACACAAGGCTCGAAAAACTCACCTGTTTGTGATATAAGCTTCGTTACTATGTTAAGAGGCTGTTCTGCACATGATGGGAGAACTCCCTTGACCCCCTTAGTACCCTCAATGTTAGCTTCGTTGAGCTGCATCACAGTCTGACCTCAATGCTGGAGTGACTTATTCTGGAAAGCCCTCAGAGTGACATTCCTCAGCATGGCCCTCACTAGGAGTTCCTTTGGTCAGTGGCCTTGGTAGGGGTGCCCTCCAGCAGCGCCCTTGGTGGAAGATTCCCACGGGAACTGGAGTGCCCTGAGTCTGAGCTTATTCCCGCAGAACCCACATGTGAAGTCCCGCCAGCAATACCCTCAGCGTGAGCTTCTGCCAAGCCGCACGCTTATCTGCATCATGACATCCGGCAGACTGCATTCCCTTTCATGAATAATTACCACTGTGGTAAAGTTTTCAGAACCACATGCAATCAGAATGTTATACGGTAGCCTTGTACTCTTTGAAAATAGGTCTGCTATCGGCTGAGGGTTCTGATAAATTCAAAGAGCTTGGAGGTGACTGCCGAACCTTGATTAGGTTGGGAGTACTTTATTTACTAATACGCTGGCCTATTTTTACTAAGTAGATTTATATTTACAAGCCAGTGCAACGGTACCACCCTCCCAAATGCATAGTACTTGGTCACAATGTAGTAAAGTCGCATTGCAATTTGAAATTTATGTTGCGACCTGTAATGTCTACATTTAGACCCTCGGCGAGTTAAACAAGGAAGAGGACAGAAAATGGCGGCCACCTTCTTCCATGCAGCTTACAAGGAAATGCATCAGGGCACTGCATAGGTGCCAACTGCACTGGCAGTAACTATTGACAACGAATCAGTGACCGGGTCACCTTTTCCTCTATAGGCTGCAGAAGAAGGGGGTGCAGGCGGCAGTCCCCTCAGATCGCTGCCTGCACCCCACAAGTCTAGCACACAATGCTGCCAATTGCTTAGTACTGGGGTGCCATGTCTCTATAAGGGACACGCAACAAACTGCAGTCTGCTACCCCGCGCAGGCGTCCTGTCCACTCTTTGCATGGAGTGCACGTTCGAAGTCAGGCT
Organism: Ambystoma mexicanum; assembly: GCF_040938575.1. NCBI lineage: Eukaryota > Metazoa > Chordata > Amphibia > Caudata > Ambystomatidae > Ambystoma > Ambystoma mexicanum. The sequence goes on from NC_090922.1 coordinate 135,509,885, forward strand.
AATTGTTGTTCATCATGTTGGCTTTCACTCGTGCCTTTATTGTACACAGGTTGTGTGTACAGGTTGTGCAGGGTAAAGGACTGATGTAAATGCAGTGATGCACTGCCATGGGACCAGGCACTTTGACACATCTGAACCATTATGTCCTACAGGCTCTGAAATCTCACGAGCTCCTTGGACCTGTCCCCTTCTACCCACAAATGTACCCACATACCATAGGGTCCTTGTCTGGATTGGGGGGGGGGGTAAACATGACTTCAATCGTGTATGATTCTGGTGACCAAAAAGCGATGCCTGTTACCTATTGCTGATAAGTAAATAGTTCCAGCTGCTCTGAAACAGGCATTTATACAGATTTGCATTCACATATTCCCTAAAAGACAACATTATTGCATAAATGAAGAAAACTTGAGGCAGGTTTATATTGTGTAACCATATTTTATACATTTTAGTATTTTTGATCATTATGCTAGAAAACAAATCATCAACTGTTTTTATTACATTTTGATTGGAACATTGACAACTTACAAATGTAAGGTTATTAGAGACCTCGTTAGTCTTATCCAAAGGTAACATGGGACTGCCTAACCATACAGATTCATGAGCCTGTTACAAGGACCTTTGCCCAAGATCTCATGTACTACAGCTGCATGGCCATACTTTCGACAGTCTTCCCAGGTAAAGTGAAGACTGCTCGGGGACCATATTCCACAATCGCTGCATGGGGGCCTCATTCTCTATGTGGGAATTCTTCTAGATCCCTCCTCGCAAAAAAAGCAATCCCTTCTCCTCACCTTATGGTGAGGAGAGACCACCCAGCTTATAAACGTAACATTTGTAATTTTCAAATGTGCCTCAAAATGTGAAAATATGGTTAAAATGGCGCACAAGTTAGTATTGAATCCATCTGCTGAACGGCATCAGCAATGTTATTCTGTGAGTTTTAAAGCTACCTACATTTCCGGGGCGTCTGACTAATGAAAAGCCGGAGGTTCTATATGATTTGGTCGAATTTCTTTTGTGGAAATCGATTGCGTCAAATTTTTTAACATCATTTTTTATATTTGCCCGCAAATATTTGGGGGGAGACCCCTGTAACACCACCACCTCCCCCTTTCTTTATTATCACGATTACCCACCTTCCCCACATATATTTGCGACCAAATTTGTCTAAATGAATTCAACCAATTTGAATTGGACGAATTCTGCCTGCGATACAATCTCCCTGTCCCAAGCCTGACGTCGACCTGGCCCTTCCATATGTCTTTCCCCATCCAGAGAACCCGCCTGTGCACTTTGCTTGTGTCCATGTACCACAATAAGATCATTAGAGCTCTGGTTTATTGGTAGATAAGAACACACAATGTGACAGTGGTGAATGTAGACATTTTTTGGTTGGAATGAATTTGGGAGGCAGATTGGCTTATGGGGAAATAGGGATATTTCCTGGCAAAATAGTGTCCCAGAAATACAGATTGGATTTAGCAGTCTTGAAGGGACAGTTTACGGGTGAGAAACCTCCAGATTTTCTTGCAGCACGCACGCCGTGATATTCACTACACATACTAATCATGTCTTTAAGGAAAATACTTACACACAAGTATTTTACACACACAATGAGCTTTAATACTATATGGCTGTGTCCCTTGCATATCCTGATGTTACAGCGTGGAAAGAGCTAACCTTGAAAAAGCATGACCCTGTCAAAGTCCTTGCAGGTGCAGCAATCCAGCTATTTATAACTAGACAATGAAAGAAAAAACACATGACAGTTGTATTTTTTGATTATTTTTAGGTGTGCATGAAATTACCTCTGATGTCTCACATTGGTCCGGCAACGTGGGGCTTCTGCACTAATCCATGTGTCGGTTCAGTTGTCTTGGATAATAGCAATGAGTCTGGTCACTTGTGAGGTGTGCGAAATCCTTGCAGAAAAAAGGCATAGAATGTGTTTTTTTCATGTTGATGATAAACAATGCTCCGCTTGTGAATAAATAAATTAACAATCAATTAAAACATTGCTGAAAGCATCAGCTAGTGCTTCACCTCAGCCAAATGGATGGTGCCAAAGCATGGGTTGCACCCCACCACTGAACGATTACAGGCCATTTGGTATGAGTAACAACCAAAAAGAATGAAATAATGAGAAAAAAGAAAATAAATACAAGATAAAACCTAAAAAAGTCCAAGTGTGGAGAGGAACCACGAAGCACGTCCCCGCCCTTGTGCAAAATGTGTGTTGATTACAGAATTCCTTGTGGAATCGCATGGCAAAGGCAGCATGAAGAGGCCCACACAAGGACGTGATAATAACCTGCCGCGCCCTTCTGCAAAATGTGTGTTGATTACAGAATTCCTTGTGGAATCGCATGGCAAAGGCAGTGCTGGACTGGGAACTAAAAGAGGCTCTGGAAATAATTACTGGGGACCAAAAGAGGCCCTGGAAATAAAGCTCAAAGTGGCCCCATATGATGCATTTTCAGCAAGCCCAATGCTTTTCCTATGAGACATTTTCAAAATACCACAGAAAAGAGGCCCAGGGTGCAGAGGCCCACCGGGAAATCTCCAGAGTTCCCTATAGGCCTGTCCACCCCTTGGCAAAGGCAGCATGAAGAGGCCCACACAAGGACGTGATAACGTGATACGTGACGTGATACAGCAACAACATAAATTAGGTGAAGAACCGTCAAGACCAACAATTACCAGTAAAACAAATGTACACACAAAGAAGTGTTTCCGGCGGGTGAAAATAATGTCTTTAGACCCATGAGATGATGTTTGAGGGACTCTGCTCTTGAGAGACACTCTCCTTGCTTTACCATCTAACATCCTTAAATAAGATGAAGACAAACATCCTGGACTTTCTTTGGTCTGGACGCTCTCCTATTTTAATGTTCAGAAAATAGCACACCAAGCATCCAACGTTTTCTGAATTCTAATTTGAGTCAGCCCTTCTGTTTCTCCTTCATTTTCCTGCATAAAAGTACTTGTATGTGTCCTCTGAAACTAAGCTCTCTGTATCATTGAAAGTGTCACTTTCTCCAGACAGGTTGGCATTCTGCATCCTTGTAAGGCGGCTTTCCAATCGTTCCTGTTCCCTTTTGAGCTCAGCGTAGCAGCGTGAGAAGGTATGGAAAATGGAGGTGGCGGGAAAAGCCATGATGAGGATCCCACTGAGAATGCTACTCAGAGCTACAACCTGGCCTGGGATGCTGCGGGGCACCATGTCACCATAGCCTACTGTTGTCATAGAGATGATCGCCCACCAATAGGAGGCAGGGACACTGCTAAACTCTTGGCACAGGCCCATCTCGTTCTCAGCAAGGTGAACTAAGGGTGCAAAAAGGGTAACTGCCACGCAGAGGAAGAGCAAGAGCAGGCCAAACTCCCGGGTACACCTGCGGACCGTGAGACCCAGCGTCTGCAGTCCCAGAGAGTGCCGTGCCAGTCGCATGACGTACAAGATCCGTAGGGCGCGAAGCACGCGCAGCACCAGTCCGACCTTCTCTAAGTAGGAGTTGTTCCCCTGCTTCTCATCGCCGTTTTGCTCATCCTCCACAAGAAGTGATATGTAGAAGGGCAGAATGGCCAAGGAGTCGATAATGTTCAGAGGGCTTTTGAAAAACTGGCATTTGCTCTTTGCCTGTACAAACCGGAGCAGGAACTCCAAAGAAAACCAAGCCACGCAGATGGTCTCAATGATGAACATGTTGTAGCACTTTTGAGAGCATTCACCCTGTGTAGCAAAAGAAAGAAAAGAAAGACAGTCAACACATTGTTAAGTAGGTCTACAGCCAATCATCATTTAACACACTTGGTACATACATTTCAGCTTATTGAATTACCTGATTTCTGAAAAGATTTTCATTTTGACTGATTGAAGGGCATTATTGATTAGAAAACACTTAGTGATGCGTCTGTCCTTGCAGTTGTACAGTAAGTATCAAGGCACACAATTTTGGATTCCTTTCGTTTCGTTGCTCTCTTAATATAGGGCCACCCATAGCAACTAAAGGCGAACTGAACATTAAATTAAATAACTAGGAAGAGGCTATTAGTTTACCTGGTAAAGAGAGGAAACAAAAATAAAAACTATAATCACATAAAACAAATAGCCTCATTTTAAATGAAGCAGAGTGTGAAATGGAAATGTAAAAGTGAGGCAGGATGCTGAGGAGGGGAGGAAGAGCACGGTGTGGAGATAACATCTCTGCCGGGCTGACGCCCTCCATCTTGTCAGCGTGTTTTGTTTTTATGCCTGGATGACATTTTCATGCAGTTGTAAAGCAAATGGATTCCTATGAAATCTACCTAGTTTTTTCCCCTGCTGAAGTTAAGACCAGACAGATTCCATAAGAAACCATTAATAAATGCCGCCCACAAAGCATAATTTGAAGCTGTTTTTTATTTCTCCACGAGTTGGAGTGTAAAACTGAAGAGTAAACGGGAATCGCCCGTTTTACTCTTAGGTTTTCCAATCTGCCTTTTTGCATCTAATAGAAAATTACCCTGAAACTGAAGTAATTTTCCATCATGTGTGAAATGCATGCAGGGACCGCCAACGTTAGCGCTTAAGCGCTGTGGCGTCACCTGCATGCCGTTTTCAACTTTTCATGAGGCAGTGCAATAGTAAAGCATACAACTAGGCAAAATGGCTTTTACTCTTTACTTATTTTTATTACGCTTTGCAGACTGCATTTGCCAATGGATTCCTCTGAAATCTGCCTGGTTTTAGTAGCTGCTAAATGGAGATGTAATCCCATTTGTTCAAGACAGCGCGGATTTTGTGCACTGCAGAGGTAAATTGAGGTGTTAAAGCATTCCGCCTTGCTGTTACACCTTCATTTCCTGTTCCGCCCATACATAAAAATCATTCACAGGGTCATTTTTAAAAACTTTTTTTAAAATAAGTTTTATTTAATTTTCGGTCACATGACAATTCAAAGTAACACAACAGATGCAATAGTAAACGGTCTAGTGACAATATACAGGGTAGTTTTACATTAATTGTTAAGTTAGTGCATACGTGCTGTGGGGTCCCCTGCATGTAATTATAAATCTTACCAAGCGGCGAAGGAAAAAGGAAAAGTGAGGCAAACTTGCTTTTACTCCTTCAGTTTCCTCTCAGTCTCATGAAGGTGAAAACACTGGCCTGCAAATATACTTTTCCAGCAGAGTTTATGAATGGATTCTTATGAAATCTGCCTGGTCTTGACCAGGTGCAAAACCGAGGCAGATTATGTAGAAATCCACGTGTACACCTGCATGAAAATCTTATGCCGGAGTACAATGAAACACACTGACAGGGCAGAGGACGAATGCCTGTCGGAGCTCTATTCTCCACTGTGGAAACCTGCTCCCCCTTGTCACTCCAGGAAGATGGGGCAGAGCAGGGATTGGCCTTGCTTTCACGCTTCTGTTTCCTGCTCCGCCCAGTTTCAAATGAGGCTGCTGCTGGTTTACATGCCCAACGTACACTATCACAAGTACTCACAGAATGCAGTAACGGAAAATGATTCTAATATTGTTATGTGGAAGAGGGACAGGGCAAGGGGAAAATACGCAATAGTGCAAGGTGGAAGGAGCCACAGCTCAATGGGGGGGGGGGGGGAGAGATAGCAAGGGAGGAAGGAAGGACAACACAAGGGGAGGAGGGAAAGCGCAAGTCAAGTGGGCGTGGGAGGGACAGCACATGGGAGGAGGAGGCAGAGAGCAAGGGTGGGAGGAGCGACAGTTCATGGCAGTAAGGACCACAGTGCAAGTGGGGGAGGGACAGTGCAAGTGGGAGGAAGAGCAGCGCAAGCGGAAGAGGTGCAGTGCCAAGGGGAGGGACAGCACAAGGGGGGGGGTGTGTTGGATTGCCATTTGCAAGGGTGTGAAAGCCCTGGCCTTTTTGATGTTTTGTTAAATACTGAAATGATGCAGGTAATTCTATCTCTGAAAGGGTAATTTGCTCATCAGATTCCCTGGCATAGGATTTATCTGGGTCCTGCTGGATCAGTATCCTGATTTGCAGTGCCTGCTCTACTAATGCATAGAAGAGGTTCAGAGGTCACATTGCCCATTTGGCAGCTGTAGTGACAGCCACGTCCCGGAACTGCAGGGGCTGCATTTAAGATTTGCCCTCCCGTATCAAAACTATGATGATCATAAGTAGCCCATGATGGTGGTAGGTGCAACTCTAAAATAAAGCTATGCCCGAGTTAAGGCATGGTGCATGGCACTATGCATAATCATTGCAGTCACATTCAATTTGATATCACACATATTCCAAGTCCTGTGAGCTAGCTCAGGCTGTGGAAGAAGATATAAATTAATGCCAGAATGGATGAGCCTGCCAGGCAGACCACTTTTGGGAGAGTTTAACTTTCCAGTCCTCAACTACTGATGTGAAGAAGGAGCAGTCCACATCAGAGGAGAGCTCTAATCCCTAACCACTCCCAGGGCACATTGAGGTTGAAATTTGCAGGGCGAGCACACCCTGAAAGGACTCACCCTGTCCTTGAGCTCCTTAATTGGGTCTCACAGCACCTGGAGTACGAGATCTGCTAAGGCTCCTCCTTCCACTTCACTCAACTGGTCAGACAGCCAATGAAGCGAATTAGACACCATTGACACTGCGAGATCCCACCGGTGCTACTTTCTGGCACTCCTCCAGACATTCGAACAATTGGTTGATTTTGTTTTGCATTATAATGATTTCAGCCACATTTCTACACTCCAAGGCCAACATACATGTTAGCTCTGTATGTAATTTCCTATTTGTCTTGACATCTTTGTGTAAACTAGTGAGGTGTAGAGCCCTGTCCACTTTGCTATGGATGATACTTGCCCTACCTATATCCCTATTCCGTGTTTGCCTTTCACTGAAGGTTTATACTTGTTTGATTTCCAACCGTATTTATTCCCTTTTTATAGGATTAGCCATATTGGAATATGGGTCGAATTAGCACAATCATAATGTTTGTGGAGTATTTACTGCTACTGATTCCTGTACCTGACACATTCACATCATGTATCAAGTTCGAGCATATGGTAATTCTTGGTTGCCACATCCCGTTCACTCTGCTAGCAGAGCTTGTGGGACGCGTGCCTTACGTGACATCACTGCATAAGCATACGTGTGACGTCACATCACCTAGCAACAGTGGCAAGCACAAGTAAACATTAGCAAGAGGATGCTTGCACCATGAGCTCTCCTCTACCTGATGCTGATATCCCTCACAAATCAGATCACAGGTAATTGCACTTATGGTCAACAAATGACTTCTCTGTGTTAGTGGGTTAACATACCAGGCATGGTTTTTATTCTTTTTCTTTGCACAGTAACAGGTAGAAATGAGTTTCCAGCTTGTCACATTGATGGCTTCATGTTCCCAGGTGAATTGAGGTCTAACAATATTGACATATTGTATCATTATTGTACAGAGACTCATAGTATATTCCCTACATGTTCTATGCCTTTATTCTTTTTGTTTTTCTATAGATGCTTTAATGCTTTAACACAGCCAGGTAAACATTTTGACTTTTAAAGCAATTTCCATAGGAACATATGGTTATATTTATTTTTTTTGGGGATGAAAATTATGTACTGATGCTGACTGTATATTCCCTTCTTTTTTCTACAATTATTTTTGTCGTGAATTCTACAATTGTGGGGTATGCATGTGAACACATTTTCATTATGTATATAATTTGGGAAAATGACGGACTGAGTTCCGAAATGCATTGATGAATATTTTGGACCCACACCCTGGATGCACATTGCCTTTTATGAAATAATGAAAGCGGTAATGGATTTACTGCCACATTTACGTTCAGCCAAATTATGAGACTGCGGTTATTCCGGCGGCTGGGTTGCAGTTGGCGGCATTACAGTTGGTGGAATTACTATTGGCGTAATTACCGCCGAAACACCAAAGCCGTATTACTGTCCTATCACAAATCTGGACATGGCGGTAATACCGCCAAAAACACAGTGCAGTTACCTCCAGCTTCAAGGTGGAGGTAAATGCATACATGTGCCACAAATGAAGCCACAGGTGAACCAATACACTCAAGAGGGCTACGTAATGCACACGCCTTCCCCAAACACACTTTCCAACACCATGCTGCCACTAGCCATTGCGAGATAAGACATGCAGCTGCTCAAGATGAGCCTGGAACTACTGAGGCAGGAAAAAAAGCCCAAAGCAGAGTGCAGAGAGGGGGAGGAGGAGAAGATGCCATGTAAGGAGAGCACCCATACCCAGGGTCAGGCGCTCACCATGGACCCTCACGGACAGCCAGCTGGTAACCCTGTACAGGCTCAACAGGGAGACCATAGGTGAGCTACTCGCCACAATCCAAGGGGACAATGAGAGCAGGATTAACATCAGGACAGATGTGCCCCCGCTGTCAAAGCTTGTGTCTGTTCTGCAATTCCTGGGATCTGTCACCTTTCAGCACTTCGTGACCGTGCTTCCCATTCCGGCGATATCATTTTTTCCCCCGGCACTAATTACGCTGGCGGAACTAGCGCTGGTTGGCCAGTGGTAATTCTGCTGGATAGCAGTGAAATTACAGCCAGTGGTAATTCTGCTGGGGGATTTACTGTTACAGTCGAAGGTGAGTGCGCCCTCCAGACAGGTTGTAATGCTGTGGTGATTCTGCCGCACATCATGGCTATAACAGTAATTACGCTGGGTGGAATTACAGTCATATTACCACCGGACTCGTAATGACCCAGTGTGTGATTTCTTACAAGGACACCTGTATGTTGTAAGTGGTACTGCACCTATCCAATGAACTGCAACCTGCAGATGTCCTCACAATTTTATTGGAGCAGTACCACTGTACCACTGACTAGATATAGATGTCCTCATAAGAAATTACATTGAGATTGGAGAGATGCAGTACCACTGACAACATACAGATGTCTGCATAAGAAATCACATTGTCATTTCTTATGAGGACATCTGTATGTTGGCAGTGGTACTGCATCTACAAACAATATCATACAATAAAATGAACAAGAACCAGGGATAAATAAAATTCAAATGGATACAGGTTTTGAGAAGGTCAAAACATTTGTCTGTGGTTCTACACCTTTCCAATGAACTACCGCTTACAGATGTCCTCACAACTTATTTTATTGGAGCGGTGCAGTGCCAATGTCACTTTGAGAATGGAGAAAGGCATTACCACTGACAACATACAGATTTCCTCATAAGAAACCACATTGAGATTTCTTATGAGAATATCTGTCCAAAAAATAATCGCTTTTATGGTAACAGTATCCAGAAAGGGAAACCTACATGTAGCCCAAAGAGGCCAGGAAAGTAGCCGCATATATCCGAACCACCTGTGTCTGTGAAAAGAACGATCACTACACCATCTCCGTTTTGAAAGTGCCACTGTCACTTGACATGGTACAGAACTCCTGATTGGGGGAACATTGGTTAAACAAGCCACTATTGGATTACATTGGCGTAATGGAACAAGAAATAACATTTAGGGCCTGAGTCACAGAGAGTTTTCCTATGGGATTGCGCCATCATAAAACACTTTTGTGAATCAGGCCCTTCGTGTGTCGGCAGATTATGCCACAGCATTTCCAGTTGTCATGCTTTCTCTGTAGCAATGGTGTTGGCAATATTTTGGTGGCTCTACTCTGTCTAGCTTGAAACCCAAACACATTTTGAATAGAACCAAAATATTTCTAGCCCTGGCAGACTACAGCAAACATAGAAATGGTATAATTACTTCGATGTTTGGTATGAGACTCACTCAGAACAAATGAATAGTGCAGGCAAACCTGTGTTAAGTGCAACGCCAGTCAGAATTAGAAATAAATGTATGTGTGGTCGGAGCAAGCTTCATGCTAAACATAGAAACATTTGCATTCATTCTATGTCTACAAGGTCTACCATGCTTGAAATTAATGTTCTCGATGTCTAGTGTGAGTGGTCCTTGTAGTAGAAATACTCACACCAGAAATCCTGACTATTATGAAATAAGAACTATTCTTTCTACTTTTAACACAAGGTCTACTAACTCTGTCAGACAATTCCTTCTTCAAAACTTTATTCAAGAATTTCCTTTGGGATCCTATAAAATGGCGGCCACTTCATTTAAAATATGCTGATGAAGAGACAGTTTGCGTTACCCCAGTTGGAAAAGGTGCCATATGCTAAGCATTTCTTTTTTTTCTTGTATTATTTTATTAAGGCATTTAGTTTATTACAAACTTTTGCCAAAGCATAAAAGAGAAGGAACCAAAAAAAAGATTATAGGAATAAGGGTAGTAAGGAAAAAGACAACAAAGACCAAAAATAGAGAATTAATACAATAAAAAATACACAGTACAGAATGCTTGCAGAATTAAACATTAGACATGCTCTATTTAAATATCTTAATATTTAAAACTATAAAAATGTCAAAATACGCAGCCCTTACCCTCCCCCTCACCCATTTATCCTACTAAAAATAATTTAAATATTTTATCTAGAAATGTTGTCAATGCTAAAATCAGTTTAACATTTTCTGCCCAAAACAGACCCTCCCACCATGCAGATGCACTCCTGGAGGGTAATTCATTTAAAAATTCCATCAGATATTTTGTTCTCAAATTTGTTAAAACTGGGCGGTGAAGCGTCAGGTGCTGCAACGTTTCCCAGCCTACCAAGAACTTTGTTTTCGAGTGTTGCAGACCTCTCTAGTAAGGAACAATTTCATCCTGAATCTCAGAGAGAGGACATGATGGTGAGGACTTGGGAATTCTGTCAAATATTTAGGCAGGATATTCACCGCCTTTATTTTCTTACTGAGATGCTCAAATTACCTGTATTGCGACTTTTGTGTTTCAGTGGAGATCCAAACCAAGTACCATATTTTCTTTTTAGCGGTGTCTGGGTTGGATCTCAACATCTCCCCCGTAATACCCGAGCTACACAGTGGTGCCACACAGTATTTAGACCACATTTCCAGCACCCTATATACCTTAATACCCTTTTTTCAGTTTTAATACGTCAAATTGCAGAGGTGACGTCTCCATAATAAGTTTGTGGTACAGTAATAGAAACTTCCAAGCTACTATACCATATAATGAGCCAAGCCCCAGTTTGTGCCTTATAATTGCAATAGGTACACATCAAGGTACGTTGAGAATTCTTTACCAAAACATACCTTCTAAGGAGGACCAAATCCCACATGATAGACATAACGAGGCATCCGCTCTGTATGCTACGATCGGTACAAACTTCTGCTTATACAATTTCAACACCGTGAGGAGTGAAAACTTGCCGAACTTTTTGTGATTGATGAGACCTTGGGCAGTCAAATTCCTCATCTTGGAATTCAATTCCAATGTACGAGGTTTGTCGTTTAGGCTATAATTTATCTCAATTCCCAAGCATCTAATGCTTACAACTAAATTCACTCTTTCGTTTCTAATCACCAGATGAAAGTGTCACGTTTGCAACCCTTTAAACTCTGCAGCACCAAAATTGCTGATTTCAATGCATTAACTTTCAGGGCATTTTGGTTCCCATATGTCTGCATCAAGTTTTCTTTGCAGTGCGATTGGGGTTTGGTCCAATTCGACCAAGTCGTCTGCATATAGCATCCAACCAAGCATCTCCCCATTGATTCTAGGATGGAACACTGCCCTCCCCCTGTTGCCAACTTTAAATCTGATATAAATAAGTTAAACAATTCCAGTGTGAGTGGGCAACCTTGTTTCTAACCCCTCGATGTTGGAATTTCTCCGGACAATAAACCTTTTTAGTTCAGCCTAACTTGCATTGAAGTATTCGAGTACAGGGCAACAATCGGCAAGAGGATATCCCAAGGTCAGTCCCATGCTACCATTTTAGCCCATAATAGCTTGCGGCCTGTACTGTCAAATGCTTGAGCAAAATCAACAAATGCAATATAGACTTTTCCTCTCGCCTTCATTGCCTTAAGAACATTTAACAAAAACAGGTTATAGCTGCACCACACCTCCTTTACAAAACCCGCTTGTCTAACGTCACAGTGCCCAGAGTCAACTGCCCAACGTTTGAATCTGACCAAAAGAAGGGATGCAAAGAGCTTTCTCAAGACGTGAAGTAGGGCAATAGTGTGGTAATTTTTTCGATCTGCCCTATTGCCCCTCTTTAAGATTGGACCACCATGCACTTCTCCAGGAATCCAGAACCTCCTTCTTGATCATGATCTCCTCAAATAAGTTCATACAGAAAGCGGCCCATTCTTCAGGGGCAGCCTTCAGCATGAAATTCGAAAGGCCGTCAGAACCCAGGGCCTTGAAATTACTAGCCCTTCCTATTAAGTCAAAAATCTCCTCTTTAAGGAAACCCAAGTTCCATCCGGCCCTGTCTGATTGAATCCCAACACAAGTCTCCTTAGCCTGCACTTTTTCAAACAGGGCACCAAAAAAAGATCCCCTAGATTCTTCTTTCACAGCATTACACTGAAGCGCCATATACGATCCCCTCACCACATTCAAGAGGCGCCACAGGCTCCGAGAGTCCCTGGCTGACAGGATATTCAACATTCGTTCAGCCTCCAATTGTAAAGCTATGCACTTATACAATATTTACCAGTTCCTATATTGTTGTCTTCTCTTTTTGATCTGGATGGATCTTTCTTCCACCAGTAAATTATGGAATATTCTAATATCCTTATTAATTTCATATCATTTAAAGGCCACTTCAATGTCATACTGGTGCTTCAGTTTAAATTGGATTTTCAGTCCCCACACTTTCACCTCAAGATAGTCACTGAACAAAGGTATGTAGTCACAGTAGATTTTTATTTTATTTTTTATTTTTTTTGTAACTTTATTTTCATTTTCGACAATAAAGAAAATATTACATATATAAACAGTAAATAGATCGTTAATACACTGTCAAATACGTTTCATTAAGAACTCTGATCAAAGAAACAAACCGTTAAAGCCTATTCACAAATAACGATCCCACATTCACAACCATAAAAACCACACAGAACAAAACACAAACACCCACCCCCACAATATAATTCTTAGACTAGATACAACCTCTATGGACCCCATCAAACCAAACACCAGATTTTTATATGACTCAGGGCTGCGACATATCCGGTGTTGAGAGCAATAACCTCACTAGGAGTTAGTCAGAGTCTGTTCCTACCTGGTCCCACAACCAACTTGTTCTCCCATGACACAGTTTTTCTATCTACTGGGAGCCACAATATCAGCTCCACTAGGCTTGCTATTTTTCATTTTAACTACCTCTAATTATCTAGTCAAAGGGGAGAAACCAGATGAAACAAAGAAGTAGTCTAACATGGAGTGTTGTTTACCTCTTCCCCAGGTAGTAGACCCAGGTATAACTCCTAGTGTAAGGGCGTTTAAAATATGGAAGTCACACTCCTCCAACTCTCATAACCAGATTTCGGCTCTAACTCTTTTTCCCCCTCAACGGTTGGTTGCAGATTGGGGGCCCGACACCTGCAGCTCTCCCCTATTACAATTTATGTTGAGATCTCCACAGAGAATAATTAGAGGATAAGGTAGGTTTAGCCTAAAATGATCAATCAGTGCCATTACTGTATCAACAAGTCCCCATCCTTCCAGAACATCAGATTCCAATACAGATTTATAATGATCAACAAAGGGGAAGCCAAGGCCTCCTGGTTCTTAATTTGCACTGTTAATGTTTGCATGTAGGGATAAGGGTTTCTGGCCTTGCTAACTTCCAATCCCAGACCCTTTTTTATCAGTCTCAGAAGCCCAGTAGATGACCTGCCCTTCAATCCTTACTTTTCCGGATTAAAAAAAGAACAAAGCCCTCAACCAAAGGAGCAGTTGAAAGCCAATTTTCCTGGAGACATAAAATGTTGAATCTTTCCAAGCTGTTCGGGTCACTGTTAAACAAGTCTCTGAAGCCTCTCGTGTTCCAGGAACCAAATACCAAAAGATCTTTAGTTGGGGGCTTCAGGCATTACTAGGACTTGTTAATATCAAGGTCCTCACCACCTACTCCTAATTCTCCCCCTCAAATTAATTAGGTTTTAAGTTAGCTTGCGTGACTATCGTCCTCTTAGAATCTGCTTGGCAATTAAAGATATCCTTTAGGGGAGGTCTGCTGTCAAACTGCTCACCCTCTGGAACCGGGGACCCTGCAACTCCCCACTCACGACTATCCTTTGTAACTGCAGGTCTATTAAAGCGTAACCCTTTTTTCACCTCTTTTGTAAGGTTCCATGGATCGTACTCATGAGGCGTTTCACACCTGTCTGGCTTGGGGCCCCTCTTACCACTGTTGACGTAACCAAGTGGCCACAAGGCATCTGTCAATTCCAGTCACAGATTAGAAATAATTTTAGATCTTATGTAAAAAAAACCATAATGAAATTGTTTAGGTGTTGGAAGCTCCACTGCTAAAATATCGTTAGAGACAACATATCTGGTAGTTTTCGATATGTGATGGAATAGTCTCAGGACATTTGTTCGATTAAGCCTCAGCCCATCTTCCACTGATAAAATTCTGTCCAGAAAGACCCTGAAGGGGCCACCATTGTTTCTGACCCAAGACCGATCTTTATCTCTGACACCTTCAGAAGTACCCCCATTCTTTCGAGTTGCTGAAGGGTCCAACTTTTTAACTTTTTGCCCATCCCAGCACTGTCTTTCTTGATAGTTTAGCGTATTATTCTTGAGAGATCTTTTAAGCAGCTGGTCGGCCCAGCGGTGCTCCTGTTGATTATTCCGGTTTTACCAACAGAGGGTACTTGGTGTGAGACCTTCTCCCCCTTGCGCTTCCTGGTTTTGAAAAGTTAAGGGGCTCTTTATTTCTATCTCGAGCCTCCACTTGACTTTGTTTATCCTCCAATGCCATAAAACGACCCACAGAGGACTCGTTGGTAGCAGTTCTTGTGTTCACTTGAACTTCTGGGTCTTCCAATGGGCCCCAATGGGTGGAAGTTCCCTTGGTTCCCGCTGAGTACATAGTGGGAGAACCCTGCACACCGTCGTCCATATCATACACTGATAGATCCAGTATATCTTTGTCCAAGGGCTTGACATTTTGGTTACTGCTGGTGCTTACCTTCTGTGCCTTTATTACCTCTCTCGTGGCAGAAGAAACAGGAGCGACTACCGGTGATCAGTGGCTTGTCACAATTCACCTTTCCGCTTTCGATTTCTGAGTCAGGAGGAGGGTTCTTTAGGTTCCAAATGAAACCACGAGCACCATTGGATTTAGAAAGTTTCATTATGGTCAGGTTTTTCTTTTTTTTTTCTTTTTGCTGCTTCAGATCTGGCAAGGGTTTGTTGTTTCTCGCCAGCTGTTTCCTTTTTCTTCGGGTGTAAAAGATTTTACAAGTATTATCCTCGGACAGCTCTTCCATTTCCCCTATGCATTCACGGGCCGACAAAGTCTTATCTTCGTCCTCTGGCATCGGGGTGAGGTCAGTCTCCACCATACACACCACCTCGTGTACCTGGGCTTCCCTTGGATCCTCTGTGATTTCAAGCTCTTCTTCTACAAGGGTCGGGGGTCTGTGGTGTTTGGTTTGCCAATGGGGCAACTGCCACAAGGGTATCATCACTCTAGCCCCTTAGCCATGCCTGTTGGATTACGCAGTTTTCGCTGTAGGTCGTTTGGGTCTCCTTAGTGGATCCTGGGGAACACTCGTTTGACGCCTCTTTTCCCATTTCAGAATTTCCTTTGCTGCATCCAGTGTAAGCTTTTTGTAGGTCCCCACTTCCCTCATATGGTCACAAAGTAGTTTTTGTAGGAGACTCTCAGTTTCTCTGTCCAATCTGCTTTGTAACGTGTTTAAAAAGGATTCAATGTGAATTAGCTTAGAATGTGTCATGGCAAGTAAGGTGGTCTGATCTTTGTAATTATCATTAATGGACTCAGAGTTTTAAGAATCGTGAGAGTGATATACTTAGAGCGGGCATCAGGCTACATTGGGTTTGGGAGTTAGATGAAGTTTCACGATTGTTTACTCCAGGTCTCTTATTTTTGTTGCCCCTTCTAGACCATTTATTGTTCTCATAGAGAGATGTCAATTCCAAAGAAGATGGTTCGGAGTCCGTGGAAGGCCCCGATTTGTCATTTAACATCGCTTGGCACCCAAAGTTTGTTGGATTTTCCCTGCTATCATAGGAGTTATTCGGCGGGGGTCCTTTTGTAACTACATCCACCCTTCTGAGTTTATTTAGGTGCATCATAGAGCCGGGACCTGACTCATGGTTACTTTTGTTTTTGCAGGTCCGGTCTTATTTTCAATCTCCAATGTGATACTCCAATATTTTTGGTCAATATTGCCCCCAATAGTCTGTCTTCCGCCTCCCCGGGAATTCATTTGGCAACTGGCAAAGGCTGAGGAGAATCAACAGGTAAGCGTATGTCAGCCACAGATCTCCTTTTCAGAGCCAAAGGTGGTCCCATTAGCGGGTGAAGGCTAGCAGCTCTCATTGTAGATGAGGGTCCCTTTTTCAATTGATCCACAACAGGGCAGCCTTTTCTAAAGTCTCAGCTCGAGTTCAGTAATAAGCCCTCAAGGAGGCCCTCATTTTCCAATAGTTCCACGTCTGACAGTTCCAAAGCAGGGAAGTTAGCAGGAAGGTTTACCTCTTCAGTGAACCCTACGCTACAGGAGCTTTCACTCTCTTTTGCTGGCCCCTTAAACGAGTGCTGGGGTCAATTTCCTAGTGGAGGCCTTCGAAACCTTCTGCTCTCACCCTCCTTCATCCACAGCAGAGCCGACCAGGTCGGGACCACACAGATAGTCCCGGTCCCCACATCCGTGACTGAAATCTTCCTTAGTTGAGGTTAATATCCTCAAAGAGTCAGCCGATGGTGGGCGGCGTGTAGCATAACTGTCTTTGTGGCAGGCTGTAGAAGTGGGGCTGGCCCCATGCTGGTTTCCTCGATGTTGATACAGCCGTTTGGGAGTGGGGCCGCTATGCCATGAGGCGGTTCCATGTAATAATGTTGCCACAAAAATCTCGCCCTGCAAAAATATTGCCGAAAAATGGCTGCAACATTATTGCATAGAATATGTGGAATCCCCAAACTTTTATTAATTTTTTTTTTTGCCCCTGTCCCCATATATATGGTCACCCATATAATATCCCCACAACCTTTTCCCTGCGATATTATTTACGGCGACCATATATATGGGGATAATATTACCTGATATCCATGAGGCCTTGGAGACACTGTGGGATGGATAAAGGGAGAGGGCGAGCAAGGGGAGCAGGGCCAGGCAGTACCGCCAGTGTAGACCGAAGGCGATTTCTGAACCACCTGGTCAGGCTTAGACACCGACATAATTCACTGCAAGCCCAACCTCTGCGCGCTCAACTTTTCCTCCTGAGGATCTTTGGCCTGCAGACGGACCTGTCGTCTGGTCGGCTGACCTTCTCCAGCCCCAACCCCGGGCTCCATGAAAGCTGTGGTAGAGGTCCAAGCTTCAATCATGAAGAGGATCAAAAATACCAGTCGGCTTCACTCGGTTGCCTTGGGCAGCCTCAGACAGCTACTCTCCACCACTCTGTGCCACTCGGCGGCTAGCAAGGTATTTTATGATGGACTCCTCCTCCAAGCAATGCACAGCAAGGACAGACTGTCTCACAGCCTCAGACAGCCACTCCCCACCACCCTGCAATTCATTTCCCCTGCAAACCTAAACAGTGGCTCACACCAAACAAAACAGTTTGCTATATATTGAGTAAGCAATTTTTCCAAAGAAATGTAATGGTACCAACAAAAAACTGTAAAGCAAGAGGTAAAGACTTCAGCATCTTTTTACATTCCAGAGAAGGTTTTTGGACAATTAATTCTGCACTATTGAAGGAAAACAGCAAAACTGGTGGAACCGAAGCAGAGGGTTATAATATCTGTTACAGCAGCAATAGAATTTTTCTGAACAATCTGCCTTTAGCTCACTCGAGTACATTATCGAACTACTTCAATCCGAGAAAGGAACTGCCTAAAGCTTGGAATACACAAACAATACATGCTTTATTTTACATTGACTGAAAGCCAGTTTGACACCGTTGGGTTCAGACTTCTGATCAACAGGTGAAAATAACAGGCCATTTGACACCCACACAAACGCAGTTCTAATAGATTCCCTTGTGTCATCTTCTTCAGATCACGTAGAAGATGAAACAAGCAACTATCGACCAATGTAGCTCAGGCATAGGGCTGGAGTGAATGCGAAATAAAGTAGGTCATTGGGGGCCGGTGAATTTTTCAATTGGAGGGGCATAAATATTTCCCGTTGTTATGAGGGAGCGACCAAGTATAGTTTTTTTTACTTACATGCAGCACCATTCCACCAGTCCGGACTCCAAACGCTGCCTCATACCACCTGCAACTCAGGTCCTCTGGCTCGCCTGCAGTACGCAAAAAGGAAACAGGAAACAGAGCAGTTTCCTGTGTATGCGTGGTGGAGCCAGAGCACGTCCATCTCACCCCACTCCCCTTTTGGCATTTGAATGTGCAGGGAGGTGGAGGAGCATAACTGACACACCTCCATCATTTCAATACCCCAGTCTGCATCCCCAATAGGCCATGCAGGGCTTGGGAAGTCTTGAAACACTTGTGTATGGGCGCAATATAAATAAAATATGCTATCATAAGTAAAACACCCAGAGAACTGCATGTCTGGGGGGCGTTTTTGAATGTTTGCTTCCCCATCCTACCATGGCTAATTGGGCCTGCAACCTGGGGTATTGAACTGTCAAAGGGAAATCACAATTCTCTGGACAATTAAGACCAGCCCAGGAGCGCGCACAGAGGAGGCCCTCAGTGTTTTTTCCCGGCTTCCCTGGCTCCTCTATAATCATTGTGGGTCAGTTCCCCCTCGTCCATTATGTATAAGGCACCCCTGATTGTAGGTGCACTTACACCCCAGAAAATAAACAGATGAATTAATGACAGCAATTAAATGTTCTGTTGCATACTTCTAATAAAGCAGATAAAAATAATGTATCTGTTTTATAGTTCACAGTAAAAGAATGTGGGTTGCTTTTTTCATTAGGATGCAAACAATAATGGATCTGTCAAAACAACTAAGAAGTTAACGGTTTTCTTTAAATGCAAAGAATAATTACAGGAGGATTACAAAAATAACATTATTGAAGTTCGCATGACTGCGAAAGCATATTACTTTGAGAGATTAGTAAAACACTTTAAAACGATTATATATATTCAAAAGAATCAGCTGTGCCTGAAAGCTAATGGATGAAAACGGAGGAATGAGTTAAACATATTTGAAATTGTTTGACAATCTTAGTTCTAAAATGTCATTCATGTAAGCAGACAACACTACTGTTCAATTTCTAGTTGAGTGACTCACTGCCTCAATCAAACACTCACAATGGTTCCCAAAGTGAGCGAAGAATGAGTCTTCCATTACTGGAGTCTTTGGGCAATCGGTAGGAGCCTAAGTAGTTACTGTACCACGTGTGGGGGACAGGAATGTTCCTAGAATGTTCTGGAGTAGTAACGGCTTTCTGGCAGGGATCAAGTCCTAAAAATTAAAGTGGGGGACTCCTCAACAAACGCAATTGGATGTGACATCGCCAGAAATTAGCATATCAAGGTGAAATATACACATCTCATTAAATTGGCTTTCCATAACCACCTAAATGCCACAGGACCAATGGAATTTGCCTTTTATAAAATCAACACACACACAGAGGATATTTTCCTATAATAGTATTTTTGAAAACATTAAAAGGTGTGCATGTTTCAAACTCCAAGAAGCAATACAAATGTTTTCCCTGGAACTGGCAATACTGAAATACAACATTTCATCTTTAGTTGGTTGTTATTTTTCATCAAGTTATATAGTTCAGTGGTGAAGTCTGCAGCCTACACACCGGGCGACTGGGGTTTGATCCCCGAGCTCATCTTTAATTCATAAATTCAAAGATGTCATTCAATGTTTCTCATTTTAGGTGGGGGGACTGAGTCCACCCTCTGAATAAAGTGGGTGGACTCCGACTCCCGCGTGTACGCTCGACTTGTGCAGTTTTCTCCTTGCCACAAAGTTTTGCCTGGGGGCCCATTCAGATGGGATTAGTGGTATTGTGAAGCTGCTAAAAGAGCAGTGGTTCTTTAGGAGTTTTTTACGAGTACGCACAGACAGCAAGTGTTGGTGAGCAGCCCAGGGTGCGGCGGGTTAAGCACTCAAGTTTTGCTGTGGCCCAGGCGAACCTCACAATGCAAACGTGATCATCCGCCAGGTGGGGAATCGCAGTTATTGCAGGCTGTAGCAGCAGTGAGTGATGTGGGGGGGGGGGAGCGCAGTCAAGGGATACTAGTGTGGCAAATCACCTCAGATGGAGCCAAGGCGCTGTGGTGGCATCAAACCCCCCAGGCCCATGAACCAGAGTGGAACTGGGGTGCGGAAGAGGTGTGGCAGCAAGCAAGGGGAAACCAACTAGGGTTGCTGCCTCATGCCAAAACGGCCACTGTGTCAGAATGGGTGGGCACGGTGTAGGGTGGGGTGAGCTAGAGGATGAACTGCTGCATTTTCAATGTGGATAATGAAGCAGTGGTGATGATAGTGAACAGGCAATCTGTGAGGGATGACGAAGAGCTGAAATTGCTGCAGGTGTTTGTTTAAGGACGACTGCACCACAACATTGTGATCCTTGTGAACATAGAAAGGCGTGTACAGTGGTAGATTAGATGCAAGATCTGTGGCAGATATTCCATGGGTTGGCCACAGAGGTGAGCAACGGGCTGGTGAGGGTTACAGACAGTCTGTGGTGCCCGGGATATTGAGGTCCTGCTGATGGTGGAACAATTCTAGGTGCCGCCCTCATGTGGAGGCTGCAGGCAAGAGTGGATGCAATTTCTAAGCAGGGGGCATAACAGTGGAAAGGTTGGGTGGGTAAGGAAGGTGAGGTGAGGTGAGGTGTAATCCATATTGAGGTTAGAGGATACACATGTGTCAAGGACTACGATTAGAGTAGAAGACGAGTTTGAAGTGAGTTGCGTTGAATGCACACATAACCACTGGGGCAGAGAAAGGTGGATAATGACGGAGCATTAGCTAGGGAACATCAAGGTGATAACTGAAAATGGTTTTTCATGGTTCTGACAGCCAGTGGAAGAGTATTTGAAAGGTAGGAGCCTCTACAGGAAATCAACATCCCCCCCATTCCCGACACAGACTGTGTAGGACTTACATCTCACAGGCTACACTCAAATGAAGTAGGCGAGAATGGCATGATGTCATGTAGAAAGCATAAGCTGGTTCCACAACTAATCTAGTGACTCAAAGATAGCAACACCGACTTTTCACACAAGGAAACTGGGGAAGGACAATTGTTCAGTGATGTAGGCCAGTAGGATTGGTTCCAAAACCTGCCTACCCCTCCCACAATGAACAATGAGGACCCCTGTTTTCCCTGAGTGTAACCTAAGCCACAGTGTGTCTAGCCAGTCTTTAATAGCTGGCAGTCAGAGGCAAAGCATATTGGCAGCTTAATTATTTGTCCCCATCCATAACAACAAGGATGTTGGTATCATCACAGACCACTAAAGGGGTTCCAAATCTACAGGAAATGTTAGCCACCACTAGGCATACCTGTTTAATAGGATGAAGGATATATAAGAGCTCTGTGTTACTCTGCATGTGATAGAGATGGGTTTGTAGGTGTCTGGGCCCAGAACAACTGACAGCTGACCTGAGAAGGAAGAATTAAGCCTAAACAGCGCTGCAAATTTAAAACAACCCTGCAACAATCTCTGCTCATGGACGCCCTAATCAGCCATGTCAAACATTGCTGCAAGAGCTAACAACGGCTGTGCAGCAACACTCCCACTCTCTAGTCTGTGTCACAAGTTATCCAGAGCCAAAAGCAGGACTGAGCGGCAATCCGGCATGGCACACTGTGACAAAATGACTAGTGCTCTGCAGGAGTATAGGGATGCTTATGGAATAAAACTCCTGTTCACGTCCATGCTACTACTAAACTAGCAGAATTGCCAATCATAAAGGTGAAACAGGCACAGTCCGTCAGGTATTCCTCCTTTGCCTCTTAGGGTAGCGCAGGCTGAGGGCAGGCTGTAGCGTTCAGGAGGAATGTGAGCTAGTAAAGAAGCAGACCAAACGACAATAGTACTGTGGTACTAACATAAAGGAATGGCCAACCAAGTTTGTATAATAATAGGATCATTTAGATAAACTGACAATACAAACTAACCAAAAATACTATAACCTACCCCTGTAATTAAAAACACAGAGTATACAGACCATGGAATAAAGGAGGCACTCCGGGTCTAACATAGAGGACCACAGGCACTGATTTCAGTAGCATATGTCTAAGTTATTGGAGATGTCTTTAGGAAGGAAGGAAGTGGCATTATACAAGTCAAAAGGGCTTTCAAGGTGGGGCAGGGTGATAAGAAGCCGCCAAAGATCTTGAGATGGTTGTCTCTAGGGCTCAACCGCATCGAGCCAGGCTTCTAGGTGCTTTGCTGCTGTTTGACATGGTGTTTAGGCGGGTGAGTAGCGAGGTGGCATCAAGTCAATTTGATACAAGGGCTCCAGATGGGACGAGTCAGAATTCATGCCACATCGAGACAATGGCCTCCTGCATGTCGAGTCACATTCAAGAAGGGTCGGGACAAGACTTTCAGTGAATTAAGTCAGCTGTCAAGATGCAGCAGTCCGCTGCTTCCAAAAGGTGGAGAAGATGGTCAAGTTGAGTTCAGATGATTGACTTTTAATGGATCGAGTCAGCGTCAAGATGGCTCGAAAAGCAGATAAGCAGATTGAAGCACTTAGAGTGCCAATGGTAGCACTGCATGTCCAGTAGGGGCGTTAAGTGAGTCGAACATGATCAAGCAGTCTCAAAAAGTGTCTTGAGGCTTGGGATTTTTCGGGGTATTTGAGTTGCTGAGAGACCCAGCCTAGGGTCTCCACAGCCAGCAAAGGAAGACCTTGCCTCTGCACTTCCGAACCATGAAGGTTTGCAGAGAGCTCTTGAAGGGTTTTGTCACCTCCAGTGAGTAGGTCCTGGGTCCAAGTGGTCTCAGCTGCAGCAGGTCTTGTTCAGCCTTAGTATCTCCAAATGTTGCCTTGGGATGGATAGAGGAAAGAACGTTCATTTTCCTTGGAGCTCTATATCATTGCCTCTATAAAACAGGACTTTGGAGCAGAATCTATTCACAACAGATTTCCAGGTTAATCCTTTTTCTTTAAGAGTACAAAGATGAATGAACTCACCTCTTATATAAACAAAAGACAGCAGCAGATTGGTTCCCTTCTACCCTTCTGTAAGGGGGTCCAATTCAGACTGCTGTTTTAGAATCTCCTTGCCTGGTGATCTGAAACCCAGAGTGCTTTGTCTTCAGTAAATGGAAAAGGGGAAAGGAAGTTTGGGAGCCGTAGGAAATTCAAGATGGTGGATCCCTTTTCGAATTGGAAAGTCCTCTCCTGTTCGTCTCTACAACCCCACACCCTGCTTCTTTGCCCACCTGCAACAAAAAGGCTGTGTTAATTTAACACCCTGACGTGACTTCCCTTGGCCTTCAAATGCCTTCCATTTCCAGCACTTGTCTTGAGGGCAGTTTCTCTTGTTCCTGGAGGTGACAACCCTTGCCTAGGAAAAACAAAGGTATTTGCTGGGGTGAAGCCCAAATGGGTTAGTTTGGGCTCAACTCAGCCCCGGGCAGTGAATACAAAGGAAGAGTTTGCTATGTCATAACTAGACATGGTTTATATTTAGATTTATTTGAGCAAAAGCGGGTTCCTATTAACTATCTCAAAACATCTGTAATGAATAGCTCAGAAATAGCACACAAACTATATAGTGTTTCAAAAATTGTATTGAGAATTTAAATTCCAAGTAAAATAAGTTATGATGCATATGTAACACCAAATTTAGAAGCTCTACCCTCCCCCCCTTTTCCCACACAAACACTTTCTTACACGGTAACAGACAATGGACTAACATCAGAGCCATTTATCTGACATGTCCCAACACAGGGTCAGGCAGAGTCAGGCAATTGACAATAACCACGCACACCTGACAGCCCTTTACTTTCCCCAAAGGGATAAAAGGCAGAGCACGAAAGCATGAGCAAGGCCGAATGCACGAGGAGACAGCTACACCAAACCGGCAGTTCAAATGGAGAAGAAAGGCGGTGAGACCTGGAAGGAAAATGAAATAGGAATTGCCCTTGCCCTTTTCACCTCAGACCCGCGAAGCCTCCGAAAGGGAAATTATAAGACCGGGAATTACAGCGGGCGTGCAGAGCAGCAGATGTCAATGGTACGCGGGGGCTCCTGCTTTGATGACATAAGCAGAGAGGGAAGCTGGCTACCATGGTACTATTCTTTTTTTTGATAATACATTTTATTGATTTCAGACAAACAAACAAACAACATAAGCACACTGTCGATACAGGTCATTGATTGTTTCCCACCGTTATTACAGACAACATTTCAAATCTGAGTTCACTGCCCCTTCACAGGAGCTACATTCGATTCCCACGCTTTATTGGTACCCTGGATGTCGAGGGGCGCCACATTCTCTTTTCTTGTTCGCTTATACAGAGTCACCTTTCAATGGCCGTCTTCCCACTTTTGCCATACCTTCTGCGCCTTGGCCGGACATCCTCTGGCCGTGTATACCCTGTGTTCCATTGCAACACAGATGTCTACGTCTGTCGTCCATTGTCCATAACTCGGAGTCACCTCCGACCCCCATTTCTGAGCAATGTTTCTTTTGATAAGTGCGGTAGTGGTGAACACAGTTTTTCATATTTTGTCAGGTCAACCTCATTGTCTATTCCCAACACTAGCAGCTTAGGATCTCTGGGGATCTCTTTACCTAGGACTCTAGATAGCTCGTTGCAACATGCGTTCCAGAACTGCTGAATGTGTGTGCATGTCCAGAGTATGTGAAAGAAGGTACCTTCCTCTGTTTTGCATCGCAGGCAAGTTGGGTCATTTATCCTTCCCCATTTGTAGAGAGCCACTCTAGGATAGTATACTCTATGTAGTATCTTTAACTGAATCAGCCTGAGCCTTGACGATATGGCTACCTCCCTAGGAAACATCAGAGCCATGACCCATTCTTCTGGTAGTATTGTACCCACATCAGTCTCCCATTTGGTCTGTAGTGCTCGCAATTCTGTCGTGCCAAAGGAGGTTATGGCACTATACAGGACCAACGTCACTTTTTGAGTGATTCGCTCCGGGAAAAGGTTCCTTTCTAATGGGGTGAATTCCGGCAATGCAGTCATATCACGGAGGTTGCCCTGTAGTGCGTGTTGCAACTGAGTGTAATGATATTGTTCGGTTTGGGAAATGCGAGGTTGAGCACCAGCTCCGAGAATGGAATTACCATGCCCTCACTCACGACATCACCCAATGTTAGTGTTCCATGTTGGGACCAGAGCGGCCATTTGGGGAGATTATATACACCCGGGAGATTTCTGTTGTTCCACAGTGGTTGGGCTAGCGACAGCTTGTTGCCCCATCCCACAAATTTGTGTGCGTCCGTCCAGATTTGGGTTAGGTGTGTCGGCATATTGGAAATGTTTGGACAAGCCCTTTTCCTATAAAGATACTGCATGACAGGGTTTTTAGGAGTGTCAACTTCTAATGAGCGGTTATGCGGCGCGGATTTGTCCCAGTGCAATTGGTCATTTACGATTGTCAATTGGCTGGCCCAATAGTATGTCTGTATCCGGGGAAGCCCTATTCCGCGCTCCCAAATGGATCTTTGGAGCGCGGCAAGTGCTATGCGGGGGGAGCCATCATTCCACAGCAACTTTCGGATTGATTGATCTATTTTCCCGAATACGTTTGGGGGGGACGTGAAGTGGGGCATTTTGTAATATATATAGGAGTCGGGGCAGGGACATCATTTTAAAGAGCGCTGTTCTGCCTAGTAGCGTCAGGGGGAGGGATGCCCAGTTTTGGGAATCTTCCGCGAGTCTCGTCATCACTGGGTGTAAGTTTCTGGGGACATAGTCATTAAGATTATTTGTGACGCGTATACCCAGGTACTTGAATTGCTCCCTTTCAACCTGATAGGGGCATTGTGGGGGTACCGCTTGTTCTACCTGCCCCAGCGGGAACAGGATGGACTTAGCCCAGTTAACCTGCAGGCCGCTGAAGGCGCCGTATTTTTGTAGCAATCCGGTCACTATGGGACAGGATCTTACTGGATTGTACAGATATACAAGCAAGTCATCAGCATATAGGGACACCCTGTCTTCCCAGCTTTCTGACCAGCGGAAGCCCTTCCATGTCTCATTGCCTCTCGATAGTATCGCGAGTGGCTCGACTGCTATCGCGAATCTCATGGCTTTCAGAGGGCATCCTTGCCTGGTTCCCTTTCCTATTTCAAAGGGGTTTGATGTATAACCGTTTACCTTTGTGACTGGTATTGGTGCTTTATACAGTAGTTTGACCCAGCTCATGAATTCGGGCCCAAATCCCATTCTTTGCATTATCTCCCAGATCGCTTCCCAGTTCACCGAATCGAACGCCTTTTCAAAATCTACCGCCAACAGGGCTAGTGGGCCCTGAAAGGTGGGCGCGTTTTCTATCGCCGTATGTAAACGATGTATGTTCATGCGCGTGGATCTTTGTGGCATGAATCCACATTGATCCGGGTGAATCAAGGAGGATATAATTGGCTGGAGTCGGTTAGCTAGTGTTTTCGCTAGGATTTTGGTTTTGGTGTTGATGAGAGAAATCGGTCTGTAAGAACTGCATCTATCCGGGGGTTTGTCTGCTTTGGGTATAACCACTATAGTGGCTTGTCTCAGGTCTCGTGGGAGGAATCCCTCACTGTGGGAAGTTTCATACATTTTCAATAGATGTGGTGTAATTAAGTTTGTACCCATTTGTTTCCACACCTCTACCGGGAAGCCGTTGGGCCCCGGGGTTTTCCCGGGTTGGAGGTCCACTATGGCTGCGGACAGTTCGTCCTCTGTGATATTCGTGTCTAGGAGGGCAGTTTGCTCGGGTGTTAGAGAGGGAAGGGTAACTTCCGCTAGGATTGTGGTATCAATGGGGGAGGTCGGTGCTTTGTAGAGCTCCCTATAATAGGAGGCGAACCCCTCCGCGATGTCCTGGTCCGCTGTTACGAGTGTGTCCCTCTGTGCCCTAATCGCCCTGACATGTCTGAGCCCTTCATCTCGCTTCTCCAGCCATGCCAGCATTTTGCCCGCTTTATCCCCAGTTTCGTACACTCTAGCCCGCATTGCTGTGTGCGCCTGTTTGGCGTTGTCGAGGGCTATGTTCTGTAGTTGTTTTTGTGCTAGTTGCAATGCCCGGAGAGATTCTGGTGTGCCTTGGGATATATGGGCTGCCTCTGCCCTCTGCACTCGCAATTCCGTTTCCTGGATTGATTTAGCTTGTCTTTTCTTATGGGCCGCAATCCAGGAGATAAGTTCCCTCCTTAATACCGGTTTATATGCTTCCCATACAGTTGTTGGGCTGCCTACAGAGTGTTCATTCACTTCAAATTCTGTAGTTTTTTGTACATGCTCCAACAGTTCTGGGAAACCCAGGTAGTAACTGTTCAGCTGCCAGGTAGGTGGGGGGGTCTGTCTATCGGTGTTGATTTCTATCATGAGTGGGGAGTGGTCTGATATGCCTCTGGGTAGGAACTGCGCTGCACTTACTTGGTGTATTTCAGATGTTGGCAGAAAAAAGTAGTCAAGCCTTGATAATGAGGCGTGTGCCCCAGATAGGAACGAGTATTCCCTCGTGCCAGGGTGTAGGTGCCTCCACAGATCTTTCAGTCCCATGGCATCCGTAAATGTGGCTAATTTAGTGCGCGTGGAGGGGTTTCTCGCACGGACATGTGTGCGATCAAGCTCCAGGTTCATTACCTCATTGAAGTCTCCCCCCACTATCACCAAGTTCGAGGGATCTGCAGTGATTAAGGGTGTTGAGTCGTCGATTAGGAAGGTAAGTAAGGTTGGTGGAGCATAAATGGCTAACATGGATATGGTGCGTTCCCAGAGAGTCCCGGTTATATGTACATATCTGCCTCCCGTGTGCTGTGCAACGGATAACAGTTTGAAGGGCAATCGCTTGTGTATTACGATCAGAACTCCCCGGGCCCCCATGTAAAAGCCTGAGTGCAATGCTATGCGGTAATTTGTTCGCTTGAAAAGGTTGCAGTTCGTGCCCGCTAAGTGGGTTTCCGTTAGGAAAGCTGCGTCTGATGCATGTCGATTTAGTTGTTGTAAAACAAGGCGCCTCTTAATGCTACTGCCCAGCCCATTCACATTCCAGGTCATAATCTTAATGGACTTGGTGTTATTCCTGTTGTTGGATTCCATCATATCAGATAGGCATTGGGTGTGGCGGGTTGTGCTGTGTGTCCCCTGTGGTAGTGAACTTTATCTCTCTGGTGGGAGCCAGATCCCGACCTATAGTGTGCTGTAACTTCTGTGCCCGAGTGGAGCCACGGGCCATTTTAAAACAAGGAACTAAACAAATAGCTTCTGATGCAGTTTCAAACTCCCCTAACCCCTCCCCATAGTCCGCCCCAACATGAAGTATCTGTCGCCCGAACATCAGTCCGAGCTCGCCAATGGTTTTCTCAGACAACAGTTAACAACCCCTACAACTTCTACAACAGTTCCCACGTAACTAGGGGGGTGCGTGTGTCCGAAATGGCTGCTATATGTTTCCTCATCCGTGTCAAATACCTTGCTGCATTGTTTCCATCGGATGCCGATCCTCCGTCGTGGGTCCTGCCATTTGGGTGATCGCTGGTACCCTGTCTCCCGTCTCAGCCCTCTCCCACAAGTGGTGGCATAATGTCATCAAGGTTCAGTGGCTGGTCCGGGGGGGGGTCTCTGGCTGGAGGATTTCCAGGGTGCGCGGGTCTGCTTCTTCGATTCGGTCTCCAGTCAGCATCTATGTGTAGTTCTGCCCACCTCCATGCCTCTTTAGGGTCAGTGAAGTGGACCGTCGTCCCTTTATGGAAAATTTTCAGTTGGGCCGGAAAGATTAGGCCATATTTTACATTCAGAGAGCACAGCTGTTTTTTGATTTGCTCAAATGATTGCCTCGCCTTTTGCACTTCTCTGGTATAGTCCGGAAATAAGGCAATTCTGGAGCCGTTATGGGTTATCGAGCCCCTCGTGCGTGCCATTTGCAACAATGCGTCCCGGTCTCTGTAATTCAGGAACCTTGCCACCACCGTGCGTGGCGGGAATCCAGGCGGGGGACGCCCAGTGGGCACTCGGTGAGCTTGTTCTATCGAGAAGAATTTGGAGAAGCTCTTTTTATCGAACAGATCGATGAGCCATTGTTCCAGGAACAGTTCCATGCAGTCACCTTCGACCTTCTCAGACAAGCCTAGGATGCATACATTGTTCCGTCTCGATCTGCCCTCTCCTTCGTCTACTCTCGCTTCCAGTACCTTCAGGCGGCCCGTGGTTCTGTGGAGTTGCTGCTCCAGGTTCCTTAGTCCATCCTCCGTCCCAGATATACGCTGTTCGGCCTCACCAGTGCGGGACGTCAACTTTTGGAGATCATTGCGTAGCAGCGAGACATCCACGCTTATTCCATCGATTTTCTGTTCCATGGAGGCACGGGAATCGGCGATCGCTGCCATAATGTCCTTCAGAAAGATTGCTCCTGTTTCCTCCTCCATTGTTTCACTGCAGTCTTGCTCTACCGGCGCATTCGCCGCAGCAGTGGTGAATTGGTCAATTTTGCTTTGAGTACTGGTTTTCTTGGATTTTTCTTTTCCCATGTCAGAGGTCTTTACACAGGAGTTTCTGCGTAACATGTGCTGCCAGTGCGTCCGCTGTCCGATAAACACCTTTCAATTTGGGCGGCTGTGTGCTGGGGGCCAGTTAGGGCTTGGCACGGGGACAAGTCTTGGTTTGAGGCGCCTCAAGCTCTTCTTTTGCAGGCTTCTCACTTACACTCATGCGGTGGCGCAGCCGTGTGCCGCGCGCGGGGCGCTCTAGGGAGTTTTGTCTGTGATCGCTGCCCCTTCGACCAGGCCTGTCCTTGTGTGCGACCTCATCAGGCATGACACTTTCTCTCCCCCGGATCGTCTGGCGGATGAGCGGGAAGCTCGCCCCCCCCTCAGCGGGACGGGTGTCGGGATGGAGGCGAGGTGGCATTCCTCTCGCGGGCAACCCCCGCACAGCCCCGCTCCGCGCCTCGCCTTATGCTACTGTCCACCTGCACCCGCCCCGCGCCGGGGGACGTCCCAGGCCCGCTCTCCGCACCTCTCGTCCCCGTTAGCCAGCGTCCGTTCACAATCTCGTATCTTTGCTGCGTAGGCAGGTTTACATCGGCACGTAGCACGGCGCCATCTTGGAATCGCTTCCTCGGGACACTTCCAGATCTCTATCCTCCGGACGCCTCGCCGTCTCACTTTTTGCTACGGTTTTCTCACCAAAATTCGCAGCAGCGGTTCCCCTCGCCGAGGGTCTGATGAATAGTTGTCGTTCGACACGGATGGCAGGTGATTTAAGCAGGATGTATGTAGCAGGGCCGGGAGCTCGAAGGCTCACGTCCACATCGTTCCTCAGCTGGCCATGCCCCTCCATGGTACTATTCTTGACTCCAGAGAACAACGAAGCCAACGAGTTCAGCACAGCCGGTGAGTCGGAGGAAGCTGATAGTAAACCGAACTGTGTTGAGCCCAAGGTTGCATGTAGCAACATTTTGCACGCAAGGAATCCGAAAGAGAAATAACTTGTGTATGTGTTTGAACTTAAAAGAAAGTCCAGTTGAGGTCCAGGTGCAGAGGTATCCGGCACCACGTGGGCGCTCATTCGAAAGACTCTGTCCGGGACCTGTTCTTTAAAACTACAAGAACCAGAAGCACTAGAAAAGGGTGGCTTGTGGCATCAGAGTGGTCCTACAAGGGTTACCTCAAATCCCGTGTACAATACAAAGTCTCTGACCCATTGTCAGAGGAAAGCTAGGGGAAGGGAACCCTGTTTCCAATAGGATTGTGAACTGTACGAAAAGGCAAGTCTGAACCCGACAGAGGGATGCCGAAAGAACGCTAGGAGAAGGAAAACCCTGCTTTCTGATGTAGGGAAGCAATACATTAAATGTTTTAAAGAAAGGCTGTAGTGAACCTGATGGAGGAAGGCCCATTTTAGCAAGGAGGATCCGAGCCCGGCGGAGAGTAATTGACCAAGGTACGAGAGCACCAAAGGAAAAATTGTTTTGTTTGTTTGTTATTTGAATCAGCAAGCCTTCCACGGCAAGAGACTTTTTCAGGAAATAGTCTTAGCCTCTGAAGGTTTTGATAGTGTTAAACTTGAACTGTGAACCTCGTGCTGACGAGGCCAAGGAGTGTGCTGTGCTCGAAAGTCCCACCTTGTTTTTTTTTTTTTTTTTTTTATTATTTGTTTATGGTTTGTTTAACCTTTACAAAAATCACATTCTAATATGAGTTACAATTTAAAATATCTACAAATCCTTTGCAATCCCGTTAAATCTAACCTAAAATCGAAAATATCATACATACATTTAACATTTCAGCAGGATAATAAAGCAGCCGGATATTACCACAGTATCAAAAATCCAAAGTAGTGACAGTACCAGACAATACATACATTACACCAACAGATCATTTTTCCCGGCTAATTCCCGTTCAATGATAACAAGGAAGTTTGTTAAACAGATAATAAGTGTTATACTTCTTCCCCCCATGCATCGTTGCCAAAGCGATTCCCTACTCATGCTCGTCTCAGTATAGAGGTGGGTGGTAAAGCATCGTTTTCGCTCCAGTTCGAAGCACCTGCAATATACAGTAAGGTGCTTCAATGATTCAACTATATCCGGTAATTGGCAGAATCTACATAATCCTCTCAATGCATTATTTTTGTACTTTTGCCAGAACATAATCTTTTCATTAGTAAGCATCTGATTCAGGCGAAATCTTAAGTAGATCCTTCTTACAATATTGCATGGAAACGCGATCTGATACCTTGGGCGAGATCCCCATTGTCTTATAAATTTCGCATATTCAGTGTAAGTTTGGTACTCCTGAATCTTTTCTGTCAACAGACACCAGTGGTATCTGCAGTATTTAGTCTTACATGATGGTAACCCCAATACCAATTCCTCATGTGAAATCATAGCATCTGAAAGGAATTGTTCCATCCTATTCTTAAATATCAAGATCGACCGAGGATGCCCCTTCTCAGTCATTATTGCAAGCTCTTCATACAATGAATTCTTAGGAGGAGCTAGCATTTTCCCATAGTTGGTCAGCATTCGCCAATGCCATTTAACTGATAGTGGTAGAATTCCCAACTCATAGCAAACAATAGCATTTGGTATGGACATTGCAAGACCCAGAACCTTTTTTAACATTTTCCCCTGGATAGTATCCACAATATCATCCATCTTGTAAAAACAAGGATCCAAAGCATATAACAAGATTGGTTCGATCTTTTGTTGGTAAAAGGTAAGCATTGGTATCATTGAAAATTTCCCAAGGCGATTGTACACCAATTTAAGCCGTGCAGTCAACGATTGGGCTTTTTTGGTTAAAACTAACTTCCAGTTCTCACAGGAATTACTACATGCCAGATGATAACCCAAATAACGCATGGATGGAGCCCTCGGAATCGCAGAGCAGTCAATCGACCATGTAAAATTTTTAATTTTTTGACGTCCTTCATTAAATGTAATAATAAAGGATTTCTCTGTATTAATCGTTAAATTATGTTTACATGCAAAGGTATGAAAAAGGTTCAATTTAGTCTGTAATCCATAGAGGGTCCTATCGAAAAACAGTAAATCATCCGCAAAACTTAGCCAATTCAATGCAATAATACCCAATTTTGCAGGAAAAATCACTGCCTCTTGCCATTGATCGTCTAAATCCAATAAGTAGAGGTTAAACAGGACTGCTGCAAGATTGCAGCCTTGTTTCAGTCCTATCTCAGTCCGAATGGGTTCGGTGAGCACACCAGCCTTGGTGAGTCGAATGCGATATGTTGTATGGTGGTGCAGAGCCGCTATGATTGAAACTAACTGTGATGAGAAACCAAATTTAATCAATTTATTCCAAAGTAGCTCTCTGATTACTGAATCAAACGCAGCAGTAAGATCCAAGGCCGCCATGTAAACACAACCCGCCTTGTCCATTTTGGTTTGCTGGTACAAATGGGCAATAATAGTTGCGTTGAGCTGGCAGCCCATGAATCGTCGAAAGCCAGTTTGGAATTTGGATAGTAAGTTCGACTGATTAATATATTGGTTAATGGCTTGTAGTAGGAGATTAGTAAAGATCTTAGCCGAGGCATCCATAAGAGCAATCGGCCTGAAGTTCCCAGGGTCGGTCATAGGCCCCTTTTTATAAATTGGCACAATGATCGCAGAGCACCAGGAGGCGGGGATGTGCCCAAGATAATAAATAGCGTCAAATTTGATTTTTAATAATGCCGCCCACATTTCCGGATTAAGCTTGATAAGACATGGCGGAATGCCATCTGGTCCTGGAGCTCGCGACCCCTTAGATTTTGTAATGGCCAGGTGTATTTGCTCATTAGACCATGGACAACCCTGGAAAATGGGATGAAATGACAATCTCTCCTCTAATATAAATTGACTAGGCATAGCAAATTTTACTCTGATATGATTTACCCAGGAAACAGCGGAGATAGCTGATTCCTCAATCTGCTCGGCTGTGCCAAACAGGGTGCGCATAGTCACCCATAGATTCCTAGCGTTTTTAGAAATTAAGACAGCCATGAGATTCTGATTCTTAATATTGAACAGCTCATATTTCAGCCGTTTGATTTGGGATTTATAGTATTTGTTAATCTCCGCCTTAGTCTCCGCGTAATCACAGTCAAACTGTTTGCACAAACCTAATTTTCTGATTCAATACCGTTTTTCTTTCCTTAGATCAACAATTCTTTGACTATATTGGTATAGGTGTTTGGGTGGATTCCTGCACTCAGACGCTGCCTTCAAGTTAGATATATGCACCGCTATTCTAATGGAATTCTGGACCTCTTGCCACACACACATAACACCTTTACTCTCAACACTCACTTTAATCAACGGGTCCTCTAGAATTGCAGCACTAAAAGATTGACATTTTCTAGAGGTCCACTTGATTGATAATCCCACCTTGTCCCATGCTTCAAACGTGGGGGAGGTAAAGCCAGCCATACCATGCTAACTTATCATTTTGTGAACACTTCTTTCTTTTCTGGTGAACATTATGCCACACATTTTTTGTAATTTAGTAGTAAGGATTGGCAATCATTTAGTATAGGCCCTTTTTATTTCACAAGACGCCAGTAGGACTGCCTTATTATTATTTGATGGTCGTAGCTTGCTCCCATCTTAGATTTTAGTTTAGATTAGGCGTTTATCTCACCCATTATAAAGTTCAACAAACACCCTTGAACTGTGATCACTTGCGTCTGTCTTTACTGTTGCCACCATGAGTTCCTTACACCCGCCTGGTGTAAGATCCAAGAATACTGTGTCATGGGCGAATAAGTGAGCCATATGGCACTTTTTGTAGTGAGGGTGGGACAATTCTTATCTCACTCGTTAGGGCTAAAATCGTAGAGAAAATGAATAAATAAAAATGGAGCCAATCATCATCCCTGTTTAATCACCTTATTGGTATTAACATTCTGGGTAAAATTAGATGGACAATATAGTGGAGCATGAGTTTCAGAGTAGCAAGCTTGTATCAACTTCAACACAGCACTTGCAACCTTGAGTGTTTCTAGCTTCTGACAAAGAATATTTGGGACTTTCAAGTTTGGGCTATTGCTCACTTATCTCAGTTCCTGTCCCCTTTGCTATGTCTGCTCAGTGCCTGCCTCCCCTTGACTAATCTTATGGGAATCCCTTGGATCCCCTCTATCATCGTGTTGTCCGCAGTACTTTGAATTCCCTGGCTTGACAGCAGGCTTCTGAGAAGGGGGCAAACTGTCCGAAAATCCAATAGTAGGGCCATTCAAGGTTACTCTTATATTCTTTCCCGGTATAATGGAATGTAGTACATTTTTAATCTCCACCAATGAAGAGCCTATAGAAGCCAAGTGACTTAGAATGTTGGAGTCTCCCTAATAGAGTGATTTAAAGATTCCTCCAAATCAAAGAGAGTTGGGGGAATTGTACGGGATGATAGGTTATCCTCAATGGGGGGAATTAGCTTTTGCCAGAGAGGTGTTCCCAGTACCAGGGCCCTGACCCCGCACTCACCAGCTTCGGCTGTCGTAATCACAGTCTTCTCTGAATACAGCAAACTCCCCTGGTCCCTTATGACCCCTACCAACTCCGGAATCAGTTTAACACTAGGAGCTTTTATCTACCGGTTCCAGCCATTATCAACCATGAGAATCCGAGTTCCCAAAGGAAACACATCTCCTCTACTTTCTTCTTCGTCTGGTAGATTATACAATGGGAAAGCTTGAGTACCTCCCTCCCGTTGGCTAGTAAGGGGGAGGGAGGGAGGGATGGATCGCACACCAATGACGTAGATGTTCTAAGCAATCTCCAAGCAATGCTCATACTAGTATCTGTCAATTGAGCACTCTAGTACCTCCAATATAAATCTATCTGAGGGCGTGTTGGTGGCACTATTGGTTCAGTGGAGATATAAGCCGTATAACTTCCACCCTAGAGTAGTGGTTCCAAACTGGGAGCCAAATCAATCTTGACAGTCCTGAGGGTTATCCTCCCTGTTGCCCTCAGGTGTTGATGCCTCCTCTTACGCTACCGCCAAGCCGTGGTCCTCTTGGACTATTGCTAACAGCCCAAAATTTGACAAAGGGTTTACGGCCCACCTAAAGGTTGCTCAGTAGGACAGAGGCATACCAACCTTTGTAAATGTGACTGTTACGATGTTTGGCTCCTCAGTGCCCACGTAATGCGTGTCTGCCTCAACCTAGGCCCTACCAGAGGTATTCCCTGGTTAGCTTTAGGCTTTCTACATCCAGGGCATGTTGCTTTGCTGGTATCCGCCCTAGTTAATCTCATCTTCTCCACCATATTAGCCCCCATATAGCTAAGTTACATTAATACTCAAGATCCGAACCTCTGCCCCCTTGTGCGCCAATTAGGCCCCACAAATATGTGCAGGGGCTAAACAAGTTGGGAAGAGGACAGCACTTCCGCTGGGATCGGGTTTGAAAGCTTGAGATCCAAATGTTCGAGGGAGAAAAGACTGAAGATTACTTTTCCAAAATAACCTTTGGTCTTTTCTCCCCTGAACATTTCTGACTTGGTCCCGCCCTACACCCATGCCCCCACCCACACCCCCTTACTTACGATGCCACTGCCGACTCACTGTGTCCCTGCGACACCTGTTCCCTTTCACTTCCGTGATCGGGAACCAGTGCTGCATGGCCCTTTCCTTTTTTTTTTTTTGTCTTTTTGGGATGGCTGCAGGGGGACACCGCCACAACTCCGCTCACAATATAGTGAGCAATGGTGCGAGGACACCCCCGCAGCCATATTTGTTTTGGTGGCTTTTTGGGATGGCTGCGGGGGACACCCCCGCAACTCCCGCTCACAATATAGTGACCAATGCTGCGGGGAACACCCCTGCAGCCCCCAACACTGAATGCGTGATTTGGTTGAACTTTTCAGCCGCTCAGAATTTTCATGGCAAATCACGCATTCAGCTTTTAAGTTGGGTAAATTTGGACTTTTCCTTTCCGCTGCACTGCCTCTATGGACAGCCACGCACATCCAGTGTCCACCATGGGCCCCCTCCACCTCTCTGCTAGGCCCCACAGAGTCCTCAATCCGCCCCCTCCTCCCCTGTTCCACTAAGACTGATGTTGCCTGAAGAAGGGCAGGGATAGTATATACCAAAAATGTGCCCGTTTTTTAACGGAAAACAATAGTAATGTATAAAAGAAAAGTATCAAATATAGGAATAAAAGGCACAGTGATAGAAAAAATAAAGTGAGGTGCTGCCAGGAGGGGTTGGGGGGGCCTCCAAACACAAAAATGTGGGGTGCCAAATGCACTCACCGCTTGTTACTCATTGCTAGTTGCTGGCTCAGACTTCCTAGGTCCTCAGGCCTCTATCCGTCCCGGAGAGGGCTCTCCACACTTTTCTCCCTCTACTTGGGCCTTGGGGTCCAGGGTGTTTGGTCATGGTCGCTAGCTCTGTCAGGGTAGTGCAGCACAGCGCGATGCGTCAGAGAGTTTCCTTGGCACAAGAAAGAGGAGAAAGGACCCTAGAATCGTCCGTCCTCCGTCAAGCCGCACTGGCATCCTCTTCCGACAGATGCTCTGTTACTTCCCAGACCAACAGATTTGTTTGTTTTATACAATACGTAATACTGCTTTATTTGTTTCTCAAGATGGCAGCTTTTGTATTGTCTATGTTATGTTCCTATCTGTTTTAGATATATCAAATTATGTTAATACAATTTTTGCAACATCATATATTTTGTGTGCTGTTTTTGAACTGTTTGTTACAGATGTTTGAAGATAGATACTAGGAACCCACTTATGTTCAAATGCATATAATCCATTGGTTCCTAAAGAACTGCACCTTTGGTACGTATAACTATATTTAGATTTGACATCCTGGGGCTGACAATTTTAGTGGTTATTTGAGACTCAGGTTTGCGCATGGCCAACAGGCAGTTCCTTACATATTGGACTTTTGATTCCAATGGTTATTGGTAGGAATGGACATTTCAATGTGTGACTGCCATGTTGCCATACCTCAAGTCCTCTGCTGGGAGGTGTCAGTAGATAGGCTTAGCAAAGTCAAATGTGTGCATTTTTTGCAGCATTATGAAAGGGGTGTCTGATTAGCAGACCTCAATTTCAGTGACAGAACTACCCGTGTCATTTTATTAATGCACATTTTTTTAAAAAAAGCTTAGGCTATTTCCACCCTCACAGACTGCATTCTGTAACACACATATTATGAAATTGTGAGGTCTGGATGAAGCTCTGCAACTGAGATGCCCCAACTGGGAGCAGAGACCTAGGTCTTAATTCAGATGGGTCGGTAGGGTCCACAGATGCATTCTTAATAAAAGTCTTATTTTGCTTTGTTTGAGGCAGACGATCAACCTTGCATAACATGAAGAGAATTGTTGATGATGAGAGGTGGCTATGCTGGACAAATGACCATGAGTGGTCTTCCCTGAGCAAGGGTCCAAGTAGGATAATTGCTTGAATTTGTGTATGCAGGTCAGGATATCCTGTTTGGAAATCAAAGAAGAAATTGGTGGTTGTTATTGCCAGATGATTTGCCTAATAAGGAAGAGGGAACAACTCCACATTTATTAATAGATTTCTGTATACCTCCTTTGCCTCTGATTTTGTTTGAGGGAAGCATAGGTAGCTGACTGCAAACGTCAGTAGAGACTGGAACAGTGTTCAGCAATGCTGTGATGAAAGATAGATTGCTAGTAATAGAGAACAGATTACAGGGATGATAGCAGGAATAGCATTCTAGGGTAATTGGTTTTGGGGTTCCTCTCCATATGGGCAAGGCTAGGATAATGATGGAAGGTTGGCCTAGCGACAGGGTGAGATCACGAGGGCAGAGGGAGCAGGACATTTTGAAGTTGTTGTAGGAACTAGGTAAATTGGCATCAGGTAATAAAATCACGGCAAAAATGTCGGTGGTAAAGAAATCGTGGCAAAAATGCTGTGGTTTGACCATGTAAAAATGTGTACCCCATTATACCATTTAAGGGGAGCGGGAATCCGGGGGTTGCGGGGGTGTCCCCGCATCCTCTACATGATTGTGGCAGTAAAACCACAGCATTTTCGCCGTGATATTTTGTGTTCACAGCCATTTTTGCCGCGATTTTGAGACATGGAACAGGTGAAATGTACAGGCCCCAGGAGCCCAGTGGAAAAGGCTATTGTTTAAGATATGTTTACTGTGGCTTTCCTTGGAGCATTTTGTTTCAAATTAGTGTGGCCCAGGGCAGTCAGGGGATTTCTTGCGGCAGGATGTCTTGGTAAAAAGGAAATGGCTGGACATTTTCATCAGACAGCCAAAAAGAGAACAAAATATGGTTGAAGATCGTGTTTTTCAGGATTGGTAGGAACTCCGGGTGGACGGCAGAACATTCCTTTCAGTATAGAGTGGATTCAGTGGGAAGTAGACTTAGCATACAGGAGGAAAGATTGACGGAGTTGGGATGTGAAAGTGAGAAAGTTATGCACTGCATAAGGTCTTAAGGAAGACGCCGGACTGAACAATTAAAAGGGGACGAGGGAGGCAGGAAGATTCTGGAGCAGTTTCACACTGATGGTTTTCCTTTGACAGTTGATGGGAACAGTTGCATACAAGAGACATGGATTTGCAGACATTCTTTGGTGAAATGGACAGTGCAGAAAATGAGGTTGAGGATACACAGAACAAGGCTGCACTGCAACTATCAGTGGTGAGGCGGTCACTGATGGGAGACATGAGAAGAGTCATGGAGAGGATCGATGATTCTGATTTACCTGGGAAACCCTTTTGTGG
Source organism: Ambystoma mexicanum (assembly GCF_040938575.1). Classification (NCBI taxonomy): domain Eukaryota; kingdom Metazoa; phylum Chordata; class Amphibia; order Caudata; family Ambystomatidae; genus Ambystoma; species Ambystoma mexicanum. The sequence goes on from NC_090922.1 coordinate 135,549,348, forward strand.
TCAGTAACTTTAGTTTTATTTTGAATTAAGAAGATAGGGATGCCTTTGATTTAAATGCAGGAGGACTGGCCCGATACATACTTGTACCCGACTCCGTTACTACCTAGAATGGTATATCATGGGGCAGGGAGAGCAGGGGCCACATTCATGGGAAAAAGAAATTTGAATAAGAAAAATGAAGTTTCTGCTGGGTTTAGGGGGGTGGGCCAGTGGCACACCCGAAATAAAGTGCAAAGGAAAGAAAATGTTCAAGGAGGATGGGGTACGTCTGTATCCCTCAATGATGGAAAATGAGCATTGCATAGTGAAGCAAGGGGATGCATTGGAGAAACTTGTGGGGGAGTTGAAGAAGTAATGGGGGAAGAAAGTAGACTTACGGGAATAGTTTTCCCAATTGCTATTTGCACAGGAATTTCAGCTTTTAGCTTTTAACTGTAGAGAAGAGATTCAGTTGTTGGGTTTTTAGTTCAGCTTCCTTTCATCGTAGACAAAATGAATAAATAAAAATGGAGCCAATCATCATCCCTGTTTAATCACCTTATTGGTATTAACATTCTGGGTAAAATTAGATGGACAATATAGTGGAGCATGAGTTTCAGAGTAGCAAGCTTGTATCAACTTCAACACAGCACTTGCAACCTTGAGTGTTTCTAGCTTCTGACAAAGAATATTCCTGTTTATGGAATCAAAAGCATTTTACAAGTCTAAACATGCTAAATACAGCATACCTCCTCTAATCTTGCAATACTTCTCTATTAAAGCATTCAGGATAAGACAGTGGTCGAGAGTGGAACCTCCTTTCCTAAACCCTGCTTGAATGGCACTCAATATGTTATTACTCTTGGCCTATTCATCTAGCCTCAGCATCAAACATTGGGACGGACAGGCTAGCCAGGGAGAGGGATGCTGGATAAAGTGCCAGGAGTAGGAGAGAGCGGGATCCCTGTAGGAATTTTGTTAGAATGATGAGCTCAAGGAGAAGAGCATGGAGGTGGTTAATGCTTAGCGATGGACATTTTGGAAAAGGTTGTTCATTGAATGGGGGACTTTGGCCAAAGGGCGTAAAAAGGGTATAGACAGAAATGTAAGTTACATTCTGTTTTGTGCAGGTTTAATCTGTAAGATTCAGCTAGTTTAGCAGAGTTTTAAATTAAAGCTGTCATATTTAAGCAACCTTTTCAACTTGAGAGGAGCATCTTGTGTCGTGTACCATATCCGCTAGGTATTTTCCTGGCCAGAGCGAAGGGGTCTCCCCAACGAGGGTCATTGAGGGATTGGCATGAACCCACCAGGAAGAGTGGTGAGTGGTCCATAGCTATGGTATTTAACTAGAAAGAGAGTCAAGTGCATCACACTGTCCCACTTATACAATATTGTAAAGGAGCAGGGCAAACATGTCAACATTATTACTAAGGCAGTCGGTCAGCATTCCTCAGTGCATTTAGAGAGTTGGCAAGGTGAAGAAATTGTTTAGTGAAGGGATAGGAAGTGTGGGGGTCAGGTTTTACCTAAAGTGAAGAGCTCTGGTTGATAGAATCATGGTTGTGGTACATTTAGGAGGGCTTGGTTAATTCTGTTAAGATGGACAGGCAAGCCGTGGGGCTGCAGCGGAAGCAGCTTTTGGTGATGGGGAGGGTAATAGGGCACCCGTGGGGGCTGGGGGCACACTGGGCACATACTGGGCTCCAGAGGGCAGCCAGGAGTCGCGGCCGCCACCCCTAACGCCACCATGGCTCCGCCCCTGCCTTGGCGTGCAATTGGGGAGTCAAGGGGAGTCAAGGGCTAGTGGAAGGGGCAGGAGTTAAAGTTGCATGTTTACGTTATAAGCTGTGCAGCATTAGTCTGTAGGTCTGTTAGGCAATTTGAGCTAGGAAAGTGTTTAATCGAAAGCTCAAGCGTGCCACATTAAAAAAAAAAAATTGTATCGTATTGCCCAAAGAACAGTTATTGTACAAGCTATGACAAGCCGTCCAACAGGCTTGATACAGTAATATCAATCCTTCACATGCACTTTTTATTCCTGAATAGCCGTTATGTAAAAATGTGGAAATGATGCACAGAATTAATTTCCTTTACATTTTGTAGTAAAACATTGCAGGGAGTCAGCTTTTCTAGGTGACCATCGACATGACATTTATCAACAGAATTGCTCAAAAGTTGCCATTAATACATTCCTGTACACTACAGTACAAATTATGTGTTCTATCATGTCTTGGCAGGGGAGTTGCTAGGTCTGGAAAAGACCCGGGGCTACGCTGATGTCGGAACTGTCGGGACTGGGGGCTAGCTATAGCCTTTTGGTTGTAGCTCCTGAGATTCTATCTGGGGCTCCAACCAAAAGACCAGGGGCTATAGCCCCCTTAGCCTACCCCTAGCAACGCCTCTGTGTCTTGGCCTGGCAAAAACGCATTTTGGAAGATGCCTTCTATTCAAAAATCAAAATGTCCTCTTGTTGGCACTATCATGTTTTTATCAGCCCAAAATGTTGCGTAGAGTCTACTTGAGTACAAAGCTAAAGCAGTTGTGTACTGTGACCCTACTGCTCCGGGTCTGTTGGATGTATTGTAGGAGCATTGTGTATCACTTGCATTGTTCGATCTGTGCTGTGAGGCTGTGGATGTTTTGCAGTGTAGTAGTTTCTCAAAACCTATTTTGTTGTCTGTAAGGAGCCTTTTGGTGTTCTTGTTATCTTATCTCCATTCTTCACTGATGTCACCAGTTAGATTTGCACCAACATGCATTCTTACAGTGTTGTCACCTACATTGCGTGCAATGCCATGTTTATTCCTTATTCATGCTTTACTCTGCTATTGTCTGTGAGGTGTAGAACACTCTGGAGCTCATGTTGATCCAAAGTGCAATTTGGCGGCAGGGAGCTGCTACGTGTTGACATACACGTAGGCAGCTCCCTGCCGCCAAATTTACATCATTTGTAAGGCAGAGTCCTGCACTTTTGCACTCCGCCATGCAAAGTGAGTAAACGATGCCTGGCATACTTGCATGACAGGCAACATTTCCTTTTAATTGTGAATGCCGCTTGCCAGCGCTCGAAATTATGATTAAATGTTGCCCGACATGCTGGCATGTCGGGAAGCATTTCATTTTCATTGTGAACACTGCATAACATGCGCACATGATGAGCAATGTTCACAAATAAAAATACATTTTGCTGACATTCGGGCATGTTTGGCAACATTTAACTGTAATTGTATACGCTGCCTGTGAGCATGGCAGGCAGCATGTGCAATGGATTCCAACGGGGTCCATCTGCTTTATGCTGAAAATTCAGTTATATGTCACATTTGTGCTTTCTGGAGGTCGCACACAAAAAAGACCGATTTATTTCAGCCGATTATGTGCAGCCCTTAATAAGCTGAAAAAGCACTTGCCCGGGGTATTTTATTTTTTTATTCGGGAAGTTTCACCCCCTGAGCTTGCCATACTGCACCCCCACCCCTACCACATACATACACACAACCAATTGCATTTTCCACGTACCTTTACCCTTCACAAACATTTGTTTTCTGACACACACACACACACACACACGCACACTCACCTGATACTGCTGCGACTCCTTCGCGTGGTCTCCCCGTGGCTGTCAGCCCCTGCGCACACTCATATGCGTCGCAAAAGCTGATATTTCGATTTAGAAAGACTGCTTTGTGCAGTGAAAGGGCAGTCTTTCTAAAGCGATCTTTTTTAAAATAATTTCTTTTGTAAACAATATTTTAACTTATTACCGAAAATTCATGTCGGCTCAAATCCGGGAGCATTTATATGGCAGAGAGGAAGGGAGGTTACAGAAGCAAAGTTTAATTCTGCCACTCCTCTCCACCAAACAAATGATTGAAAATGAGTCGTGGAGTGAATGGAAGGCGTTACAGCATTACTCAAGGCTTTTACTTGTTGCATTCACATTACGGCTCATTGAAACATTAACTCCTTTGTGTGTATCTTTGTATCATGCTTCAGAGACCAAACAATTTGTCTGTTTTACTTTTGTGTCACCTGGTAGTTGTGCAACATCACGTGTTTGTGTAGCAACTATGCCAAGTATGTTGGTTAGTTATTCAATTGGAATTAACTGCTAACTGTGTAACAATATATGCTGTCTCTCTATTCTGTCCTCTGGAGGGCTGGTAAATGTCATGCATTCTGCTTGTCTGTTTTATGCTTCCGACACCTGTTTGGTGTGCAACACTTTGACCGTGTTTTTCCATAAGGTTATCTGAAGGGGGCTATAATGGCATGTGTTTCACATGTAGAGCCTCAGGGCACGGGTATTGTTTGTTTTTGTGAGTCATACTATGCATTTGTGTTCTTACCTAAGCAGCATCTCTGGGCCTGTTGGCTTTCCCTGGTATTAATAACCCACCTGCCAAATCAATAATCGTGATCAAAGTGAGGATATTTAACAAGGTCCCAGGTGCAGTTACTGGCCTGAAAAGCCTGCCTAGGACAGGACAGCAGCTATCAGCACCAAGGCATCCATCACGTTGAGGGTGCTCATAGTGTTTGTTTGTAGTATTTGAGAAATGACATGCGTGGAGTGTACAGATCTTTTAACAAGCAGACAGAAAAAGAAAAAAGATATGGCACCATGAAAATGGCAGGGGACCTACACAAAACCCCTTTTCAATGACCATAGATGGCCCATGCGAAGGAAAGTGAGAGAGAGAGACTGGCATGGATGTTGGAGAGATACTGCAGTTATGCAATCACGATTAATTGCTGTTACCTTGAATGGCCCACTGCATTGTGGGATTGTTTATGTACTGCTTTAGTGAGGCGTGTAAAAGTTGTCCTTGCCTGGCAGGGGTTGCGTGTGAAGTGGCATGTGTTTTGTGGGTCTGCCTTGAGTTTTGTAACCCTGACAACTTCTCCTTATAATGAATTGTGGTTTGGTTGTTTCTGTATCACCATTTTTCCCATTCACAAGAACTCCATGTGCTTGTTGATTGTATAAATGTTGCATGGTGGGGTACTTCAATTGGTCTGGATTCTTATTACATGTTGTACTTTTGTCTCCTTGTGAACTTACCATTCAAGTCCTACTTTGATGATGGATCTACAGAGAAACATGTGTGGGCTTTTCCGGTATGCTTTGTGTATTTGGTATAAAAAAAAATGGGATATAGGCCATTTCAAGCCAAAAAAGTTAGTCTGTGGAATCGTATGTGTGTGTGTTATGCGAGTACATCCATGAATACCATCAACATTATGGTGGTTTTAAAAGAGAAAAATCAAAACAAACCCTGTAGCTGTAACCTGAGAGTAGAATAGGTCATTTCAGGTAAACAATCATAAACACACTGCACCACCTAGAAACCATCATTGAAATGTCACTTCCCAAAAAGAGCTGATAAGAGCGATACGACAACGCACTATGGATGTATAAATTATTGAAAAAACTTTGTTTTTTTCCATATGAGAAATTCCCCTTTGTCTTTTAGGCCAGCTCTACTTGAGTTTTATCAAGCCACAGACTGAGAGTATTCAAGGATGCAACAAGCACACACCTTTCACCCATAATAACAACCATCAGGATGGAGCAGGTTGACATAGTTGCAATCGGAGAATTGGGGGAATCTTTTCCAAACACCATGAATATTATGGTGGGTTTAAAAAAGCATGAGAACACTACCCATAAAGGGAGAGTAGAATAGGCTATTTCAGCTAAAAAATGATATGCAGACAGTTCAACGTAGTAGCCAATGCTGGAAGATCGCGTCCAGATCAAAGCCACACAGAATGCAGCAGAGGCATGCATGCACATTAGCTGAAAATTAGCTGAAAAGCGTGTTTCTTGCTTCATATAAGGAAATTGTCTTTGACTTATAGGGCAGTGTTAATTCATACATAGCATCATCAACCCTATACTGGCAGCTGTCAAGGATGTAACAACCAACCAGATACTTGTTTCCCCCTTAGTGTGGATTGGCAATGTAGCACAAGTTGACATTCTTCTTCTTCTTCTTCTTCTTCTTCTTCTTCTTCTTCTTCTTCTTCTTCTTCTTCTTCTTCTTCTTCTTCTTCTTCTTCTTCTTCTTCTTCTTCTTCTTCTTCTTCTTCTTCTTCTTCTTCTTCTTCTTCTTCTTCAATTTGGGTGACAATGTGTGACCCCTACTAGGGACTTCAGTCTAGTTCATTGTGTAAGTGAGAATAGAATAGGTTGTTTCAGCTAAAAAGCCACAAGCACACAGCACCGCCTAGGAGTCAACACTGGAAGTGCACCACCAGCCGAGAACCACATAAAGAAATGTAATATAAATATCTGAAAAGCGCACACCTGACTCCATCCATACATAAAGAAAACATCATTTATTTATTCAAATTTGTAGAGCGCACGTCAGCCCGGGGGCATCGTGGCGCTTGTTACAGGCATGTCTTAGTTGCAAAATACAATAATAACAAGGAATACATTATTTACAAAGGCAATATGATATGTGTACAAATTGCAAAGCAGAGTATTTACATGGCATGGTGGGGGTCACAGATTATAGGGCAAGGAAGGAGGTCTTCAGTTTCATCTTTGTCTTATAAGACAGTAGTATTTTGAACACAGCTTTACCAACCAGGACTACATGTTTTACATTAGTGGGGATCATTCAAAACAGCGTTTGCTCATATCATAATGATTAGAGAATTGGGGCATGTTTACCAAACACTATCAATATTATGGTTGCTTCAAAAAAAGTAAGAAAAAGCCTTTCAATGGATAATAAGGCAGTAGAATATGCCAGTTCACCTAAACCAAAAAACATACCCAGAATGTCTATAGTGGTCATTAATGCATTATCGCTCCCAGATAATATCCACACAGCAATGCACAATGGGTGTGTAAATTAGCTTAAAAGCTGCATTAGTGCTCCACATAAAGACCCCATCCTTGACGTATAGGACAGTGCTATTTTATGCATTGGGGCATTGAGTCATGTTTACCAAACACCATGAATATTATGGTAGGTTTACAAAAATGCAAGAAAAAAACCTTCTACTTGTAAGGTGAGAGCAGAGTAGGTCAAATACACTCAGAACCACCTACTAGCCCCCACTGCACTTTCACTTCCAGGTCAGAGGCACACAGCAGTCCACTAATAGTATGCTAATAACGAAATCCACTGAAGTGCTGAAAAAGAAGCTTAGAACGTTGCTCTTTAGATAGCTGTCCCTCTCTAACCAGTAGGCGATGCCTGCCTGAGGTTTCCAGTTGTGGCATTTCTTGGATTACCTCTTTATTGTCTTTGTCTGTTCGTTCTGTGCCCGCATGCCTCCGGGCCACTTGGTGCGCAATATAAATGTAATAAAGTAAAGTAAATAGGCTGAAAATGTGACCTTTGCTTCATTTGAAGACAGTGGGCATCATTACAGGTTGGGATGTGCTGGTAATATGTGCCGGAATTACCATATACCACTGCATTACCACACCACCCAGCTATGTAGCTCGAGGTAAACCTGCTATCTTTCTGCCAATTTTCAGCAGAATTACTGCCGGCGGAATTACCACCAAAGTAATTCCAGCGAAATCCCCCATGGAGTCCTATGGACTCCAATTAAATGGGGACTAAGACCGCCAGTGGCCGTAACGGTAATACAGTTTGGTGGTATCTCAGCAGATTTACCGCTGAGATACCACCAAACATAATGATGCTCACTGTCCTTGTGTTAAAGTGCTGTGCAATTTTAGCTTTATAAACCCAGGATTAACCAGCTTTGGCAGCTTCAACAACCAACCACAATCCTTTGGTGGCACAAGTTGATATGTTTGTGCTTGGAGAATGTTTACTAAACATCTTATATAATATGATGGTTTAAAAAAAACAAGAAAGACATTTCTATGTGTAATTTAACGCTCACAGGGGCCATTTCAGGGGGAAAAGCAACATTCACAGAGCACCACCTAATCTCCATTACTGGAAGCTCACCTCCACATGACAGCCACATGATAATGCACCATGGGTATGTAAAGTATCGGCCATCTTTGTATTTTCTTCATTTGAGGAAAGCACCCTTGTCTCGTATGTTGGTATAGTTATGAACACAACTTTATCAACCCAACACTGACAGCTGTCACTAACACAACAGCCAAACACATACCAGTGCTACATATTATGGCATATTTGTGATTGCAACATGCTGACAAAACATCATCAATAATATGGTGGGTCCAAAAAATCTGCAAGAGAAAAAGCCTTCTACCTGTAAAGTGAGAGTGGAATCGGCGTTTCCAGGAGAAATCTGCACATACACAGTGCCACATAGTAGCCATGACTGGAGGTTGGCCTCCAAGTCAGGTCCACACTTACATGTACCAATGGTTTTAAATTTAGCTGTAAAGCTTGTTTGTTTGTTTCATTTGAGGAAATTATACTTGTCTTATAGGACGGTGCTATTTTATACAAAGAATAGCAACCCAAGACGAACAGCTCTTAAGGATAAACCAACCAGCCAACCCCATCGTTGTTTCACCCTTATTGTGGCTCCTCAGTGTGGCATAGGGTCACATGCTTGCTTTTAGCAAAATTACCCAACTTTATCAAACACTGCTATACTATGATGGGATTAACAAAGTACAATAAAACTCCAATATGTAAGGTTGTGCTAAATGATCCCATTTAAGCCCAAAAGCAACATACACACACCACCACCTGGTAGCCATCACGGTAAGTTCAACTTCAAACCAGAATCACACACAAATGTGCTATGAGGATTCAAAGGAGCTGAAAAACATACTTCTGGGTCCATATTAGGAATATTTTTTTTTGTATACTTTAATGTGTTACAGTCATCAAAGAATTTACATATAGAGGAAAATAAAAATCATGATAAAATAAAAAGCGGATACAAGCTAATACAAAAATACAAGATACAAGGAATATATCCTTGTCTTTTAGAGCAGTGTCCTTTTTAACACAGGTTTACCAACCCAAGACTGACAGCTCTTAAAGAAGCAACAAGCTACCACAAACCTGCCTCACCTTAGTGGATATCTGTGGTCAGTGTGCAGTAGGCTAACACCCTTACCATTGGAGCATTGGGGCATGTTTACCAAACACCATCAATATTAACGTTGTTATGAACAAAATCAAGAAAAAAACGATGTGCAATGCAAGAGTAGAATAGGCAAATTCAACTAAAAAGCGACATACACACAACACCACCTAGTAGCCATTACTGGAAGATCGCTGCCCACTGACCGCTACATAGCAATGCTGTCAGGAATGTCAGCCATCAAAGGGCGCTACGTTTTCCTTTGCGGTGTCCTGTTTCTCTTGCCAGGAGGGCGAGCAGACATGATTCTGATGCTCCCTTTCTCCGACGCAGGCAGTTGCCATGGCGTCGGGTGCAGCCGCTTTGTGCTGGTTATTATGGATGTGTGGGACCTGTTCCGCGTCACGTGACTCCGTGTCACAAAGCGACGCTCACAGCCGGAAATAAAGCCAGCACTCAAACACACTGCAGCGCTTCTGATTAAGCTATTTTTTGCCTGCGCTTCGTTTTGTGGATATTTGCTCTTTGGTTTCCTCACCCATGCCTGCTTTTGGATTGCTTTTGGATTTCCCTGCTCTTCGTTTCTGGCTTCCATCTTTGCATGTACTGACCGTGGCTTTCTCTCTGGATTGGATATTGGTTTGCCCTTTGATTACTGCTTCCTCATTGCCGACTCGGAACTGTTTGGACCTGCCTCGCTTTTTGTTGTGGACCTGTGTTGACCTGCATTCTTGCATATCTGGATTACCGGATCTCTGCTTTCTTCGTGCCGTGTCCTGCCTGTTCCCTTCACATCTGCTTACACGGACTAGAGACGCTTTCCTGTCTGCTGCTCTAGGCGTCCTCGTGCCGGCGGGATAGGTTTCACTAAATTGCAGCCTGGAACTAGAGTCGCTTTCCTGTCTGCTGCTCTAGGCATCCTCGTGCCAGCGGACAGGTGTTCTTTATGACTTTCCTTCTGCGCCCAGGATTCTGCTTGGACCTATTAAGAACTGTGCATTTCTTCAACACTCTCATTCCACGTCCTTGGAAATTGGTAAGATCTATTCAGATCTCTTGATATAATTCTATTTTTTTTTCTGTTCTCTTGGTGAATATGGGGCCTCCCATATCTATATTTTGTAGGTATCTCTGGGACTACTTGGGACATCACCTGCTATCCTTCCAAGTTGCAAACACCCCAGGAAACAAGTATACTCTTACAGGTGGGGTAAGATCTGATATAGGGCAAGGAGATCATACTCAACCTGTTGTTTGCTAACTTGTTCCTCTTTTACTGCAGGTGTTCCGTGGGGTGGTGTCCTGTCTTCCAATTACTGGACCCCTTTGCTTGTCTACTTGAACAACAAAGGGTTTCAGTTGTAGGAAGAATTCTTTGTCTACTGTCTCCTGATCCATAGTTGAGAACTCACTACAGAGTATTGGCTGATTCATGACAAATGCACCATGGGTACCTAGAGTAGACTAAAAGCTTTATTCCTGCACCCTATGAGGAAATTGTCCTAACAGAACAGTGCTGTTAGAACTGTATCATCCCAATAATTACAGCTGTCAAAGATGCAACAACAAACCACATACTACAGTTGTGATTAGAGCATGTTTAACAAACATCATCAAAAACATGGTGGTTATTTAAACAAAAAGCAAGGAGAAACCCTTGTGCCTGTAGTGAGAGAGTAAAATTGTCAATTTCTACTAAAATAGGGACATTCACACAACACCACTCAATAGCCCTTACTGGAAGCTTCCTGCCACAGGACAGACATATGACAATGCACCCTGGGTATCTAAATTCGCTGAAATGCTGTACTGTATCTCCATTGAAAGAACTCGTCCTTGCCCCTTTTATGTAACGTTTCCGGACACCAATACACACGGTTCAGGATCTTAATTTGTCTAGACCTTTCGCCCAGATTCAGTGAACATAATGAGACATTTCCGCATATATTCTGCCAGGCCTCAAGATCAATATCAGACCCAATCCTCTCACTCCAGACCTCCCGTAAATTGTCATTGTTCCGAAAATACAACATGAAAAGTTTGTATAACCTACTGGCTAAACCACCTCCCTGTCCATTAGAATCCGTCAGAAAAATAGTCAAGTCAAAGGAGTCAGACCAGTCCACCTCACCGATAGACCTCTTGAGTCGTCTATAAGCCGAGTCCGACAAGTCCTCAAAACTCCATCTCTCTCTCAGCTCAGCTGCAGTCAGCCACCGATCATCGTTCCCCAAGTCGGAGACCTTTTTAACATTCATTAGGAACCAATCGGGCCAAAAAATTGTCCTGGAGTTATCTGACTGACAATGCTGACTGTTGGGGTTGTGCTCAGGAAGTGGGAACATTGGAACACATGCTGTGGGCCTGCGAGAGGGTCAGGGCGTTCTGGATAGACATTTGTGATGTGTGTGTCAGAATTTTGGGTGAAGAGTGTGTCCTGGACTTTAAGACAATGATCCTAGGGGAGGATTCCGAGCTGGCTGAAGTCAACTCTTCCCTTAAGAAATGGCTTTTCAGAGCAACCATTGTTGCTAAAAGGTTGATCCTTCGAGGATGGAAAGGTCAGGTCCGTCCGACATTTGAGGAGTGGGTTCAAGAAATGCATAGCCTGTCTCGTACAGAAAAAATGATCTACAGATTGAAATGTAAGTTGTCCACATATGAAAAGATTTGGAACATGTTCAATGATTTTATTTGATCGGTTTTTTTTTTTATATTCCTTGTTGTTCCTCTGTACTTTAGTATTATTTTTGTATATACTTGTAAATAAATAAATAAAAAAAAAAAAAAGAAAGAACTCGTCCTTGTCTCATAGGACAGTGCCATTCTATACTTAGCTTTAACAACTAAAGACAAACAGCTGCCAAAGACACAGCTAGCGGGCTTATAGTCACTATTTGTGATTGGAGCATGTTTACCAAACACCACCAGTAATATGGTGGGTTTACAATATAAGCAAGAGAACATTTATTCTGTAATGTGAGAGCAGAACTAGGATTTTCCATTTCGCATAGTGTCATTTAGTAGCCATCTCTGGCAGTCCACTGCCAGGTCAACACCACAAAGCAATGCATTGGTATGTAAATTAGCTGAAAAGCGTAGGTTTTTTTTGCTTCATGTTAGGAAATTGTCCTTGTCTTAAACAGCCTTCCAATGCTATATAAACATTTAGCAACCCTTGACTGGAAGCTCTCAAGGATGCAGAAACCACTCTCATATATGTTTCACCCTTATAAGTTATCATTTCACCCTTATTATGGATCAAAGGTTGACATCCTTGTGATTGGAGAATTGGGGCTTCTTTATATAATGATTCTACAATGTTTCCTCAGCTTCCTTTTGAAAGTCAAAGAGCAAACAAATACCACCTTCGAAGAGTTTTCTTTTTGACTGTTTCAACTCAAGATAGTGTGGGTGCTATAACCTCCCTTTGACCGACCACTTGTCCTGAAGACCCTTGTCCTTGCATATTATAAAGATTTTATTTCAGTATTAAGTCTGGTGTTTTCTTATTGAAGGTACTTGACAACCCAACAAAGAAAAACATTTTGTTCTGAGACTGTTAATCTGGTTTTTCAACCATAAAGAGGCACAGAACTTGCTCTAGCAGACTTTAAGCATTTCCTCATCCACATTATGGATGAAGGTAATAGAGCTCTTCTAATGTTTTTGGATTTGTCACCTACCTTCAACACATTCGATCATACAGTATTTCTAAATCATCGTAAAACAACTTGGGAAGAAGACGTGGGTACCCTGACAGCATGGAAAGCATTGATATTGGGACTATTTGGAACATTGCTAGATCCAGAGGAATCTGATGAAAATGACGCCCTGCCGTGCGTAGCAGATACTGAGTGTGAAGGACAAACAGGCTCGTGAAGGGGGGAGGGAACAGGGGGGCAGTGAATAAAGACTAATTGATGTTAATGTAACAATTGTGGATTGCACTGCGTGTTTGGTTTGTATTGTTGGTTGTACTGAAAAAACTAATAAAATTCCTTATACAAAAAAAAAAAAATAAAAAAAAAACAATTAGCGCCTCTGAAACTATTTTAAACTCGATTACAGTGTTCCTGACAAATAAAACCTCTAGGGTCAAGCTAGATAACTTTGGGCCTGATTCATGAAATTTCTTGCATGGGGCAAAGAGACTTTTCACTGGTGCAAAGTGACATTGCACTGCCAACAAACACCCTGATTCATGGAGCAGTTCAAAGTGTATTTTTGCAGTGCAAAGTGACTTTGCACTGCAAAAGTACACTTTGCACTATGCCATGAATCAGGGTGTTTGCATACACTTTGCACGGCTCCATGAATCAGGGTGTTTGTTGGCAGTGCAACATCACTTTGCACCAGTGAAAAGTCACTTTGCACTGCACAAACAATTCCATGAATCAGGCCCTATGTGTTTTCCTGAAATTGAGAAATGGATGGTGGATAACTGACTTGGCCTTAACCAAGATGAAACAGAAATGTTAGAAGTCACCACTCCAGAGCTAATACAAAATAAGCAGTGCTCTTATGCTCATACCCCCTTATCAGGAAGCAATATAACTACTGGAATCAAAATAAAAATCCTAGAAAAGTTATTCGATTCTTCTCTCTGTGTGATTCCTCAGACCAATCAGGTTCTTAGTTTCTGTAAGTATTATCTTCTGCTATTACGACAACTCAAGCCATTTCTGTCTGCGAACATTGTGCTAATCATTCTCATTCCATAATAGGAGCAATATTACATTACTGCAACACGCGAATATGCTCGAGCTGCTGACTACACCCTACAACATCGCAAGTCCTTCAAAATGTAGAAGCTCGTATTGTCACTAAAGTCTGCAAAAGGTGTGTACATTTCACGGGTTCTTCAGAAACTGCATTGGCTCCCAATGCAATCCAGAATCAATTTCAAATGTCTTACTATATAACACTTTAAGTCATTTTTGGCTCTGCACCTACTTACATTAAGCAAAGCTTAAAATTAATTCCTCCTCCTGCCCTCAGAGGTCGGCTATTACATATACTATCACTTTTAATGGATTTAGTAGTTTTTGAGTTTAGGGAAAATATTGCATGGTTATTGCTGGCCAACTCTGGAACTCTTTGCCACTAAATATTCATTTGGTCAGGGAACACTATACATTTTGAAGAGAAGCGAAAACCTTCTTAATCTAACAACAACTATCCTCTACTAAATCTCCTTCAGAATCTGCACCTTCAACTGCGTTGGTAAAGCAAGGACCTGTAATGCCCTTGGGTCGGAGTCCCTGTTCTGTTCTGTAAATACAAAAGTCATTACTTGGTCCACCTATTTTTGATTTGTTTTTTTCACTGTGGGGGGTTCCCCACACCCACCCTTTGTCCTTAACCCTCTTACACCTCAACCCCATACACCCACACATTTATGTTTGTGCGCGCATTTGGCTGTTTTGACTAAATTGAGTAGACGAAAGCTTTCTAAGAGAAGTCTATGTTTCAGGGGCATACCTTACAAAACACCATCAAGAAAATGGTCGGTTTAAACAAAGCAAGAATAACAACATTCTACATGTAATGCGAGAGTAGGACGGCGTGAGAGTTAGATCTGGCTTGCCCATAAAATGGATGACCCGGTGGTCATTTAATTATTATTCCTGAAATTGACCTGTAAGAAGGTGAATAGACTTTTTTTTTAAAAACAAGTTTTATTAATTTTACACACCACAGCATCTGGACTCAAGAAACATTATCCAATGATGCATCACATTGTTCACCTGTCCAATCTTCCCAACTCCCCTCCACCCCCCAGCCTATTCCACCTATTATATCCTCCCATGATCCGTGTTAATCTACTTGAATTCTTCACTTTGATCTCATACAGTTATTTGTGATGGTGCATGTATCTGTGTCTGTGTGTCCTCCTGTGCATAGGGCACTAGTTCCTGTATCATGTGTTTCCAAGCCACCAGATTCATGCTTTGTTTCTCCTGGCCTTTTCGGCATGCCTCTTGCCATAGAGCCGTCTCTGCCAGTGCACATTTCTGGACGTCTCTTAACCATGAGTTTGCCGCTGGGCCCTTACATGCCTTCCACCCCATTTCAATCCTACGTTTCGCTAAGATGTACGTTAAATCTCGCAATTTGCTAACGTGTCTTGTCTGCTTGGGTCTTGGGAAACTACCTAGTAGGCATGCCTTGGGAGCGCCAAATCTGCCCATCGGCCAATCTTGGTTAGCGTTTGGGATACTTCTTCCCAAAATGAGCGTACTTCAGCACAGGCCCAGAACATATGCATCAGGTCTGCATTGACCAGGCCACATTTCGGACAAGTTTGTGTTGTCACTGTGTTAAATTAAGCATTTCTTTCCGGCATTAAATATGCTCTATGGGTAACATATAGTTGGATCAACTGTAGTTTTTGCGTTTCTGGACACTCTCCTATGATACCCCATGATCCTACTCCAAGCTTCATCTGACAACTGTTCCCCTAAGTCTGCTTCGCAGCGTTGTTTAGTCAGTATGAGATTGTCATCGGATTAACCATCAGAGTCTTATATAACCTTAAATGTCCCCCTTCGGAGATATCATATAGTGTTTCTATCATTCGATCCTCAACGAAAACTCCTCCCGTTGTTGGCCATTTCAGTTTTAGCCTGTCTAGAAGTGAGGCGTGGGATATATGTTGCCCAGCACTGACTCCTGATTCCACTGCTATCTCACTAAAGGACTTTGGTCTCCCTTCCATAAAATAAATAGCACTTACCGAGATTCAGCTGCAGCTTTCCTGCTCTGGTCTCCGGTCCCCGTCCTCCGCGTACAGCACTAATGAAGGGAAAGCCACCCAGCGGTAGCTTTTGTTTACTACAGCTGGCTGGCTTTTCCTTCCTTAGTGCCGCAAAAGCAAAAGCCAGCACAGAAGGGCATCCATTTCACAAAATGGATGCGCCCATGTGCTTGCTTTTGCGAATTTTGAGCTTGAATAGCTCAAAATTTTACATAGGAAGTTTTAAAAAAGAGAATGCTAGTATTTTTATTTTTATGTTGCCTATCTATTTTTTAAATAAAATGTTTTACTAGACCATGCCTTTAAATGGTATGAAGACTGAATGTATTCTTTTTCTTTCCCGTAGCAAGGAGGAGCTTGCTTAGTATTGCAACCTAGGTTTCTACAAGGGGTGTACCGAATAGCATATTTAGTATTCGGCTTAGTACTGAATTGTTTCAGTTAAAGCCGAATATATAGCCAAATGGTCATTTTATTTAATAAATCATGTTCCAACCTTGAAAAATACACCTTTAAAAAACAATGAAAGCACTATTTAAAATGTGTGCCCATGTTTCATTTGTTTCTCTTTATTTTAATAAACATCTTATCCTTCTTTAATGCACACAATCCAGCAAAGAAGAGATTTACACAAACGCAGAGACCATAGGTAGGAAGGCTGTTACCTATGTAAAACAAGTACTATTCAGATTGGCAGGCTTCACCAATGGAAAGTGCTAAGTTGCAACATACAAAATGAATACTGCAATTTACATCTGCCACTACGAGTCACACATATTGCCATCTCTTGTGAGTTGCAAGGTAGCGTATGTGGACATTGAATTTCTAACCTTCCTTCCAGCTCACACAGAAATGTGTAAACAGTTTATGATCACTTGTGCAGGATACAAGTCAAGGGTACATGTGGGGTTAGTGTACTCCAACTCCATACGGTTTTTAAAGTGGGGACTGCCTGCCCGATGCGCTAAATATGGAAAGGCAGATGTGGGTGGAGCAGATGTAATCATGCACAGGAAATTCTGACATGTGACTTGTTAGGCAAGAATTGATGTAGTAACCCTGTGGGAGACTACACAAACCTTATCCTCTTGGTATTATGTAACCCACCTTTTGGTATAGGCCTGTACTACACATGTTGGTAGTGTGACTGAGCAGCCAGGCTTATCTCGAGAGGGGTAAATATAAGCTGCAGAGCTGTAGCAATGAAATCCACAAATACAAGTAGCCAAGTAACACTTATACTCAAGGTTTTAGTTATAAATAGTTCTTTATTTATTTAACATAAGTTTTTAAAAAAAACATTTTTTTGAAAGGGCAATAAAGGTTAACAATCAAATATATTTTAAAATACTTTTCCAGAATCAACACAAAGCTAGTCGATACTCTGTGAAGATGCTTTTTACACACTTCCAACACCCTGAGGTGACTTCACTAACTAGGACAGTAATGGCATTTATATATCACTAGTACACTTTGTAGATGAAGTCTAGACAAAAGCCTTCCCCAGCAGTAATAGTTAAAATCCTAGTTATCACTTCTGAGGGACAGTAAATATCAAAGTCAAATGGACTAGAAGAGTCTGCAGGGAGCCAGGCAGCAAAAGTCATTTGGAACACAGTCTATGCAGCTGAGGCACTTCTTAGATAACAAAGTCTTGCACAAAGTTAGAGAGTTTGTTGAAGAAAAATCACTGTAGGGTCACAAGCTGTTAAACTTGTGAATAGTAGAGATAAAATCAACTCTATCAAAGTAGCTACTGAAAGTCTCAACTGAGAAGAGCAAAGCTAAAGACACTGAGGTAAGTACCCTAAATCAGAACAGTACCTTTGGTTAGAAGAAGAGTGGTCCAGCTGGCTTCTGTCGTTTGCAATGATGCAGATCCAAGGTTCCTGGGCCTCAGTCGTGGGGACAAGAGGGAGGATGTCTGGAGGACTCCTGCGGCAGCAATTCGGAGGTCAGCGGCAGCTATGGGCTCTTTTTAGATCAGCTGCACTTTGCAGTTTCAGTGCTTGGTAAACAGCACCACCGCAGATCTTGGATACTTGCTGGGCTTCCTTCCCTCCTTGAGTCCTGCACTCTGGTGAGGGGACTCGAGCTCTGGTCGTCCTGCTTCTGGAGGCTCCTTAGGAGGCGGGTTTCAGTACTGAAGAAAGGGCTTAAAACTGGCTTGGCGTGCAGAGTAAAACCGAAGAAAGACTGCACAAACAGAAAATGGCAAGAAAGGAAGACCAGGGCCATTTTGACAAAATGGTCACCCATGGGGGCTATAATGCAGCTGAGGATTTAGCCTGCGGTAAAAAAGCACAATGGTAGGAAAATTAAACCATGCCACCAGCCATTTAAAGTAGTGAGGGGAACATAACAAATGTTACTTGAGTAGGTAGGATAAGGCGCTATTAAGTGACCCCCCAGTTCTCCACATAAGATGGCGTGTGCTGGACCCACAAAATGGAAAGGTAAGTAAAGTCAGTTTCACTTTACTATTCTTGGGAAGAGTAGTTCAAGCTGTAGGTGCTCTTCTTTGCTTTAACAGTTACATACATGTCTCAGTGATTTGAGCTAATTTGTGTTAAGGTTATTACATTTGGAAGCATGTGCGTAGTTGCCAATATGTTGAATGCTTCCCATTAAAAATCCGGGATTACAATTCCCACAATGCAGAGAAAAAGAATAAGACTGCATGTGCAGTTAAATAATGACATTGGTCATGTTGCCAAAAGGCAAGTGGGCCTCAATGAGACATTTTGAAATGAACCTCTGCTCACTTTCAACCAGCCAGAGGTGGAAGCAGGCAAGGGTCCTTGGGATCAAGGGTTAAGGAATGGTTGTACATAGGGAATCAAATTTACAAAGGAATTATAGAGCATCCAGAGAACTAGCACAACCAGGAGATTTCATGGGGCTTACTTATATAATGACCTGGTGGATAGGTAATGGGTTAGTGGCTCACATTTCGCATGGGGCCGGTCGGAACTTTGCAAGATTGAATAACAGTGTGGCTGACTCAATCCTTCATTTATCTGAGGTCAATACATTGTCTATATTGTTAACAATAATAAATATGTAATATAATGTAAACGGTCTTGTATAGCTTTGTTCTCCCGCTATTGATGGCCTCATTGTGCGACATAACTACAGTGCTTAGAAGAGAGGGTAGTCTGGAATGAAGCACTCTATAAATTCAAAATATTGTAACAGCAAGAAGTGAGTAGGGGAGCAGAGCTACACTGCACAAAATTGCTCTGAAGGGAAGTTGCCAGACAACAGTCAGTCTCCACCCAGCGTCTATTGTTAATGGCTATTTACACTGCATACAAAACGAGCTGAACTGTCCCTGCATTTTAAATTGTGGTCTTTTTTTATCACCACCCGCATTGGAAGTCATTTTATCGACCCACAAAATGATGAAATGTCGGTTGTAAACCCTAGCAGGTGTTAAGCCTCACACCTACAGGGCGCACACGCGTGTCTATCCGCCATTTTACACGTTTTCAGAGATCTTTGTCCTTCCGTCATCGTTAGGCCTCTTCATCTGCTGCGTGGAGAGCGCGCTGCTCTCTTCAGCGCCAACAGGGCCCTGCGGAGCGATAAGGGGGAATGCAACGGAAGCGGCTGTGGTGCCGATAAGCCAGAGCGTCACGTGGGGAAACGCGCGCTGGGAAGGATAATAGACCCACGTTCCAACGCTATTCTTAGGGTTAGTGCATACCAGGGACAAATAAGGGAGTGCGATGCTTCCTGTCCACCACGTGCCCGAAGAATCACACTTGACGGGCTTGTCGGGAAAGTTCCAGAAGCGCATACTCTGAGAACACAATAACAGGCAGTTTATGAAGAATGTAAACTAACACGAGGATAGAAACCCTAGTTTACAGAGCGAAAAGAATAAACCTTCATGAATAAGGTGCATAATAACAAAGGCAAACATACCCGTTCAGAAAATGGTCTCCCTAGGTTGAATAGTGTGACATTTGGACAATGAAAGGGGATCAAACACTGAAGACAGGCGACTATTCACATATAATGCACGAGGAACAGTCCTTCCACAATCCCATAATCAAAGAGTCACACAGGATGTGCCCAAAGACAGGAACTTTGGCATATTTACATATTATAATAACATAATTAAAGGTTATTTATTACCTATTACATCTATGACAGGTAGAACACTTCCTTTCACTAATTACATATTATGTACTGAAACGACCGTGAGCTCTGCTACTGTTAATGCCCCTCTCAAAAAAGTTGTATTAGGAAACTTACTCCAGACTAATCAAACATAAAATAAACCTCAGAAATGGGATATTGAAAATATACACTGCAAGACGTTTCTTGTTACAATTTATATTAGGCAAATATCTTGCACTTCTGTAATGATGGGTAATAAATACATAAGCAGGTGGCCCCATGTCAGGTACATAAAATACGTATAACTATACATATTGATACAATTACAAAACTATTTTAATTAGCTTTTTTGGATACACATCATTCGTAAAACACAACATATGTACAAATAATACAAGCCTAATTGACTCAGGATTCCATTCCAAATGGAGCCAGTATACACCACGACTCCCGTGTCCATGTACACGTGCACAATCCAATAAGGTGCTACTAATTCCTTCCTCAGTCTCATGTCTTGAAATATCCATTGTGGGGAGAAGCCAGGGAGAAGGTGGAGCGGGAGAGAGGGGAATTCATGTCCATTCACCCGGAAGAGATCACAAATGAAAAGGTCAACTTAGGTAAGAAGCCAGTACTATATTTATTCACATTGCCTTCAGCATGTCCAGGCATGTAGCACTTGTTTACTGATTATATATCACCATTACAGTAACAACAATCTACTAAACTAATAATCACAAAGCAAATTAATAGACATGAATCAGATAAATACAATAAACAGTTAGTTATATGGCATCAGTATTTGGCATTAATGGCATTAGGTCCTGAGTCAACACTTTGCCCAGAACTCATAACTGATGGCATATTTTCACGCTGTGACCGCTAAACTCTAACTTTCCACAGTATTCTGAGCAATTAACACCTTTAATAAAGCAAAAAAGGGCCACAGCTGTAAACCCTTAATTTTAGACATATCTTTCCTATTTGATGATATTGTTTTTAGCAGTAAAGTTAATAAAAACAACTGTTCAGCTTTTTAGAATAGGAATTCAGGTAGGGCCACGAGGACCCCGTGCCAGGTGAATGTGACATGTGTTTGTAAAATGTCAGACTTGCCAGTGAGATTGTGTCTTTGGGCAAGTAAAAGGCATGCACAGAATGCTGCCAATATTGTCCTCGCAGAGACAACAGAGATCACCTGTCCATAGGTCAATGCTCCTCAATCTATCGGGCATCCCTAGAATCCTGGAGCCAATCCAATGCATGGTCTGAGCCGCTGATGCTGCATGAGATCCTGAAATCCTTCACTCTCTCATACAGGACCATTAGTCCCGGGTTGAGATTCTGCCTGACTCCCTTTCCCAGCTCATTTGGGATTTTCATTCGAGTGAGAATGTCAGAGAGCAGAAATGTTTGATACTAGTGGGCCGCTTTCCTTAAGGCTTTTGGTGGTAATGAATCTGCAACTGGTTGCTCTGCAGACATTTTGGACTACAACTGCCATGAGCCTTCTCCATTGACTTTTCTGGGTATGACTGATGGGTATTGTAGTCCAAAACATCTAGAGAGAAAAAGGTTGCAGACACCTAACGTAGCACAACGTCATTCCTAAATGCCCCCACTCCATGTCAGAGCTTTGCCCAGTCCACTGTCAAGTTGAGGTTGTTACTGTTCAGTTAGAATTCATGACAAAACTGATCAAAGGGCTTTACTTTGCCATACTGTAAGCATTGGTGAATTTACAGCGCTCCCTTTTCAACCAATTTCTTCTAAACTATGTTTTTTCCCAGCAATTCTAAAGTATGGGTTGTGCCAGATAGGGGGCCTGGATGACAGAAGCAGGGGATCCAGGGCCTCGGTTTCCTAACTTTCTAAAATTGGCATTTGACAAAAGTAGAACTGTGTTGCTAGATATCTGTCTGGGTGAATGTAAATGCAAAATGACTAAGTACTATGGGGTTACCTGAGAATCTTCAACCTTTCAAAATGATGGAGAACCATCCCAGTATTTGGTGCAAGTATTTAATGGCTTGGCACATTGCATAATCCTTTTTTATAATTACTGTGGTGTAAAAACCGGCACCACCCTCCATTCTGCATCTCATCAAAGTGTCTCGATCCATTTCAGGTTTTCTCTGTGCCCCTATTAACCACTTAACTGCTGAGCTTTAATCAAGTCTGCAAAAATGACAAGCATACTCGTCCTTGACACTTAAGAGCAGATTAAATCAATCTTGCTTTGAAAACATTTTTGGGAGGGGGAAAAGGGATTTTGGACAATATGTGGAGATCCTTAGGTTTCCAGATCACATTAATTGATTCTAGACTTCCCCACCACAAAGATGTAGTGGGTTTCATTTTGCAATATGATATTGTATTTCTGTTACACGATGATCAACATTCAACTGTTTATTATTATCTAGTGTGGGTAGAAACTTGACCTCAGGTATGTAGTGTGGTCTCCACGCTATATTTAGGTGTTGGTATTTTATGGGAGAACAAGCATTGTTGCATAATAATGCTTAATTTTTTCCCATTTTGCCCTATATGAGCATATGTTGCCATATTCAACGAACAGAGCCATAAGTGCTGGGATCGACTGTTCCCAATTGGTCACATAAATGAGAATGACATTGTCAGTATAAGATATTGAGGGCCCGATTCATGAAAAAGTTAACAGAGGTCCCGCAAAGCTAGTGCGCCGAGAACGACTCTGCATGAGCCTGCGTGCATAAGTAAATCTGCGTGCTCTGTGTATTCATAGAATTTATTGAATTTTTGGCGCAAAGTTACCGGATACGCAAGTCGCTGCTGGAACGCTCCTAATACGCCCGCCACACAAAGCAAAAACAGCCAAAACAGCTACCATTGCGTATTCTCCTGGGTGCGAATACTTGCACCTTCAAACAGTGCGTGCGGTCCCACGCAAGCAGACCTGCATCTTGGGGAACCTGTGCGGGGTCCCCGTAACTGTTAATGGCACTCCGACAACACACGTATAATTTAAAACTAGAATAAATCTGCATGCGATCCCCGTAAACCGATCCTGCACCCCGCTAGACTGCATATGTGCACCCCTTAGTCATAACGGAACCCCGGCTGCTTACACAGACCCCTAAATCCGACACCTGATCTGATGCTTGCTGAATCCTATGCCCAAGTGCCTGTACGCCTGCCTTCAGGTGGTGGATAGTATGAGTGCTTTTGCGTCACCATTTCCCTGCTGACAGGTTGCATGCTCGGATCCATGAATGAGTATCGTTCCACGGAATAGTGAGCGTGCGATGGACTGCCTGCGGGCTCTCTCTGGTCATACCCATATTTTCCCTTGTCCTTCATCATTTTCTGAGTTCCGTCCCCTACCCTGCCCTCTACACAAGTGGTGTCTCCCGCAAGGCACTCTGCCTCTTGCAGTGAGGTGCTGAGCATGCGCAAAGTCCCCGCATAGTACAAAAAAGTACAACGCTGTCGATTCCATGAATTGACTAACGTGATTTCGCACGCAGTTAGGCATGCAAAGTCCCTATTTTCCATGCATATATTTCCATGAATTGGGCCCTGAATGTCTCATTTTAACCAATATGTCCTGTATTTTAGTTTCTTTCCGAATTTCATAAAGCAATGATTCCAATGCAAGCATGTAAATATAGAAGATAACGGGCATCCTTGTCAGTCTTGCTGTGTTCTCCAAGTCAAGAGTAACCTCTCTGATGAAAGAGCATTTATATTAACCCTGCATGTGTGTCCAGCAGATAGAAATTGGATCAATTTCAGTAAATTAGTCCCAACATCCATCCAGGGTAAAACGTCCATCCGGCACGTCCACTCAACGTAGTGAGATCCTTTTCAGCTTCAAGTGCACGACCACCTTTGGTTCATCACCTGACATAATGGATGCAAATCCTAACCCTTTGAGTATTGTCTGATGCTAGTGTCCCGCAAACAAGACCCACCAATTCCATGGAGATAGTGCTGTAATAACCCTATTTATTCCAATATATTTTTAGAAAATATTTTGCTTTCACAATATATTAATGCAATGAGTCTATTGTTTTTAATTGAACCATGCTCTCTAATGTGCTTAGGAAAGACAACCATTGTGGCCTATCAAAAGGAGCCACAACCTTGCATTGTGACTAACCTGTGGTTGTACAATTGCAATGGATCATTAAGCCGGGAAAAACGTGTTCAAGCTTTGCTGCAATTCTGTCTGGCCCCAATTATTTACCTTAAGTGAACAATGGGACTGCTTTCCCAATTTCCTCTTAAATGATAGGATTCTTGGTTGCTTTGAATTGCTCTGTGTGCATGGTGGATAGAGGAACCTGTTGCAGAAATGTGTGTATGTCTCCTCTGGATGGCGAGACTTCCAAGGTGCAATGAGGATGAATAGAAGGTTGCAAAGGCAGCTGTAATGTTTGCCCCTGATGTGACAATATTGCCTGGCTCATCCTTAATCACAGAGATTGTGTCCTGTGCACTTTAGCTTTCAGATGGATTGCTAATAGTTTGCCTCTTTTGTCTCTGTCATAGTGTTGTGTTGGCAATTTATTGAGAGATAAGATTTTTCCCTTATTCTTCATGATAGCATTTTAGACGAATGATGAAGTGTACAGCTTATTAACCAGCATGAACAGCACCCTTAAGGTCCCAAAGGATTTCTCTAGGGATCTAAACCAAGCATCCCAGTTATTTGCTAGCTTGCTGCTTAATAAATGATTCATTCGTTTTCAGGAGACCTTTTAAGGGAGCCTTATTGGCATCCCAATTGAGTTATATCATCGGGGGATGTGTCATTGGGACTGCTATGTGCATTACAATCTTTAAAATGTTTAATAATATTGTGTTTAGCTTCTGTGTTTTGTAACATGGGAGCTTGGAGTTGCCATATTCTTTTAATCTGTGTTGAGGTTTCTGGGTCCAGTACTACCCAAGCTGGTTTGCGGTCAGATAAGTACAGTGCCCCAATGTGCCGAATGCAGGTTCCTCATTATCATTATATAAACCAAACGAGAATGAGTTAAGTGAGGGTTGGAGACTAAGGTGTATTCAGAGTCCTTTGGGTGGAGCATTTCCATGCAATCGTGCAGGTTCAGAGACTTAATGGTAGACAATAGATTATTATGGCTTTTTGTTTTGGCAAAGGATGCCATATACTTCTTATGAATGTGAGGATCTAGGGGAAAGTTAAAGTTGCCTGAAATAATCAGATTGCATGTACTGTGGTCTATCCATACCTAGTGCAGCATATCTACGATTGTGAGAAACTGCTCTCCTACTTACTTTGGCAAAAAACCATCTTCCCTCCACATCTGTTTCTGTTGTCAAGAAGTGAGCATTTGCTGTCTTAATGATAAAATGGATAAGAGTGGACACCCCATCCATCTTTCCTATCTGTGGATTGCCAATGTGCAGAAAGCTAGAACCAATCTCTTTGTAACTAAATCTACTTGTGTTTCTTGTATTAGTACCCAGCGAGGGACAATGAGATTGTAACACGCAATCTCATTGGCCCTTGCCGGGGCATTACCTGACTGGGAATCCCTCTCCCCACAAAGTTCCTTCCTTCCCCGGCGGAGGGGTGTGGCAGCCACTCAGCCAATGAGGAGGCTCGGAACATGGTAATCCCTGCTCCGAGCCACCACAAGGCTGGAGACTGCCATCTTCGCCTGCCTTTGATCAAGGTAAGTGTTTTTCCCTTCCACTGTGCTCCCTCCCCCAACCCAAACAATTCCCTTCCCTCCCCGCCCTCCCAACCCCACTTACCATCTTTTTGGGTCTTCTGGCCATTTTGGGAGCAGACACACTGGCAACATTTCTGTTCCCAGCCGGTCCGCTCCTGATCCGCGACAGGCCATCATTGAAAGGAAGAAGGGACTACACGTAGTCCCTTTTCTCATTTTCCATGACAGCCATTTTTTAAAAAAAATATACTTTTCCCTATTTTTTGAATGGCCGCCATGGAAAGGGAGAAGGAACTACATGTAGTCCCTTTTCCCTTTCCATGGTGACCATTTTGTTTGTTTACTTTTTGATAATCATTCGCAATGGCCACCATGGAAAGGGAAATCGGACTTTGTTTCCCTTCCCAGGAGGCAATTAAAAAAAAAAAAATTCTGTTCCGAAACGCTGAAGCGTTTCAGAACAGAAAAAACATGCTCTTAGCACCCTGGTTTTACTGGCTGTGGTACTAATAGCAATAGGCCCCTCACAGCGGGGCATTACCACTTCAGGTAATGCCCCGGGGCCTTACCTGAAGTGGTACTGCCCCTCCAACCCCACTCGGGGTCTGTTGCTTAAATAATGCGTGATTGCATTTGCCCCCTTGATAGCTGCTGGGCTCTGGATCTCATGGATGGGCTCACAATGGCGTGCACGTTCTGAGTCAGTACCCAAGAGGAGACTGAGTTATGAATGTAGACATTGTATCACCATTTGCAGAGGGGAACTAATGGCGGCCTTTTCTTTCTTTTACATATCCCACATGATAATAGCATGGAATGCGCAAAGCACAGTGGTAAGCAAAAGTAGGGTTTCATGGTTGCGGTGCGGGTTGATTAGGGAAGTGTTAGAAAAGAAACATGGGTAAAAAGGCAGCCAAATGTCAATTGTGTCATATCAGAAGACCAAGGTAGCTTATGCAAGCCCCTTCACAAAATAATGTCAAATGGTTCCAGTGTCATATGTTACATTGATCATACACCCTGTCAAACAAATATAGCCAGGGAGCTGCAAGCAAAGTTAGAGCATCTTAGTCATGCAACAGGATAAGATAGTTAAGCCCTTGTATTTCATGCTGTTCTTGAGGAGCCTTGTAGAATTGCGCAGTACTTTGTGGCAGATCTGCCCATACTGTCCTTTGTTAAGGAATTAATGTACGTTTGCAGATCTTCAGGCGGGTCGAAATTTCTGTTTTTCCCTCTATTAGTTATCATCATGCTCGTCGGTCTAATCACCCCGTATTTGATTTCTAACCCTTTGAGATCGGGCACATGGTGAGGAGGAATCTTTTCCGTTTGACTACTGTATCCGCGGCATAGTCTTGGTTGATGCAGACATTCTTGCCCTTCCATGTTAAGGGGCCTAGTATCTTTCCGTCATAACTATGTCTTGAACTTGATGAAGTTGAGGAGATAGATAATGATGCCTCGTAATTTCGGGGTTTGTTCATGCAGTTTGTGTTGACCCAATCTGTGTGCTCGTGCAAGTCTAGATGATGAACCGAAGGAAGAAAACGTATCCGCACCAGGAATCTCTTCAGAAAGGTCGCCGGGCCTGTGTCGCTGCTTTCCACGGGAACTCCAAACTTTATTTCTTCTGATGCAGTGTTTGAGGTTTTCAATCTCAGCATCTAGGGCGCAAACATCATTCTAATCTTAGCCATATTCTTTGTATTTTGTTCATATACGCCTTCACCATTGTCGGCTGCCTCTGGCCTCATCTTGGACCTTTCCAGTGCCAGGTGTGATGGCAGTAATACCTTACATAATAGATCAGATATCATCATTTGTTTGAGCCATACATGGTTTGGATGATGCCAGTTCGTTCACCAATTCTTGCAGTGTTGGTTCCGCATGGGGCTTGCTCTATGATGTGGGGACTGAGATCCCTTTGGCACCAGCTGAAACCAGAATTGAGATGTCTTCTTAGCAGAATCAGTCTT
The DNA here is from genome assembly GCF_040938575.1 of Ambystoma mexicanum. Lineage (NCBI taxonomy): Eukaryota > Metazoa > Chordata > Amphibia > Caudata > Ambystomatidae > Ambystoma > Ambystoma mexicanum. The sequence continues at coordinate 135,576,893 of NC_090922.1, forward strand.
AGCCATATCAGACACTTCAACCAATGCTTTTACTAGCAGGTAATTATTTCCTTGTGTAGCCGGCAGCACAGTGGCTTATGTAGGTCCACCTTGCTCAACAGTGACAAGCTGATGATGTATATTGGCAGGAGGCACTGTGACCAGTCCCTTTTCAGAAAGTGTTGAACCCCCAGGCTCTGTGACTGCCAGCAAGGTTAAGGCCTGCTGATCATTCTAGTAATAGCACAGAAAGACTAGTGCTGCTCCTTTCTTTCATAAGCAATGATTTGGGCAGTTCTCAGTGTTATGGCTTAATGAGGTGGGTTTTCCACCAGGATGTGAGATCTTAAAAGTGGGGATCACCTGAGAAGGGTTAAATCTCTGATGCATGTTGCTCTCCGCTTAATATTGAAAGCTCACAGGGAACGTATGAGAGTCTGCATATCGGGTGTTGTACGATTTGGCTGCCATTTTGTGTCTTTGCTTAACAGTACCTACTTAAAATGGCCACTGTGCTTATATCGAGCAATCTCTAATATGCCCCAGCCAGTAGATCTCCAACGTGGAGCCTTCTCAAATGCCTCGTTGAAATGCCTAGCAGCTGATCAGTGCCCTGCAGTCAGATCATGCACCATGAGCTCTGAGGACCACAGCCTTTTCATTGCTAGTCCCAACGCATAGCCTTTATAACTATCCAAGCCGGTTCCCGATCGCAGCAAATCTCCTCCAGTGCCTCAGCCAGCATTCACCAGTGTAATCTGATGCCACCATTGGACTTAGCATCCATCTTCTTCAACAATATTAATTTAGAAAGTGGGAATCTGATGCGGCTCAATACGGTTTAGCTACTTTATCCTGGGAGCCCTGCTGCTGCGATCACAAGACATTTTAGTGAAGAAAGACACACAGTAAACCAGGTAAGATATCAAACTTTTGAAAAATTACAGAACCGCCGATTGAAGACGAGACATTGATATTTAACTGCGGAAAGGAGAAGTGTATTGGAACATATGCATATGCACACAGCATGAAAAAGCATATCAACTTGGACATTTTCCTCTATCGACAGCTCATTTTCAAATTGTTGTAACTAATTGAGTAGTGCAAGTATTATATTGAGACTTGTAGGCATTACACAGAGGTTCTTTTCCACAGAGAACCTCTGAAGTACATTTTCTTTATGTGTATTGATCAGGCACACTTCATTGGGACATACCTGCTTTCCTATCAACCAGCTACAGGGAATAGGAAACCGATTACACAACCTTCTGCAGTCAGAGCACAGGGATGCGCTGCCATGGAGAGGAATGCAGTCCTAGGTCGCAGCAATGATGTGAAAATGAAGGTTTGCTCCGGCCATTAATGCTCACTGCTGAAAATGTAATAGTTACATTGAGCATTTAACATGTGTTTTGTGGTCACAGCACTTAAACAAGAGACAAGGGGCCTGATTCGCAAAGCGTTGTTCAATTGATGCGTCCATTGACAAATGCTCTGTGAATCAGGCCCAGGGTCTCGAAACAAGTGCAGGTTCTAAGTTTAAGTGGAACATGCCATGTACTGAATACAAACCCCTGAAAGATATCATAAGAAATACATTTTTAACCATTCAAAAAATCTTTGATTGAAACATTCTCTAAAGAATCATTATTTTTGGTCAAAATCAGGGTTTTTGCCACTGGCTTAGAAAATGCTGTAGCCTTTGCCTTTAAACTATCCCATTGTACTCCCAATTGGACAATTCTAGCATGCGTGTAATTTGCATAAGACCTGCGTAGTCCGAGTTATAAACAACGAGGTAATTTAAGCAGGGCTCAAGTCGCGGGTACACACAGAGGGACAGAGTCCACCCACTTCATTCAGAGGGTGGACTCAGCCCTCCTACCCCCAGCTAAAAGAGAAACATTGGGTGTGCTCTTTTAATTTATGAATAAAAACCGACCTCAGGGATCAAAACACAGTCCTCTGGTTTGTAGGCCAGACACTTCACCACTGCACCATATAACCTGATGAAAATTAACGAACAACTGAAGGTGAAATATTCAATTTCGGTACTGCATGTTCCAGGGAAAACATATGTATGGGTTCTTGCAGTTTAAAACGGATCGGTGTGATTTTTCAGCCGTGGAAAAGTCTGCGACGGAAAAGTTTGCATGCGAAGTGTACGAACCACAAAAGGTTCGTACATTTCCCATGCGAACATACATTAAAAACCCCTACAAACCCTCACCCCCACCCACACCCACAACACACACATACCCACACCCCCAACATACCCGCACCCTACTTACCTTTGAAGACGCGCTGTGGCGCCAGTTACCTTTCACTTTCTTGAACAGGAACGGAGCCGCAGGGTCCTGTTCTTAATTTTTTTTTTTTCGGGCAGCTACAGGGCTTTCCCCCGCAACCCCGGCTCACTATACTGTAAGCCCCCGTTTTTTTTCTTTTTTCTCGGCTGTGCTGCGGGGGTGTCGCCAGCAACATTCTGCTCACTATACTACACATTATAGTGTTCGGGGGCTAGGGGGGGGACACCCCCGCACACCCCATTTTTTTTCTTCTTTTTTTTCCTTTGTCGGGTGTGCAGTGGGGGTGTCCCCCAACCACCGCTCACTATACTGTATAGTATGGTGAGCAGGGTGTTGCGAGGGACACCCCCACAGCCCCGCAGTCTTTTTTTTTTTTACTAACCTAAAATGCATGCCACCAAAGGTTCGAACGTTTCGTGTTCGAACCTTTGGTGGTATGCAGTTTTCGGACTTTTTGTAAAGTCAGACCTTTTTTTTTCGGTCATTTCGTACAGTTCCGTTTAAAACATGCACACCTTTTAACGTTTTCAAAAACACTAGTTGAAGAAAATATCCTGTCTTGGTTTTGTCTGGGTGTTGATTTTATGAAAGGCAAACGTCATTCGTACTGTGTAATTTGGGTGGTTATGCAAAGCCAATTTAATGAAATGTCCATATTTCACCTTGATGTGGTAATTTCTGGTGGCGTCAGATCCCATTGCGTTTGTTGATGACTCCCCCCACTTTAATTTTTAGGACTTTACCCCTGAATGTAAGCCCATTTTAGCCCATTCCCCTGTGGCGACCTGAGTGGACGCCACTCAAATCGCAAATGGGCTGCCATTTAAACTGCAGCCACGCTTGTGCCATTTCATAGCACTGCTCCCCATGGCACATGCTGGCAGGCAGTCTAATGCTGCCCTGCACCCTTCACACTAAGACGTAACCTTCCAGCTCTGTGAGGCAAACGGAGTACTCACAATGACATAAGGCGACAACAGCTGTGCTGCTGGTACAGGTAAGTAGTTCTCCCTCGACTTAACCACTGCAAATGGGACAGTTCCATCTGATAAAAGACTATGCAGGGTCCTCTCTCTTTTCTGAATCTATTTGCCTCTCTCCCCGCTGGCTCCAGGCTAGTCTCACCTGTAGCACATTAGTCAGACCCACCTTTGCCTGGCCTTTTAAGTCGTGTTCGGAATCTATATTTTAAGAAGCGTATTTGCCCAAATCACGAAATTCCAACAGGCGCGTCTTCTCTCTGGTTAGCCCACAAGGATCCTGCCCTTCCATTTGAGATGTGCAGATCTCTGTGAACCGCCTGCAATGCATTGCACTCGCCCTCCAGGGTCCAAGTGTATGCCTGCAGCATCTTCGCTATATCTCTTCTTGCGGCCTACTATGTAGCGGGGCATCTCGCCAGCCTTGTTGGCATAGTGGAACACGCCCTACCGGTGAGGCTCCCTACATCACTGCTTCCAGGCACACTAGCTCTCGCAGTTCCACGAAGTGGCAGAACCCTTTGACATTTCACTTTCTTTTTCACTCTTGAATATTTTAGACATATCTTTGCCTTTTCCCCCTCCCACTGAATAATTCAGCCGAGGAGCTCCTTCGGGTGAAACAAAGTCAGCCAGGCAACCGAGAACCAACTTCTGCTTAATTGCTGAACTTTTAATAATATGAAGTGAAGATGAAATATGGTTATGAATATAAAACTAATCGGCCGCCCCATTCTGCTTCAGTGACTGGTTTTTCAATTTGGCTCAGAACATTTCAACCATGATAGTGTCCATTTGAGCCATGTTAGTGAGACACCCAGAATGGTCCCCATATCGTCGCGCCTGGTGGGTCTATCTGTTCGGCTCCCACACTGCATCTATGATATCAACAGCGCCTTAAGACTATAATAATGGTAAAAGGCGCTACATAAATGACAAGTACAATTCAGAACAATATGATCTCTGATGCCCTCTTGACTCCCGCCTTACATGATTTCGTGGAAGCCCCTAAGGTGGGTGAAGGCTTGGTTGAATTTACTCTAGTGCCCCCTGCTCCTGGATGGACATAGGAAGGCTGGTCCCTTGGCCACTATGATTGCAGGCTCTATACCATGCCTCTTCTGTGCTGCAAAAGGGTCATTGCTAATGCAGGATATACCTTCATGGTAGCAAAGGTGGGAAATCCCAATTAACATTAGAGCCCAGGTGTCCGTCACAACGGCTGAACACTGGAACCTCGCGCTGAGTGGCGCAAATGCGCACACTCTCTCCTACAAGGAGGGCAGCTGGCTGTACCATTTCCAGCCATACGAAGGCAGTGATTGAAGAGAGGGCACTTACAGTGGGGTCTACCAACAAGCAAGACCAATGCATGCACCTCAACACACAGTTTCATTCTGGCTGCGGTGAAGGCAATCGAAAGCCACAGAAGATCCTTCCTCTGCGACTTCCACCAGGTCACCCCATTTTCCAATGTTTCCCTGCACAGAGCTGGAACCTCGTGGGGTAACTCTGAAGCGTAGTTTACATACAGTATACAATGCCCCATGCAGCGAACTGAAAGTATAGGGGTGAGTAGTTTTAGTCCCTGTGGATTGGCTGGATTCGTTTGGACTGTGTGCCCGCTTTTTCCATGAGCAAAAAAAAAGCAGACACAGTCTGTAGGGATCCATTGCAATCATGGCCACCAATTCTGGCCAGATAGTATAGATGAAGATGGAGTCCCCGTTTAAGACAGTGGCCTGCGCAGGAACCTGAAATGCTTCTAGACTGCTGTTCCCGCCACCACTGGATGCAGTGAATCTGGGGAATCTGGGAACGAGGGCCTGAAACACATAAGCAGTCCGTTTTTTGTTCTGCCAGATTCACTGACGCACACAAAATGGAGCCCTTGGGTTCGGTGCCCGGCAAGCAAGTCATGGTCTCTTCTGTCACTCATCACCTGCCCTGCCACTGCATCCTGCCTGGGGGATGCACATTGCTGCACCATCCTTTGGCTCCAGAGGATTCATGTACCTGGACTGCCTCAATACATATCTCAGAGCAGCGCAAGAACATGACAGTGTTAGGAAAAGCTCCTGGTGGTTGAACTTTGCACACACTTGGATTTTTAAATTTTTTTATTTATTTGTTACAGTTGGCGAACCAACTTTTCAAATATTAAATAACAATGCAGTGTATTCAACAAGTTGCATACATTAATACAATGCATCCCAGGATGCACACAATCACAGTGCAAATTACAATACTCCTCATATTCATGATAAAATACATTTAATTTGTTTTCGTTATTCTCACTTAGTCTCTTACATTCCTGGTAGTATTATTTCTATAAATTGCACAATGGCAATCTGAACAGTTACTCTTGAGCTAGAAAACAGCATGTTCCAAATTTGATCATAATCTACATGATTCTGTACAATACGTTTCTTCCCAAAACATTTGCCCTTGTTGCTTCTAATCCAGTGCACTCGATTACCAGGTGCTATAACGTTTCCTTCTGCTTCCTGAGTAAACAGAATCGGCAATAATTTTGCTCTCTTGGTATTAGTCGCCTTTTTCGGCGATGTGAGTGCGATGGAGATTTTACCAAATAATCAGCTATCACACCATACTTTTTAAGGCCGAAAGTGCTAGAATTAAAATCCCTCAGTTTTGAACATAGTGCTAAATTGCCAACCCAGTCATATTCATAGATCTTTCTTTTTGCACGATCTGGGTTGGTTAATAGCAACTCAATTGTTACTGCGGCATCAGCTGCTGCATTTAGGGTATGGTTTGCCACCTTCTCGATAAACCATCATTCGATGTGAGAATGTTTTGAGCTAAGATATTCAAGAAGGATGGTTTCACCAACCCTTCTAATAGTTTTCACAACAGGGCACACTGTTTCCATAATACTTGGGAATGCAGAGAGGCTAAATCACAGTAACGCCAAGGGTGTTCCGGGCGACAATGTTAAAACTGCTTTCCAGTATTTTGCTTTCCAAGCATCCCAAAAACAACGGTCTCGCGGAGCAAAGGCCTCAACCCCATACAGTAGGATCGAAACTACCTTCGACCTATAAAAGGTTATAACATGTTTTAATGTGAACTTCCCAAATTTTCTTAGTAGTATCTTTGACTGCGAGATCAACAGTTCTAACTTAACTTTGATTTCACAGGTTTGGATTTTTAAAGTTTTGACTCTCAGATACTTATATCTTGGAACCACTGAAAGTTCACATTGATGTAAAGACCACCTCAAATTGTGTCTCTTTGAGTTTTTGTTACAAATTAAGATTTGTGATTTGGCGGTGTTCACAATTAAATTGTTGGCAATCGTATACATTTCTAATTGATTCTGCATATTTTGTAACCCACTAGGTGTCTGAGAGAGCAAGACTAAATCGTCTGCATATAATAAATAGGCTATCTTTTGGTGACCAATGTGAGGGGCATCAGTAATGCAACTCGTCAAAGCCGGACCCAAATCTAGAATGAAGAAATTGAACAGAAATGATGCAAGGGCGCAGCCCTACTTCACACCTCTGTGTGTTGCAATCCGGGGAGACATTTTGCCTTCTAAATTTAATTTGCCTCGCATGGAGGTATTCATATGTAATTTCATCACCAAATTCACTAAAGATGGAGGACAATGATGTTGCTTAAGTTTGTCTACAAGTAATGATCTGTCAATCGAGTCAAACGCTGACTTAAAATCAATGAAGCCTAAATACAATGGGCTACCACCATCAATTTGTTTTGATTGTATCATAGAAAGGGCCATGATATTGGGGATCGTTCCCATACCTTTTACAAATCCAGACTGGAGTGGATCTTTGAGTTGATATCAGTCACCCACTTATTGAGCTCCTTCAGAATAAGTCTGCAGAATATTTTACTTGGGGCATCTAACAAGGAAATCGGACGATAGCTCTCTGGTAATTTACGATCGCCTTTTTTATAAATTGGAATTGTGACACTTGGATTACCTCTCTCTCAGTCACATCGCTCTACGATTAGTTCTATTCAGGTTACTTTGATTCCGATTGCTTAACAATCATAAAACCATGAAATCCTATTAGCATTACACAATAGCATACACAATTTGATGTAGACAATGATCAAATAAATTCAAACAAATGGAAATGTGTCAATTGTAAAAGAATAAAATCGTATTCAGCTAAGAATGAGGATTGTGAAGCTCCCACTACTGCATGGAACAGCATTGTTGATCTTTGGTAAACATTGTCTATAAGCAGCTCAAACTAAGGCAAGCAAACTAAACACATGGCAAATCTATGGTTATATTTAATTGCTAAGACATTAAACACAAGTCTCTGATAACTTAAGTACATGAAAGAAGGAAGCAGGGTCCAATCGATGCCAGGATACGTTCTACTAAGCTAGCGACACGTGTTATGAGGGCAACTAAAACTCTTAGAAACAAAATGTTGGAGTTCTACAGGGAGCATCCGCTGATGGTAACTAGGGAACTCGGGTCACAACCAATGAAAATCCAGCTCGAAAGATGAAAATGGAACTAGCCTATCTAAGTTACTGCCAAAGCTTAGCCTCTGTTTGATGATCAGATGCAAAATGAGGAAGCCCCTTCATCAAGGATCAATGTAGTATTGCAAAATAAGGTATTCACTGTGGTGGGCCGCCGGACCCTACTGACTGATGCCCAGCATAAGGTAATTCCTGTAGTAAATCCAGTCAGAGGAATAAGTAAGCAGAGGCCTCAAGAGCAGGTAGCAGTGGCAGAGCCTGTGAGCCTGATGCTGCAAGTGGAAAGCAAATACAGAACACGAGCAGATCCAACAGGTCTGAAAGTGATACACCCCGGGTGTCACACTCTGAGTCCTCAGACTCTTGGCTCACCTGTTTGTTTCTTGGCGTTTTCTTTCTTTTGTTCGCAGGTTTCTCCTTCTTTATAGAAGTTCGGGTCTTGTACAGGAATGGGCGTGTCTCCTCCGTCGCCAGTATGCAGGCAGGTAACGTGTAGATGTGATTTCGGGTCCCTGCCGAGGAAGGATACGATGGCCTAGAGCAGTCAGTGTTCCAGGAAGGAAGGATTCCAGGAAAAGCAGCTGGTACGGCTCCGCGAAGCGGAGATAGCGAGGAGCGGCACGGAACAACACACCGGGAAGGAAGGGAAGACTAACCACAAATTGAAGCCAAAGGATTTGGGAAAGCGGGACAAAGGAAAGGAATCAGGGATACAACTTACCGGAACGAACAGCACGGACAAGCTTAGCGTTGAGATGCGCCTAGCCATGGGGGCATGTCTCTTTTCAAGGAAGCAACAGGCATAACTGGGAGACTAGACCGTGTGTTTCCCCATGGCGTCGGCCATGTTGGATGTACAAATGGATGCAATACTACAGTGTTTGAGGGACCACGTCGTCCAGAAGGGGCAGAATCAGTGATTCGTGACATCGGGAGGAGGAATGTCCAACATTTCTGCCATTCCCAGCAGCATGCAGGAGCGGATGATGGGACATTCATAGGTTAAAGGGTAAATCGAGGGACTATTAGCATGAATATAGTGATCAACTCAACGGGCCCCGACGGATGCAATGCATCTTGCACAGTATTCGCAGGAGAGACCGACCTAGGTAAAATCTTTGCAACCACAGGGGCAGTTGTGCTTGCCTCTTAAGCCTCCTTCAACACAATGTAGTAGGATGGCAGGGGAAATATTGCTGTAACACAAACTGGGTCAAGGGTCTGGGATTGGGGTGTAGATCAGAGCCAATGCTTTTGTGACTTGTGTGCACTTTGGTTGTAAGTGACTTTAATTAGATTGCGCTTAGCGGAGGGACTATAATTTTGCCACCCCTGTTAGATAATAAAAAAAATAGTCATGGGCTAAATGACCTGTTCTTTGGGAAGGTACCCACTGCAGAGTTTGCAGCCACACTTTAGCTCACTGCACCTTTCACAGAAAGGAAATACATTTGCATATCAGTCTTTGTGCATATCAGTCTTCGTACCTCCCACATCGGCAGTCCAGCACCGAAATGCTATGGCAATTCTCTTCTGAACAAGAATACCAACAGCTACCCCATACACTTGGTTCAGCCTTATTGGGCCTCATCAGAGAGGTGGAGATGTGTCTCTCTGAGCACAGTGAGCAAAGGGTCCACGTCTGGATGATCCTAGGAAATTTAGGGTGACTAAACCTAAGTCCCTTAAACAATGAAATAAAAATCATAGGCGCCCCTCTGCTAGAACAAACACGGCTAAATGACCTGTTCTTTCGGAAGGTACCCACGTGAGAGGCTGCAGACACACTTTAGCTCATTGTGCCTTTCACAGAAGGGAAATATCCATTTGCATATCAGTTTTTTGTCCTGGGGAGTTGAGGCCCAGATAAGAGCCAATATCCTGAATGTCCTGCAGGAGATAAAAGCCCTCCGCTCAGACCTACAGGTCTCTCTTAATGAGCTCAAGGGACGAGCGGCCTCACTGGAGACTAGGGTGGAAAAAGTCAAACACAATCCACTCTCCATGGATATTCTTGAGGTACAAATGGAAACCCACCTGTAGGTGCTGGAGGCAAGGGACAAAGAGACTGCAGTGAAAATGGACGATATGGAGGCTAGAGAAGAATGCAATAATATTCGTATCTGGGGCCTGCCTGTTGCTAAGGGCGAATCCGCAAAAAGGTGGGAGGGAAGGTGGAACAGCTGATCACTCACCTCTTTGAAGGGGAAATGCCAAGGTGGACAAAGCTGACTGCATTCATTGGGCTGGGTGGTCCAGGGAGGGTCCCAGATCGATCCTGGTTGAGTGTCACTACTACCAAGACAAGACAAAGATCTTGGCGAAGACCAGACCACAGAAACAAGTCATCTTCAAGGGTTCCACATTCTTGATTTTCCAAGATTTATTGGGGGCCCGCTGTCCCATAGTATGGCCTTCAAGCCTCGAACAATGTCGCTGACTGTGCAGGATATGAGACACAGCTTAACAATCCTCTTTTCCCTTTCATTTGAGCATCAAGGAGTGCCGCACAGGCTAACGGATGTGGCAGAGATCCAGAGCATCCTACAGGAGCTAAAGGAGGTGATGGCTCACTCACCACCAGAGGGAGAAAAGGAGAAACAGGAGAAGTTTTTGAAGGCTTTCAGCAACAAGGGGCAGAGGGTCAAGATGCCTGGATCTCAGAAGTTTGGGAAGCTGGCGGGTCCATCACCAGGCAGGTCAAAGATATGAGGCATAATGTGTCAGGATATGTCACGATGCAGAATAAGCACGGTGTGTGTGGACAGCTTCTTGAGGAAGTTGAGCAGCATGGTGGAAGGAACAGATCAAACGAGGGAGGGTTGTTTCCAGCTTGATGTTTAAGGAGACTTGTTTACTCTTTTTTTGTTTATCTATGTTCTCCATAGAAAGGAGTCCAGGATGGGGCTGAGGAGGATTCCTCGCCGGGGAGGTAGTGGGGCCACTACACTTTGCTGGCTGGGCGTGGTCCAGGTGTCTACGATGGAGGGGCCTCTCCGAAGGCACCTGCTGCAGGGTCTTTCCTGACTGGGAGGATGAGGGAGTAGCCCAGGAGTGGCTGCGAGGTTCACACCTTTGGGGAGGAAGGGGCGAATGACAGAGAGCGCACAGGGTGGATTAGTTACACTATGGGGGAACGCTGTTTGCCTTTAAACGGGCCAAGACCAAACGTTTAGAAACACAGGTCTGATGAGGAGATGGAGTCGCTAAGAATAGCAACACTTAATGTGAAGGGTCTCAACTCCCCCACTAAGAGGTTATTGCTGGAGAGGGAGATGAGATCGCAGGGGCTAGCTATATTGATGATCCAAGAGACACACTTCCGACGGTGTGAGGAAGCTAAATTCCATGGGAGATTTGTGGGTGAGTGTTATTGGTCATCTGCACATATCAAGAAAAAGGGGGTGGCGATCAACTTACACCCATGGATTCAACTAGAGGAGATCCAAGTGAAATGGGACCCGGAGAGGATGCTCCTGATGTTGAAGGGTAAGTTACAGGGGACGGTGTGACGGTAGCCACCCTTTATGCACCAAACCAGGGCTCTTGGGGATTCATGGAAGCCGTGCTGCAGAGTCTGGACAGTTGGGCAGTGGCTACTCACATTTTGGGTGTGGACTTTAACACTATAAGGCTCCCAAAATGGGATTTCAGGGCTGGGGTGGGTCCAGGGAAAGGCACACAGGCCAAGGGTTAATGTTTTCTACATGAGGAGCTGGAAACGTATGGCTGGAGCAACATCTGGAGATAGTTCCACACTGAGCCAGGGGGCTTTAACGTTTATTCGCATCCTCATGGGACATTTACAACGACTGATTAACTGTTGATGGGTAGGGGCATAGAGTACGTTGTCCAAGGGTGCAAGTTTCGGTGCTGGGCTGGTCAGATCACAAAGCAGTCAGATGGAAATTAACTGGGGAGGGCCCTGGACCAAGGGATGAAGATGGCAGTCTATTGATACTCTTGAAGGATCACCTCTTACAGGACTTCCTCATGGAAGAAATGTAGTACTTCTTTTCAGTGAATGATATGGGTGAGGTTGATTTGAACATGATCTAAGAGGTTGCAAAGGCCACCATCAGAGGTCTGCCTATAGCAGAGGGGGCTAAGTTTAAGAGGCTTAGGAGGCTTAATGAGGTCAATTTGGGGGAGGGGTTTGCAGCTGTGAGTGAAGAGTTACACCGTGGGGGGAGGGATCCAGAGGTAATCATTGCTAAAATCTGGAATGGAAGACAAGCACTGGGGGAACCTGGCTATAGCAGAGTCCACAAAATGCGGAAATTAGTGCCGCAAAATTACTATGAGCATGGTTATAAGGCAAGGGCCACGCCGGAGAACAAGATTCAGAAACAAAGGCTGGAGAGGCTGTTCAAAATGATTAGAGACGAGAGTGGTTGGGTGGCCCATCAGCTAGAGGAAATGGCTTTGAGTCTGGCTGCATACTATAGTACCCTCTAAACGCCTACGGTTTCAATTGAGGAGAATGGACTGTCCCGACACTTAGCAGTAGTGGATCTCCCGACATTTATGGAGGAGGAGGGGGCTGACCTTGACCGTCTAATATCCCGACAGGAGGTGGTAGAAGCTATTGAGGGCCTGAAGGTTGGGAAAACATCGGGGACGAAGGTTTCTTAACCTTTTTTTATTCAATGTTTGCTGGTGCTATATCACAATTTTTAACAAAGCTTTTCAATAACTTCAGGGGGCCCAGAAGCTGCCGCTCTCCTTCTTAAGAGCACTAATAGTTGTCAATCCAAAGGAAGGCAAAGATTCTGCACAGTGCTTCTTGTATAGACCCATTTCTTTGTTGAACCTGAATGCAAAGATCTTCACTAAAATCCTCCCTTTACGCCTGGAGATTGTACTTCCCAAGTTGGTACATCCAGACCAAGTGGGTTTCATGAGGCATACACAAGGGGCAGACAACCTGAGGAAGACCCTAAATCTAATGGCACTATTGAGAGACAAAATAAGGGACTCTTTTCTATTGACAATCGACTCCGAAAATGCCTATGACCGAGTTGACTGGACCTTCCCACTGTGGACCTTGAACAAGTTTGGCTTTAGACAACAGTGGGTTAAGTGGTTGGTGAAGTTATACTCGAGGGTCCAGGTGAATGGGGTGCAGTCAGAGGTGCCGCTTTGGAAGGGAACGAGGCAGGGTGGCCTGCTGTCCCCTTGCTCTATGTGTTGGCAATGGAGCCATGGGCCTTGTGCCTATAGGGTAACCCCAGCATTCAGGTCTGCAATGTCCAGTACAAGGTGGCCTTGTTTGCAGACAATCTGCTGCTGTATAACAGTGACTCAATCAGAATGGTGCCAGAGATAGTCATAGAGCTTGAGGAGCATGGGAGACAGTCTGGCTTCAAAATTAATTTCTCAACATCTGTGTTTTTCCCAATGGTTGAAGACTCCAGGGAGGTTGAAGGATATATTAGGCAGTCACAGCGTGGCCTTGAAATGACCTCGATTAAATACCTGGGCATACACATCACAAACCCACTAGATGTACTGTATCGAGCAAACTACACCCCACTGGGAGATGAGATAAGAGAAGACATGGGGGTTGGAATAAGATGACTCTATCTTGGATGGTGCGCCTTAACATCATCAAGATGCACATACTCCCAAGACATCTGTACTTGTTCCAGATGCTTCCAATGGTCAGGTCTAAGTCTTTCAATGACACTCTGTGGAAACAAGTGGTGGACTTTCTATGGGTGGGGGCCAAACTGAGGATAGCTTACATCACGTTGACTAGACCCTGGGAGCAGGTGGGTGTTGGTCTCCCGGCTTTCGCGGCATATTATCATGCAGCACAACTGAGGGTTCTGGTGCACCACATGGATCCCCTGATGGTTAAGCAATGGGTGGCTTTAGAAAATGAGGATCTCTTCCCAGTTCCTCTTATTGAGTGGCTTTGGGTGCCCCAAGGCGATCTCTCACATAGAATAAGGACGCATCCGATACTGAAGGTTGTATGGGACCTCTGGAGGGAAGGGGCAGACATGAGATGGTTGTCATCATGCTGCTATCCCTTGAGTGTGAATCAACAAAAGAAAGGTCACTATCTCTTGGTAAAGAACCATATGTACCCCTACTCACACCCAGGGACTATTGTTATCCACCGCTAAACAATTACAAGGCCACTAGGTCAAAATGATGTTTGTGATAAAAAACACATGCTTATTAGTACATCAGAGAGCAAGTATAACCACCTGCTGGTTTGTATAAAAAACATTAAAAACATAAACACCAATCATTATAATTCAATACATCAATCTACATATACGGTGTAAATACAACATCAAGTATCAATGACTCAACCCGACACAGTACTGGTTAACTGAACCCCATTCTCCACTATATCCATATTAGCGCGACCTATATGTTTCTGTCCTCAATGGCTTGTATTAGGAGGACATTCCTCAGGGGCAAACATATGTAGAAAATGTGTTGCTTGTAGGTGGCAAAGGGAAATTCCCTCTTGTAGATCTTCGTGTTATTCCACAGAATCCCTGTATGGATGGGTACACAATTAAAAACATGTTTTAATCTATGGGCTTAATCAGTCTTTTCTTTGCCCTAGCCTTAATCCTTGACACCACAAGGATATTCAAGTATGCTGTTAATAGTATACCTGAAACAGTCTGCGTCGTTATGTCACCAGTCAGTAAAGCAACTCCAATTGTTGGTTTATCTCGCTCTGGCGATTGGTTATTCCCACTGGGATTAATGCCTGCAAGGAAAATAATCTCTTTACTAATGCTCCCTTCCTTGGTGGTGTACTAGTTTACTCAATTCTATATGTTTTAGATAACACCACATTCCTTACCTTTCACAATACTTAAAGGTTGTTGTACTGGCTTAAAGGGATGTCTGTTACTGCATATCTGCATCATTCACCTACAGGTAAATCAAGGGGTTCACCATTAGTGTTTTATTAGCAATAGGAACATGTCCTACAGCCTCCATAACTATATACATTCATAAATTCCACTTACTTCTGGTGACAGTTAGCTCTTTAAGCACACCCATGATTCAACAGAAAGAATATTTTCCTTTTTCATTTTTCTTTTTTTCTCTTTAACAGAAAAAAAGGGGGACTGATTTCTCAAAAACAGCTTACTAGATCCTGTAATCCAAAAACAAGGTACAGGATCAAACTCCCTGTCTTCACCCTTCTATGTGTACATCAGGATCTTTACACTCAAGGCTCTGAAGACCATTGCTCAACACATCTTACCTTAACTAAGGAGTCTCTCTGGTCACTGCCTTCACACAAAACTCGTGAGGCCGGAAACTCATAGGTTTTAATGTGAAAAATGTCAAAAAAAAGGCGCTGTGTCAATACGTCATCGCGTGACGCCGTGACACTATCCATTGAGTGCCATATGGGCTCCACCTGTTAGGGTCCACATACCAGAACCGAGCAGATATCAAGGTTGGTATGAAGCATGGCTAAGCACGGCAGGCCAGATATGGGAGAATGAGGACAACCATACCATACAGCAGCTGGAAGAGCTTTCTGGGATAGGGGAGCTATTGACCTATCTCTTTCTCAGGTTGAAGGGAGCATTGACGGGTGAGGGTTGGGACAGCAGTCTGACAAGAGAGCTTACAGCTTTCAAGAAAATCCTGGTGGTGGGGGTCCAGAAAAGGGCCGGATCTTAAAAATGTACTGCACACTGATGGAGGTAGACTTGTGAGTGGATCTCAGGGTCAGGAATCAATAGGAGTGGGATTTTGGTATAGAGCTGACCGAAGAGGTTTGGAGGTTAATGTGTAGATAAATGGAGATAACATCAATATTCCTGCAACATAGGCTCAATGCTATCAAATTGCAGCATAGTTGGCTACTGTCGCCAACTCGATTAACGAAAATGTACCCGAGTGTGGATCCACACTGCTGGAGGGGCTGTGGGGCCCAAGGCACCCATTAGCATATATGGTGGTCCTATCCAAAGGTGCAGTTTTATTTGAGGGAGGTCCTGTCTTGGATACGTGAACTGGATGGGCTGGACAAACCTCTGACTCCTCTTTTTGTGCTCTTTGACTTGCTGGGGGAGGAGGCGGCATATGCACCAGTGGGCCATATGGTGTGGAACCTGCTTTTGGCAGCTAGAGTGGGGGTGGCCAGGGCATCAGAGGAAATAGAGGTATTGGGTAGAAGTGAGTGGGTCTTACTAGCTAGACACATACATGGGGTAGAAATGCTCACAGAATTAGCCAATGAGAGTGGTACCATGGTTCAACAGGAATGGCTGCCGTTTATAATGCAATACATGCCGGGGAGAGTTCAGAAGAACTGGGGGGAGGAAAGGTGCTGAGAAAGTGCAAGTTACAGAGGAAAGGGACATACAGATTCACATTGCCCAGGATTGTGGAGCATAGGCCATTTCTTCTTCATGGTTGACTCAGGCAAATCGTATCCCATGTGTCAGGCGGTGAGGGATTGGCAGGGAGGGGAGCGGATTGGGGGACAGGGAGTGAGATGGGGCTTTGAAGATGTTTGGGATACTGTCTGTGCTGTGGTAGTTTGTTATTACATATGCATGAAGCTGTTTGCTTCTTGTCTTATACGTGGAAAGAAAATCAAGCACATTCGATTTGAAAAATAAACACATTTGTGGATGCTTCTGTGTACGTGGATCTCGCCTTGCAAGCCCCCAATTCACAAAGCTGATTTGCAAGATGAAGCAGCATCCGATTGGGGGGTGCAAGGGACTCGCAGCCAGCTCCTCCATGCATATGCAAACACTGGTCACCTTCACAGCACTTGAACGTCGATGGGATTCCCGACTGCATTCAGATGGAGGGTTGGGGGCCATCCCCCATTCACATGGAGCTAGCAAGCACATTTTCAATAATGTTATGTAGGTACATGAATTGGAGGTGCTTTTGGTTCATAGACCTGAGACTAATAGAGAATAGGGCAACTTGACAGATAAACATGGAGGGTTTGCCAGGGCAGGGTGACATAATCTACAGTCATGGAAGAGGGGAGGGTTGGGGAGAATGCTGTGAAAGACAGTGAATCCTCCTTCCACATACAAGTGGTTGTGCTTGTTAGCTGACTTAAATGAGTGAATGTTGTGATGTTTTTAAGGTCCGGGGAAGGTAGTCTAGTAGAGGGTAGCAAGGCGGCAAAAGGAGCAGAATTGGATGGATGCTCAGAGTAGGGGAGGAATGGAGAGAATGAAGTAGGCTTTACAGTGCACAGTGAAAGGTGGAGAGTAGCATGATAATGAGGGAGTTAGGTATGGAGGAATGAGTCCAGGAATAGATTTGAAAATGAGAAGATCTTTGTAAGGGCCGTGTAGGCAGCGTTGCCCACTCAGGCCATACCCTGTCTATGCCTCTACCCTATGCATTGATAGCCAACCAGCACTGAGGCTTTAGGGAGAGCTGGGAATTTGCTGGTTGGGAAGCGGGCGCATGTGGTGACGTTTAGGACTTTTTCATGGGGAGGACAGCAGAGGCTTAGGTGGCCCTGTGAGAAACGTGAGCAGTAGTCAATCTGTCTAAGCACCAGGCTAAACAAAAGAGTTTTAACAGAGTGTTAGGAGAGGAGTAGTGGATTTTATGGATATTGAGGAGACTGATCTTAGTGTAAGTAGCTGTGCAGGTGGAAAGTGATGGAGGTGAAGAACGCTATTGAAGAGGCCCCCAAAGTTGCGTACCTGAGGAGTTCAGTGAGAAAGGGGATAGGAGAAGCGAGAAGGGGTGGGATATTAAAGGGTGGAAGATGCATGACGTTGCTTGCGGAAGAGTTGAGCATTAGACAGCAAGGGCCTTTCAGTGTCAGGTGGCAGAGACTTAGGGCATCAGTCCGAGTTTGACTGTAGTGACAAAACATTCTGTATTTATAAGCACTGGGTAGTTTATCACTCAACAAACTACGAGCTGCAAAGATGAAATTAATCTTTTACGCCTGCTTTTGTGTGGTGGAAATTACAGGTACACAAACGCAAGTAGTCATTAAAAATCCCCATGAAGTCCTATGAAACTCCGAAATAGGGACTGACTTTCATGCTGGCAGCATAACTAAGAACCATGCAGACGGGACATGTTACGGCATGCTTGGATGTGTCACCATGGCCAAACTAGCCCACACACATGCTACTGTGCGTAGCATTGTGAAAACAAAATCAAAATTTCGAGGCTGAGTACCCCAAAAGGAAAAACACTGAACACGGGTTACAAAGGAACATACAAAGTACTTTATTTTATACTGAATCCAGTTACGAAGACCAGAGCAAAATCAGATAGCTATCGGCCCTCAGTGCAACACAACGAACTCCAGCGTGGTTCAGTGTGTTCAGTGAGAGACGCTGTACATTAGAATGCATTGGTTTTTTATATTCTTTGTGAGCACGATGTCCAGCCCTACTTCGGGTTAATATTCTGTTAATACATCACCGATCTAGGGTTCATGCCAAGTCTCGCACGTCCGCATATAACTGGTTTGCTTTTAGTACATATATCAACAAGCCTATGCGACAACTGTGTATTCTGGGATTTCCCATGCAGGTCTTCTCAAACATGAATACAATGTTGTTAAACAAGTGTTCTACGTTCAGTATTTGAATACATTGTTCTTAACGCATGCTCGCGGATTAGTTTCATTGCACGAGTAATCCTTTAGACACAGGTCAACGAAGGACAAGGTCTCAGTTCACGACCTCAACAAGTCGCTTGGAGGCAAGTTACATATTAGCTACATACAGAGGTTAAGACGGCCATGTTGTATATTGGAATGACATCGTCCACCATTTTAACTCACAGGGTGACTTTACAAAGCGAACAAAAAATGGCAGATTGACCTAAAATGGCGGCTTACATTGATTTTAAGGTCAGGACCTTGAAACACAGATTCCTTCGCAAGCGACTTATAAGCATCTTGGCGTAGGCCAATATACATATATTTATTGCGATAGGAGGCACGATATAATTTCTCATTTGACAAACCCTCCTTTTGGTCTATGCCAAGTAAGTCTATCAGATGCACAGCAAAACCATGCAGTAAGTCTATTTCCTTGGACGCAGATTGTACCTTGCTTTCCCTGGTACTGATTGATCCGGAAACAAGGTGTCATCACTTCCCGTTGGAAGCAACGTATCAGAGACAAGTGAAGATGCCGAATTTGAAACAGCAGTTTCCGGATGCAAAACTTTTGGAGAGTGTGGAGACAAAATGGCGGCTTCACCAAGCCTCACGGGCTCAGAGAGGTTCTCCGACACACTTGCGGCGCTATTTACTGCTTTGGGATAGTTGGTTGCAGCACTAGCGAGGGGTTCTGTTTCTTCTGTAACGTGTGGCACTGGGTGAGGAAGTTTCTTAACATGGGACGCATGGATCCAGTTCTTTTTTCAAGAGACCCGCACCGATGTTTGGGTTACCAACAGGACCTGGAACGGGCCACGCCAGCGAGGTGCAAGGCAGGAAGAGCGCTCAAATGCCTTGATGAGCGCCCAACTTCCAGGCCGTATACTGTGGCCGGGTCCCTCGTATCGCACAATTAAAGCTTCTCGTACCTGGTGATAAATCAAATACAGGTTTTTAGTCAACTGGCTGCAATAATCTGAAAGTAATACATTTTCAACATTTCTTAATTAATTGCATTTAGGAAGGTTCCAGATATTGGCAGGTCTCCCCAATACCACCTCAAATGGAGAGAGCCCAATCTTAGTTTGAGGGGTTGTACGCATGGATAATAACACGATCGGTAAGGCTTCCGGCCATTTTAGTTTGGTGCCGGCACATGTTTTAGCGAGCTTGTTCTTGATGATACCGTTGTGTCTTTCTACTAGTCCGGTGCTCTGAGCATGTCTGGCTGAATGGAACCATTTGTCGATCTGTAAAGCTGCACATATCTGCAGAATTACAGCAGCGACAAAATGTGGACCATTGTTCGACCAGATAACTCTTGGTAGCCCGAACCGCGGGAAGTACTCCTTTAACATGGTTTTCGCAGTAGTCATGGCTGTAGCATCTTTGACGGGGAAAGTCTCAACCCATTTACTAAAAGCACAGATGACCACCAGCACATATTTTTTATTGTCACATCGTTCCATTTAAATAAAGTCAAAGTGGATAACTTCAAAGGGGACAGAGGGTGGCCCAAAACTTCCCCTTGGAGTTACTGTCCCCTTTCCCACATTGGCCCTCATTACAACCCCAGCGCTAAACCATGGCGC
This sequence comes from Ambystoma mexicanum, assembly GCF_040938575.1. Taxonomy (NCBI): domain Eukaryota; kingdom Metazoa; phylum Chordata; class Amphibia; order Caudata; family Ambystomatidae; genus Ambystoma; species Ambystoma mexicanum. The sequence continues at coordinate 135,596,856 of NC_090922.1, forward strand.
TATTAGCACCATGGTTGGTGCCAGTGTTGTAACAAGTCCGCCATGGTGAAATGGGGAAATACCGCCCCATTCCAAGGTTGGCGGGGCGGTATTTCCCCATTTCCCCATGGCCCTTCCCCATTCCCATTTTCACCCCATAGGGCTCAATGGGACTGGGGAAGGCGCTCAGTATGGTACCGCAAATTGCGGTACCGTAATTAGCACCGAGGTCCCTTTGCGGCACCCTACTTTAACGGCTGGTAAAACCAGCCGTTAAGGTCGGGTCCCGCAAAGGGACCTCGTAATCAGGCGTTAAGGGTTTAACGACGCCGACACCTTTTACGGTGCCGTTAAACCCTTAACGCCAGGGTCATAATGACCCCCATTGTGTTGTAGGCAAATCATGCAATCCTGGACGTAGCGCTGGGGAATTTTCGAAATTTTGTCATTTGCCCAAACTTTCTCCAACATTTTTGTCATTTTCTGGGCACATACATGCGTAGGACCATGGGCCATGATGACCATCATCATTATATACGCGTCAGGGAGTAGCCATTTCCCTTCAGCTATGTCCACCCAACACCCGTCTTCATCAAGTTTCCCCAAGCCTTGAGTCCACCTCTTGAATTCTTCTAACGTGGCATCAGCTTGGATATCCCGTACAGACCCAACACCCTCATCCACTGCATAAGCATTTACAGTCTCCCTTGAAACATACATCTCCGTAAGGGGATCGGTAGCAGTTTGTCTAGCTATCTGATTAGCGAAAGCATTCCCTTTCCCTATGTCATCTTTAATCTTTCGATGTGCTGCACATTTCATAACTGCTAACTGAGTAGGGAGCGCAAGCGCTGAGAGTAGTCGTACTATTAGGGAGCCATGTTGGATTTTAGTGCCATGTGAAGTTAAGAACCCTCTCTCTGACCAAAGTCTCCCAAAGTTGTGAACCACCCCAAAGGCACACTGACTATCAGTATATATGTTTACTGCAAGCCCTTCGGAAAGTTCACAAGCTCGGGTCAATGCTATAATCTCTGCGGCCTGCGCAGAGTTATGCGTCATTCTCTTGGTTTCTACGACCGTGCTTAATGTGGTGATTGCATAAGCAGCTGTGGATGTACCATCCGGAAGTTTGAAGCAGGAGCCATCACAGAACAGCTCTCGTTGCGGATTTATCCAAAGGAGTGTCTTTCAAATCAATTCTACCCTTTGTTTCTTGTTCGGTAGTATACAGACAGTCATGTGACTCTTCATTGCCGCAAGTAGTATCTTGCGGTAAAGGTAGGAGTTCAGCCAGATTAAGAACACAACACTTCTTAATTTGAATGTGAGGAGCACAAGATCAATTCATATCTTGTCAACTGTGCAGAAGTGAGGTGTTGCGTTTGGGTTCGGTTCAGTAGAACAGCTACAGAGTGAGGCACCATCAGGGTTAGATCATGGCCTAGGACCATTCCCTCACTCTGTTTGACAGACGCAGCAGCAGCAGCGACAGCTCGCAAACATCTTGGCAAAGCACATGCTACAGGATCACGGACGGAAGAAAAGTAACCGCACGGCCTATTCTTCCCTCCATGTTCCTGCATTAATACAGCCAAAACAGATCCATCACATTCATGCACAAACAACACAAAGGCCTTTTCATAGTTTGGTGTGCCCAAAACTGGTGCAGAGCATAATGCAGTCTTAAGCAAGTCAAACCACTGCAATGACAAAGAAATGTCCTTCTTTGTCAAAGCCAACATCGGTTTGATCACTAGTGAAAAATGTGGGATCCACAACCTACAGTAAGAAGCCATACCTATCAAGGCTCTAACTTCCTTCTGTGTATTTGGGACAGACATACCAGAAATGTGTTTTATCCTTTCAGATGTCAATCTTCTTCCCTTCCTGACAGGAGATAGCCTAAATAGGCGACCTCCTGGCAACAATATTGAAACTTTTTAAGCGAAGCTTTGTGACGATGTTTAGCTAAATGTATAAGCAATGACACAGTGCCCTCCTTACAGGCGCTCTCAGAGACAGCAGCTAAAAGCAATTTATCAACGTACTGAAGCAATGTACAAGTAGAGGGCAATTCAAGGGTATCAAGTTGTTCTTTCAAAGCCCTACTATAGATGCTAGGACTCTCTGTGTACCCTTGAGGTGCACGAGTAAATGTGAACTAGCGTCCCCCTAAGGTAAATGCGAACAAGTATCTACTATCCTTGTGTATGGGAATACTAAAGAAAGCATTCTTTAGATCCACAACACTAAAGTAAGTAGCTGTAGCTGGAATCATGGTTAAGATTGACGTCACATCAGGCACAATTGGAAATTGAGGAGCGACGACTTTATTAATGGCACGTAAATCAATTATGAAACGGAATGGAATTGCATTATCGCCTTTCTTGTACACTGGTAAAATCGGACTATTACACAAACTTCCTGAAATTTCTTCAATAACCCTGCGATACACAAAATCGGAAACAATGCATTTCAAAGCTTGCTCGCCCTCAACTGAAATCTTATACTGGGGAATGCGTGGCAGCCCAATTCCATGTTTCAAAATCTTAACAGGCTCAATCTGTAAAACACTGACATCATTGTCGTCAACAGCCCATAAGCTCTCTGGTACATTAATGAATTCTGGCGGCAATGGTCTAGTCAAGAATTGCAAGACAGAAAAATGCGGTGGAGAAATCGTCAAGCGCACTCCATCAGAAGAACAATAAATCACTGCATTTAATTATTTTAGCAGATTCAACCCCAGCAAGTTCTCTCCACAATTCGAAGTCAACAGAAATGGACAGTGGTCCATAAAGGGACCCAAAGAAATGGGTACCGGCGAAGAAACCGGACAAATAACTGGTGTGCCAGAAAACCCTACAGAAACATTGGTTCGCCCTGACAGTGAAATGTTTGGAACTCGTGAATGATCAATGGAACACTTCTGTGCTTCAGTGTCTATCAAAAACTGATGTTTCCTATTTCCCACCACCATTTCAACGTAGAGACCTTTCTGATTGACGGGAATAGGTGTAGGTTCCACACCATGCTTCGGGCAATCCTAATGAAACAGAATGTCATCAAAAGGAAGCTCTTCAGATAAATATGCAGCGGAAGGATGATCAAATATGTTCCTGGTGTCCACACTCAAAATCTGATTATCCTGTGAAAAAGGTTGCTGAGGATCCTGTGTAAACTGACCTCTACCAGGGCCCTCTACACCCGGGCGACCTCTGGATCGTCTACCCATATTCCCGAATGTGTTATTCGACCTTTGTCGAAGGACGGGGCATTGTGCACGCCAATGACCCTCTTGACGACAATAGGCGCACTGGTTAATGTTCACAGGACCCAAGGGCACATTCCCTTGCGGGACATACTGACCTCTAATCTGAGAACTAATCCCTCTGGGGCCTCCAACAATTTGCTGTAATAGCACTTTAGTCTTCAAATCACCTTTTCGTTTTTCAACTCTATCTTTTTCATTATTGACACGGTTCTCGTAGTACTGAGCCATGTGCAGTACTTCTGATTGGAACTTCGCTTGCCAAGCACTCTCAGAAGACATCATTTGTGACTGGATGTCAGGCAGCAATCCACGCACAAATTTGTCCACAAATAACCTTTTCCCAGATTCTGTGCCTAGGTCTTGTCCGCTGAAATCCGAGAATACCTGTTCGAATCGATTAAAGAACTCGGTAGCACCCTCAGACTTTCCTTGGACACAGGCAGTAAGTTTGTCCCAAATAATTCTTTTCTCTGGAATTATGGTTTTTAATTTTGCAATAATTCTATCAGGCAAAGTCAATATCACCTGAGGCGGTCTTTCACCAGCTGGCCTTTCTCCATCGAGTCTAGTTATATTCACCCATGTATCTCCCAACCCTGGTACGTCGTCTATGGCTCTAACTTGTTTCCACAAATCTACGGGCAGGAGTACAGGGAATAACAAATCAATATCACCTAAGGTGAACACTGAGGATTGCAAGACGGACTCTATTTCTTTATAGAATCCTGTCGGATTTTTCCTAATATCAGGAATAGATTGCCTAATAGTATTCACTTCCTGTCTTGAGAACGGGACGTGAACGAACTGTGATACATAATGTGCAGGAATGACCACAGCGACTATACCCTGTGCAGCATCGGCTGCAATCTCAACCTTTGGGACAAATGTCGGAGGAACCTCTCTCATAGGCAACTGAGAAGTAGGTGGCTCCAAACGCTTACTAAGCAACAGAGCTAAATGGAGCGCTAAAGCATTCAAAGAAGTGTCAAGTGAAAAAGCTCTCTTGTAAATACTCAGCAACTCTGTGGGACAACTAATCTTTCTTTTTACACAATCATCCTGTAGGTACTCTATCATTACCTGCATCACTTTCCTCTGCATTTCTGGTGTATACTTACTATATGTGTCATATACTTCAACTGGAGTTATCGACACATCTGAAATCCATCTAAGCGCGTCCTTCGTACAAATTCGTGCTTCCTCAGATATCGATTTACGACAAGGAAGGAACCGTTTCTGCACATACATACTTTCCCCCTCGTCATCCTCATTCTGCAACTTTTCTAACTCCTTTCTATACCCAAATAACCTCTCGACATGCTCATTTACTTTCACCACAGTGTCTCTAGAAAACGCTTAAGTATTTAGATCCCTTAACCCTTGGGGGAGATCTGTATTATTTAATTTCCCCCACATTACACATAAATGAATCCCTAAACCTTCAAAAAAAAACATTTTTCTCAGGAAAATTATCCATATTACAAAGTGTGGCAAAAACATTAGCTTGATCATCCCTCTCCATACAATGCTTAGCCCATGCAATCAAATCACGTTTCTTAGCTGGTGGTACAGTATTGCGAGTGACAACCTTTGGCCCTGCAGCTCGATCGACTACAAGCGGCTCAGGACTACTTGGAAGAGAGGGAGCAGGCAAATTCAATGGAGGCACTGTAACTGGTGCGATAAGAAGAGGTGGAGGAGCCGGAGGAAGGGGAACATTAGGAGGAGCAGGAACAATGGGAACAACAGCAGGTAGAGCAGGAATAGCAGGAGGAAGAGGCAAAGCAGCAGGAAGAGGAACATACGAAGGTGGCACAGAGGCACCAGGCCTTTGTTCATTTAACAATTTTTCTATGAATTCATCGGAAGCGTGGAGGTCTTTGGAAGGATAGATTTTCTGAATTCCAAGTGAGAAAGCCCTATCCATATTCCTAGTCGATTCAGAATGTTTATCTTGGTCATACAATTATGCCTTTTCGGCTTTGGTCTTATGACGGCGCGCATGTTTTTCTCTACTTTTAAGTTGCTGCAACACTTTTTTTTTCCAATTCTGCAAAACATCAAATGCTGCAGGTCTAGCCTTCTTCTTTAATAGAATTGACTCTAAATACTCAATACGAGGGATTTCAAAACTACCATTGATTGGCCACTGAAGTTCGGAGGCATGTCTGGTTTGTCTGTGCCAAATGTCATTAAATACTATACTTCCAATGCCATGCTTACAGTACATAGTATATGCCGGCTACCCCTCCTTTGGTGCGGGATGGCTAAATTCCAAAGATTGTCTATCGCTGTGGAACAACGCCCTGAATCAGGTAGACAATTTCCCAGGCATATCAAATTATTGGTGTTACCTGGTCAATAATTGTGTCTGCAGATACAATGCGCCAAATTCAAATTATCAGGGCTGAATTAAGAGTCGGGTCACGACTCACCTGAAAAAACCTAAGGAGGTCTGATCGGATTTCAAAGAATCTTACCTAACTAATCTTACCTCGTGTATGGTGATTTCGGCAAATCTGCCCACCTCGATAAGTGGACCCTCGTCAAGATGCCGTCTCGGACCACAAGCTAATCGTCCAGGGATCGGGTCGTGTCACGTCTCGTTCAGTGGGGCTCCCTTTTGTCACACCGTCCGATCCCGGTCCGATAGCCTGCCTCAACGTTCAACAATCCAGCATCAATCTTGAGGGTCCCTATTCTGGCGCCAACTGTGAAAACAAAATCAAAATATCGAGGCTGAGTACCCCAAAAGGAAATACACCGAACACAGGTTACAAAGGAACATACAAAGTACTTTATTTTATACTGAATACAGTTACGAAGAACAGAGCAAAATCAGATAGCTATCGGCCCTCAGTGCAACACAACGAACTCCAGCGTGGTTCAGTGTGTTCAGTGTAGGGGAGGATTGGTCCAAAAGACCCCCCTCCCCTGCACCCTCTCCCCTGGTGAGGGCCATTGCTCGTCAGGGGTCCCCTCCTTACCACCAGGGCCCAGGTGGTGGATGGGTCACCTGCCGAAGACATCGACCAAACCTGCTGAATTTAGCTAGGCATCGGAAACCATTTTGTCTAATTGAGATTGCTTGGGCTCTGCGCACCGCAGCGCGGCCCCCACCTTTGGGGAGTTTAAAGTATCCCTGTGGCCACAGCACAATATAATTTCTCATTTAACAGCATGGCCACAAGAGCAGTCTCAAAACTCTCAAACATCCCACCAACCTACTTCCTACCATCCTTCTTCACCAAACCGAACCTGCCTGACAACCTCACCAGAACACCCAAACCGCCTAAAAGCACCAGATCCATTGACACCAGAAACAAACTCCTTGGTCTACGCTCTGGCTATATGTCCAACCCCAACCCACCACAAGAACACCACAGCGTTACTAAGACAACTGGCCCACCTGAGCATGCCAAAGTCCCATTACCACCCACCTTGCCCCAAGTCACAGAAACCACCATGACCACCCACCCAGGGAAAGGCAAACTAAGAAAAAACATGGGACCAACCAATCTGCAGTGTGCACTGATTAATGCCAGATCCCTCCCAGCATATGCCACAGAAATCCATGACCTCATCACCAATCTCAACCTGGACATCTTGGCCATCACGGAGACCTGGCTCCATGAAGCCGCTGGTCCTGCCCTTTCTCTAGCCCTCCCACAAGGACACTCAATCTAAAGCAAGATAAACACACAGCCAAAGGTGGGGGAGTAGCCCTCATAGTCAAAGATTGCCTAGCGGTCAGACAAACCTCCTCAAACCTTGGGGAGAACATCAATTCCCTCGCAGTTAAGATCTCTATCTACCCTAACTCCACCTTCATCATCCACCTAGCATACCGCCCACCAGGTCCAATAGCATACTTATATGATAACCTCATCCATCTCCTAGGTGACAACCTTAAAACCTCCACTAAAACAGTTCTCCTAGGTGACTTCAATCTGGGACTTAATGACCAAAAAGACAGATCTTCCAAAGCCTTGGCCCAAGATTTACAGGAGCTCGGTTCCACCAAAAAATCCTCACACCCACCCACTGCAAAGGGCGCACCCTTGACTGGGTAGTAGACCACAACTGTGATGTAGACATCAGCTCCAACACCCCCACCCCCTGGTCTGACCATCACCTTATACACTTCCTCATTCCTACCTGCGCCAACACACCCAAAAATCTCATCCCCATTCCACCTGCTTTAGCTAGAAGTGCACGGAACCTTCTAAAGAAAAGATGCTCCCCCACAGAGACACTCTAACGCTCAACCTCCCAACTTCATCAGACCCATCGGTGCTGTCAGATATCTATACCACAACACTGAAAACAGCTATCGACACTATTGCACCACTACAGAACAAAAAAGCGAACCAGTCCAATACTTGGTTCTCTGCTGAACTAAAAGAATTACGTGCCCTAAAACGCAAAGCCCTGAGCAAATGGCTAGGATCCCCACATGAATCCACACTATCCACCTACAAAACTTTGGCAACTCAATACAAGAAAGCCATAATTACAGCCAAATCTTCTTCCTACAATGACAGAATCACCAATGCCACCTCCGAATCAAAAGAGCTCTTCACCATCTTTAAAGAATTATCCACCCCAGCCACCAAATCCCAAGAGATCGTTAAAGATAAAGCATGGTGTACCAGTGCACAAACAGCCTTGATAAATAAAATCGAGCTCTTGCAAAAGAAGATCCATAAGCATCACAAAAACCTCTCTAAGCATATCATTTTAGCATCCCCACCCTGACAGCAAGGTCACCAAAGACCAAATGAAACTCTTCTCCTTCAGGGAAGTTACTGAGTCTGAACTAGTAGACATTGCCAACAAAATCAGGCCATCTAATTGTAAAGGAGATGCCTGCCCAGACAAACTAACTAGTCAAAGACTGTGCTGAAACCCTTAGCCCCTTTTCTAAAAACATTTCTGAACACCTCTTTCAACTCCAATATCCCTGACTGCCGAATAGAAGATTGGGTTTGCCCACTTCTGAAAAAACACTCACTGGACCCTGAAATAGCCAACAACTACAGGCCCATCACCACCACCCCATTTTTGCTCAGGATCCTGGATAAAGCTGCCTATAGGCAAATCCAGCAAATTCTGGAAGAAAACAAGATCTTGGGCAAAAGGCAATATGGATTCCGCCCAGGCCATGGGACGGAATCTGCCCTACTTGATCTCAAAATACAACTTGGAGACATTATGGACAAAGGCTAACAGGCACTTCTTCTCCTTCTAGATTTGCCGGCTGCCTTTGATCTCGTTAACCATGATATTCTCGGCAAGCAGCTAAAAATCGCTGCCCACTTTTCCTGCAAGCCTTCCTCAATGGAAGACTCATGAGAGTCTTCTCAGACTATGCGTGTGCCTCTCCCACCACCATACACTGTGGAGTCCTACAAGGATCATGTACAGCACTCACCCTGTATAACATCTTCAGCCTCCCTCTCTTTAATGACTTGGATCATCGTGACATAGCCCACACAAACTATGCCGACGACACGCAAGTCCTACTCCCCCTAACCGGCATCTACGAACAACACTCTGTGGCCTTAATCAATATCTACACACCCATCCTAACATGGATGGCAGCCAACAGCATTTGTCTCAATGGAGATAAAACATAGGTCCTCGTGGTAGGCGCCAAAGAAACGCTCAATAAACTCTCCCCTCAATATAGCACCTTCAACATCGACAAAACCACTATTACTGTTTCATCAGTAGTGAAAATCTTAGGAGTGTACCTTGACTCCTCTTTGTTCATGACACGCCAGTTCGATGCCATAGCCTCCTCCGCTGCCCTCACCACAAAAGTTATCAATGCAGTCAAACCATTCCTATCAACCAAAAACTGCCTAGCAATTGCCAGAGCCACAGTCGGCACCAAGCTGGACTACTGTAATGCCCTCTTCCTGGGTACATCCGCCAAATACCTTAACAAGCTAGAAGTTACACAAAACAATGCCCTTGGAGCAGCATTGAATATTCCAAAAAGGCAACACATTTCCCAGGCAAGGAAAGACGCACATTGGCTGCTAGTAAAAGAACGCATTCTCTTTAAAACGATGGCCATTACACACAAATGACTTTCCTTTAACGCCCCCCCTTATCTTTCGGAAAGGATCACCCTCAGCTTTTCATCCAGCCCAACGAGATTGCGTCTCACTAACCAGATCAATGTCCCTTCTTTCAAAAGGTCCAAAGCAGGAGGCTCCAGTTTTCAACACCTAGCACCCAAAAACATGAATGCCCTCCCCACTGCACTCAGAAATGAAAAGTCCTACACAGTCTTGCGCAAATGCTGAAAACCAAACTGTTCAACTAGTCATGTCACTTCTCTGCAACCTGCAACATTTTTTAGTCCTGTTATGCTGTTCCTCTGTAGCCAATGAACATGCATTTTCCTAGTGTTGTCAATATTGTTTGCACTGTTGCTCTTCCTATGTAAGTCTGTACTAAGCAAGTATTCTGTAACAGCGCCAAAATGTCCCAGGGCCGCTGTGCGCTATATACATTAAATAAATAAATAAAACTGTATTATCATTTCACAGTGCCGCAAAACTTGCAATGAGGCCCTAGTTGGAGATTTTCATGGAAAAGTAAGGGATGAATGAAGGGAAGGAGAAGAAGATAAGATGTGGGTGTCATCTGTGAAAAGTTGGTGCATCCTTTTGTGACCTGGAATATGCTTTGATGCCAATCAGACTCACCCAACTATGCATTCTGGTCATGGCCTGCTTCACAAAAGTGAAACGCCCATGACAAAGTATTTTACGCAAGTTGGAGGCTGAAGGAGGAGGTTTTCTCTAGTGGTGTGTCTCCTGACACACGTAAATTGAGAAAACTATTGTTTTAATCCTACTCATTTTTTGGTTTAGATAACAATTCATACTATTCAAGCCTATCGAACCCTCGAATCGCCTTCCATAAGGACTTAGCGTGCTTCCTGTGTGACGCGCTGCTGTTTGCAACGCCTGGAACACCAAGGCTGTCTTTCATCCCCTTTCCCCCAGAATTAATCACCTATTACTTTCAACCTGCCCAAGAGAAGTTGACTAAGAATAAGGGGGGTCATTACGAGTCTGGCTGTAAGAATGGAGGTAGATTCAGAATGCCACCACAATTACCACCTGCAGGATATCCTATGAATTGAGCATTACATATATAAAAGTTATTTTATATGACAATGTTTATATATGTGTAAGCTGTGTGATTGAATTGTAATATGCATGAGGTGTGCAGTTATTGAATGAAGGAGATCACTGCTCAGCATTTATATATTTACTGCTCAATTAACTGTAGAATGTCATACGTAAAGTTCAATACATAGTAGAATTTAATAAATTGCATTGGAGATGTGGTTTGTATAGGCAGGTTTGGCACTTTCTTCAGGCCACATAAGAGGTACATGAAGAGCCACTGGATGACATGCAGTTCTTAGCGCTTTAATCGTCCTTGGTTTATGGGATTGATATTGATAGGTTTTCCAGAAGTAACCAAGTAGAATCAGAGACTGGAAGCCCTTGTAGGTGATAGAAGTACCCGAATTATAAGGAGCTTATTTGCCACAGCTGATATGCTTGAAAAGTAGCCTGTGCATGTAGGTGTTTTCGTATGTGTGCATGTGTCTTTGTGGGTGTGTGTCTGTGTGTGAGTGAGAGAGCCAGAGAGCCTGTGGCTTGTGCGCTAAAGGGAAAGTGTGTATTTTAAGGGTCTGGCATGTGTTGTGCTTTCTGCCACTCTGCATTCATGCCCGTGTTTGTTAACACTCCGCTGAAGGCAGGCACACAAGAACTCGAAAAATCCACTATGCAATACAAATACGTGCCTCGCCCCTGGTCTATCCCTCTCCGCGCAGTGCAGTTTCTATACTGTTGCTTCATGCCTTCAAGAGAACCTATCAAATATTCAGAAATTCTGTAGAATTGTATATGTCTTTTTTCCCGCCGTTTGTTGATCTGTGCTTCTCTGAAATGTCTGCCACTTGATGTGTTCATGCTTGTCTTGTGTTTAGCCGAACAGCTGCTGCCAAGAAAGGGCCTGGGCTCTATTTGTCTGAGGTGGCAGACATTGCATTCAAGTGCCCTTCTGTGCCCCACTTGCTGAAATCCACTGCTTAGGCCATTCCCGGCTCATTTCATCACCAAAGCCGCGGTGCCACAGTTACACTGTGTAGGCAACACTTCACAACATTTGAAGGCTATTCTGCCTGTTGACAAATTGCCGCAGAGTCTCTGTGGCACCAGACTATATGGCCGGATTCGAAAAGGAGGTGCTGGGCTCCTGTTCTTAAGCCACGGGTTCCTGACATTCACCAACCAAACACAAACACAAACCAATATACATTGGCTAGACTGGAAGTTATAAAGACATGCCAAGAAATAAGTATGCATCCCAAAGACAAGTAACCAGGTACAAATGTAAATATCGTTTAGTCTGTGTTTTAGTTTGTGACGTACTCTCAAATTTCATGTTTGATGGCTCATTAAGGTGGTAACTTAGTTCACTAGGTTGAGTGATCGCAAAAACAAATGGCATGTCATGGGTTTGAATTCCAACAGCTTGATGGCCTGCCCAGAGAGGGTTCCTCATCAAAACACAACATTCGCATTATGCAGATATGACTATTTTTATCTGAGCCTGCTAACAATTAGGCAGTACAAACATATGACTCCCAACCATGTTAATTTGAATCAAAGTTTACAAATGATATTCTTGTATGGAAAGAACATCAACGTGCATCCATACAACCTGTGCATAGGAGTGGTGAGAAAAGAAGCGTTCCTGATGCATCACGACAAAATGGTTTCTGAATAGCTCCCTTCTTCAGGGATAAGACAGTGCCGCTTTTATATGTTGATCCTTTGTTGGCATTCTTGGGGTATTGCATCTGCCTGTGCATGTATCCTAATTGACCTTTTCACAATTGATCGCGGGAGAATTGACCTTCTGCACAATTGATCGTGAAATTAAGGTCAATTAGGACATATATGCAGGGGAAAAACCCCCCGCAACCCACCACTCAATCCAAAACCCCTGCAACCCCCTACCCAATCCCATTATATTATTTTTTACCCCAAATCCACCCCACACATATATATATATATATATATATATATATATATATATATATATATATATATATATATATATATATATATATAAAAGGTAAAATAAAGGTAAAGATCAATTGTGCAGAAGGTCAATTAGGACCACTACTATTAGGTCAAGTAGAACAAAAGGTCAATTGTAAAAGGTCAGTTTGGGCAGTACCAACCTAGAGAGGCAATTATCAAGTAAAGGACAGAGCTATGTATCGGTAGGGAGTGTTAGCAATTAGGCTTAAGGATAGAGCCACATTTTGAAGAATCTATCTTGTTCATCATGAAGGGGGTTTATTAAACACGTCAAAGCCTGTTTCATCATTGAATCCTTCTGGTTTTAGGATCCTCGTTTTAGATTTTCAAAAAGTCTCTCATCTACTCAGGATGTCACTAATGCAGAGAGAGGGAGTCAGAGAAAAAGAGAGAAAGAGATATAGCGAGAGACATAGATCGGGACAGACCGTGAGTGAGAGTGAGAGAACTAGAGATAGAAAGCACAGAGACAGAGAGAGATAAAGAGAGAGGGAGAGAGAGAGAGAGAGAGAGAGAGAGATGCAGTAAGAGAGACAGCTAGGTGGGCATAGGATAATCTAGGTACAGCCATTATATATAGGAAAGACAATGTTACCCATGATTGCTATAACTGGGAGGAGGAAGAGATTACATTTAAAATAAAATGTGGGGAAGACACAAATATAGTGCAGTGCTCCAGTTTTCCAGGAACTCTAGATACCCTGAATAAGAAAAGGTCAAGTAGTGTTGATCCAAAATGTCTGTTCATTTTACGGTTTTAAAATTAAATTTAGGACTGGAGCACTAAATCAAGCTACCAAAGACGAAGTTATATTCTTTCACAATTTGGGAATTTAGTCATCTAAAAAGGCTGACAGATGTCAGTGAAATGTCTTTTCTTCGAAACCTATTGAGGTTTCCCTAATGGACTTCATCAGTAGCAATTGCAATGCAACTTGGGGCAGTAGCCTTCTTTATGAAGGCCTATATATGAAGATTTGGCACCGTTATACTGTTTGATTACAATTTTGGTCTCACCATCACATTCAAGATGGCAGTTGCTGAATTACATGATCGTTCCCAATTGAATGAAAAAGAATGGTGCAAATATATTAAATGATGCTCAGTGCGATTGGCCTCAGTCACTTCTGGGATAGTCCAGCATTGTTGGCTAATAAAGACATTTTGATATTGAAAACAATTGTAGAAAAGAGGAAGAGTGGAATGTGGCTGCAGTAGGCCAAAGTGGTATGACAAGACAGCATTTGTGAAAATGCCCCGCAGATTCAAACAATATTTACATAAAATGTTCCAGACAAACGTACTTCATGTGTACACACATAGAACCCTAAGATCTGCCAGCACCCTCTCTGGTAGGAGCCCACTTTGGGGAAAACAAGTTGGTAGGCAGACAGACAGCTGAACGCGGCGTGGGTGTTCCTTAGCAATGACTGCCGTCGCCCACACGAAAGTCTTGAACAATCATCTCCAGTTCAGGGAGCAGCTGAATCATTTTTTTTCCAACTCTATGTTGACATATACTAATATTAGGGGATTGGGCCACAGACTCTGGTGATATTAAGAGCCACTGGACACCTGGGGGCCGATTCGTGGAATTTCGTGCAGAAATCGCACAAGGGCCGTGTGCCAAGAAGTTGTATTTTTATAGCTCTGCCTCTTTTATGGCGAATCCTGGTGCCTCTATGAATCATCCATAGATAGTAAGTCATCCTATCATGGCTTTAATGCCCCATTCCAAGGACTGGAAAGGCGGGTAAGGGCCCTGCAGCCCAGGTTATTGGCCCAAGAGAAGCAAAGGAAGACAACGAGTGCTCTGGGCCGTTAACCCCACCCGCCCCCGTTCCAGCCCTTGGAACAGGGTATTAAGGCTATTGGTACCCCGGGTTGCCAAAGCGGTAACTCTGGGTGCTAAAAAAAAATATTTTCATATTTTCCTTCGTTCAACGGGATGCCACACACATCCCCTCGAACGAAAGAAAATACTTTTCCAAGATGGCCACCATGGAAAGGGAAAGTGGGGTTCTGTACGGGGAGAAGGAGCGGCTGCGGAAGCGGCACTCACTGCAGCAGAAATAAGGTAAGTGGGGGTGGGAGAGTGAGAAAAAGCAATAAAAGGGAGGGAGTGTGGGGTGAAGATGGCGGCAGGGGGAGCCGGCCATCAGGTAGCATAAAATGCAGACTTTCACAGGCGGTTCAAGCCCACCTTACTTGCCACCTGATTGGCTGGCTCACCCCACCAGGGTGCTAATTACATTTAATCCATGCACATTTATTTAGTTTTATTTTATTTATTTATTTCTATAGCACCGAAAGCCCACGGGCATCGGATAGACACAAAAGAAACAAACATAGTGACAAGACAGCAACGGGCAAAGTTAATAAAGCCATACATCAGGGGAATTTAACTGAAGAGGTGTGTCTTCAAAGATTTTCTGAATTGATTCAGACTGGAAGTCTCTCTAATGGCCGACGTTAGGGAATTCCAGAAGGAGGGAGCCAATGCCCGGAAAGATCTGCCTAGGCCTCTGGCTCTTTTGATTCTTATTCCCTTTAGTAGAAAGAGAGCGGAAGGTTGCAAGTCTCTGGCTGACTTATAGGACATGAACATTTCTTTAAGGTACTGCAGGGCTTTTCCATAGAGGGAGCAGTGGATTATTAGGCCCATTTTGAACGCAATGCGTTGTTGCACTGGTAAACAGTGCAGCTCTCTCCTAGCGTTGGAGATATGAGCTTTTGTAGGAATGGTCATGGCAATGCAGACAGCATTGTTTTGAATGGTCAGGCAGGTCCGAAGATTAGACTTTGATGCTCTGCACAACAATAAGTTGCAATAGTCTAACCTTGATAGAATCATGGCACGAGTGGTAGTCACTGAATTCTTTTTGTTGATGAACCGCCGTATGGTCCAAAGAAGCCTCAGATGATAATTGCATGTCTTGCGAAGATTTTGTACCTGAGCATCTGAATTCCTGGAGACCTCTAGGACAACCCCTAGGGTATTCACTCTAGATTCAGTCGGGATCATGTTAATGATATTAATGATGTTTATTTATATAGCGCCTTAATCCAAAGCGCTGTACAGAGCACATATTTACATACAATATAACCCAATCGAAATTGGTACTCATTTATCGACCTCGGAAGGGTGAAAGGCTGAGTTGGCCTTGCCGGGATTCAAACCTGCTGTCAAACGGGAAATCATATCATACCCTCTAGATCATGTATATATAGATATTGGCCTAGGCCAAGTCGCTTTGCGAGGAAATCCGCGTCGCAAGGTCCTGACCTTAGATCTGTGTAAGCCGCCATTTTAGGTTCATCCACCATTTTAGATTCTCTCTCTAAAGTCACTCTAAAGTCACCCTGTGTTCTAAGATGGTGGACAGTGTCATTCCGAATGTAACATGGCCGTCTTGACCTCTGTGTACAAGTTAATATGTAAACTGCCTGCAGGCCAAATGTTAGGGTCTTGTCCCTCGTTGACCTGTGTATAAAGGATTACCTGTACAAACGAAGCTAATCCATGAATGTATATTATGCACAATACTGTTCGAGCATCCAATGTGAACACTTGTTTGACTATATTGTTTAAGATATATGTGAAAGATCAATGTGAAATCCAAAGGCACACTGTTGCTATTGTAACTTGTTTGTGAATATGTTAAGGATAACCCCTAAATGTATAGATGCATAAATTAAGATGCAAACTCGCACGAACCCTAGATCCTTGATGTATTAACTTGTAGGTGGGCTGGACATCATGTTTTGGACTGTATAAATGGTGCAACTATTCTGATGTACAGCCCCACTCACTATGCACATCAAACAGGGCTGGTTCTCGCTGTGTCGTACTGGGGGGCCTGATAGCTGATTGCTTTGTCCTTTGAAATTGTTCAGTATAGAATAAAGATCTCTTTGTAACCCGCGTTTGGTGTATTTCCTTTTGGGGTACTCAGCCTCGATATCTTCTTTTTGCTTTCACATTGCGACCTACAGATGATGCTCAGATCGCAGCAGCGACCGATCAACCCGCTGAGCTATCTTAGCGGCTTGCCTTGCAACATAAAGTGAGCATCTGTCGGGTCTAATTTGGCACGCACCTAAGAGGACCCAAAAATCATTAGCTCTGTCTTATTGCCATTCAAGCAAAGCCAATTCGACGACATCTAGCTCTCAATGGCGTTGTGAATGGTCTTTAATGTTAGTGAATCTTGCTGGTAATCACCACTTAGCTCAATGACTAGCCGCGTGCCATCGGGCCTCATTACGACCCTGGCGGTAAGGGGTTAGCGCCAGCGTTAGCTGCGCCGACCCCTTACCGCCAATTACGAGTTCCCTTTCCGCCATGGCGGTTTTTACACCTGCTTTTAGCGGGAGTAAAAAACCATGGCGGTAAGGGAACTTGGTGTTAATTACGCCACCGTAATTTACGGTGGCGTAATTAACGCCTTCCCCACTCCCATTATGCCCTATGGGGCAAAAATGGGAATGGGGAAGGGTAAATGGGGATTGGGGATTTACCGCCCCGCCAAGGTCGGAATGGGGCGGTAAATCCCCTTACCGCCATGGCGTTAACGTAGTTAGCACCATGGCGGTAAAGTCACGGCCCTGGCGGTAATTTACCGCCAGGGTCGTAATGAGGCCCAATACCCCTAACTCTTCTAACAGGGTGCAGAGCGAGCCCATATACAAGTTGAAAAGGAATGGTGATATTGAAGCTCCTTGGGGGATGCCAAATTTGATCGAAGAAACTGGGGATGTGGCTGGGCCCCATTGTATATAGGATTCGCGATTGGATACAAAGGACTTGACCACCTTCCCTGAGCAGGTCCCCTGCTGTTGTAATCGCTCCAGGAGGTGATGAGGATCGACAAGATCGAATGCCGCTGAGAGGTCCAACAGGATCAACATCCCAGCTTTCCCGCTGTCGACAATATAGAGCATGTGGGTTTGGAGAGCAGCTAATGCGGTCTCAGTGCTATAAGTAGGTTGAAAGCCGGATTGCCGGCTATGTAAATTGTTGTTATTCTCTATAAAAGCCTGTAGATTAACGTAGCAGCCTTGTCCAAGGTTGTTAAGAGGAACTGGCTGTTTGTTATTGGCCTAAGGTTGCTAGGGTCAGTGTGGTCCATATTCAATTTCTAGGCCATTGCCGTGATAGTGACTTTCTTAATGTCTGCAGGGACCTGTTGATCTCTGAAGGAGGCATTAACAAACTGTGTTAGGAAGGGTGCGAATACATTTTCGTTTTCCAATATGAGTTTGAAAGGTAGAAGCTTTAAAGGACAAGAGGTGGGGTTCATAGAGGACAACAAAGAGGTAATCTCTGTCAAAGAAATAGGAGAAAACGTGAAACCTGGATGGGGAGTCGTCACTTCTGTCTGATTGTTGAGAACTCCTAGTACCATGGCAGGGCTCTGTGTTGCTAGGATTTTGTCCCTTGCCTTTGTGATTTTCCCTACAAAGGCTTGCGCTATACAGGCGCAATCTTGATCCGTGATTGTGATGGGGAGCACTGAGGTTTGGGGTTTTTCCAGTGATTTTAAAATACTGAAGGGGTTTCTCGTGGAACTGGAGGATTGTTCTAGCTGTATATTATAGACGTTTTTCTTAGTTTCCACAATTAAAACTCTGTATGATTTGTCCCATTTCTCCCAGTCCTGCCGGGTGCTGTCCGAAGGATGTTTGATCCAAGTAAGTTCTAGTGCCCTTTTTTTCTTTTTCATCTGGTCTAATTGTGGCGTATACTAGCTTTGATGTCTGGGGTTCTCTCTGACTATTTCTGTTTGTATCGGAACTATTTTGTCGAGCATTTCTGTAAACATATTCGTGAAATTATTCAACAGGCAATTAACACGGTCAGTCGGCTTATAGTTGGCCATGATAGCTTCGATTCCATACTGAATATCAGTGGGGCTCACCTTTTTAAAATTACGATCTTTGACAGCTTTCAGTGTGTTTGTGGGCCAAACAATTGGCTTTGGGAGGTGCAAGGTGAAACTGACCATGGAGTGGTCTGACCAAATGCATGGCGAAATGGCAATGTCTTTTGTTTTAAGATTCCTAGTGACCACCCAATCCAGGATGTGAGAGTTCCCTGAAGTGGGGTAATTATTTACGATTTTGTGGCCACTGTCTGCTAATGCAGCTTGTAGGAGTATTGCCTCCTTGTCACCTGTGGCTCCCTTCCATCGGTTAAAATCGCCCAGAAAAATGTGGAGCAACACATATTCGATCAGCAGGTCCGCGCATAGGAACATCTGGGTATGACGTGTGTCATAAATAACCAATTGTTATTATAAATAAATAACCAATTATTATTATTCCCCTTCATCAGTCTTTGATACAAACCCAAGGAGTTTGTCACCTCTTCCCAAGGGGAGCAACCCCATTTGGGACAATGGAGATGAGCCTGCTACGCCCCTTCAGGACATTGTAAGTGGCATCCCTGTAAAGGTAACTCCCCCTTAGGAGACAGGACACCCTCAGAGAGGGACTTAAATCACCATCCCTCCCCCATACACTAACACGTTTGTGGTGTATATTGGAGTAACAGTGTATGATAGACCTATGGCTCCTTTTATGGCTAGCACAACTTCTGACCCCAGTTTTATTTAATTCTCTCCCTGGGAAAGAAAAGAACGGCAGAAAGACCAGCCTCCTGGAGAAAAGTCAGAAGAAGAATCAATCAGAAAGGAGTATTCGAGCAGTCGGCAGAGTTATATAGCACCAGAGTGCACATTGAGCATTGGGACTCTGGCCCTCCCAGGGAACACCGGTGGTCAGACACAGGTACGCAAGGTGAGGAAAGAACCAAGACGCCCCAGGGTGGGAAGAGGGACAGAGAGATAACCTGGAGAGGGGAGAAAACTGAAAAGCCCCATACTCAGGAGAAAGAGCAAGAACATCTCTGGAGGGGGGAGAATACCAAGAAGCCCCAGAGAGGGGAGAAGGAGGGAGAAAATACCTGGAGAGGGGAGAACACTGAGAACCCCTAGAGAGGGGAGAAGAACTGAGAAATGACCTGGAGAATAGAGAACACAGAGAAGCCCCGGAGTAGGGAGAAGAAGTGAGAAAAACCTGGAAGCAGTGAGAGGCCCGAGATACTCAATAGTATGGAAAGTGGGGACAGGAAGTGAGAAAAATTTGATGTGGGGAAAGACCTGAGATACCCCAGTGTGGGAAGAAAGAGTAAGACAAGCCTCAGAGTGGGGAGACAGCAAAGAAACCCTCACAACCCCAGAGTGGGGAGAAAGAAAGAGCAAAGGCCTAGACTGGGGGAAAAAGGGAGAAACCACAGGGTGAGGAGAAAAAAGTATGGGAGCCCCAGAGTAGAAAGAAAGAGACTGAGTTGACAGAGGGACAGAAAGACCTGGCTGGAGCCACAGGACGCCACTCCAGTAGTACAAGAACTGCATGCTTGGGACTGTTCACATAGGCAAGGGCTTATGGTGAAGAGACACAAGGGTAGGGGTCAGAATGCTGCAGCCAACCCTTGTTCGGGCAGTGACCAAAGTCTATCTTGGTTAATTTGTTTTCATAAATAGGGGAAAGAAACTAGGTTAGAATAGGATTCGGGGCAGAGGACTAAATATCTGTTTAGCCACCTTGACATCCTGACAAGCACATCTTATGTCTTTCTTTTATATAGAGTAGGGATTAGTAGCACCGGCTTACGGAAAGACTTGTAAGAGTCATGCTTCCTCCTGATTCTGACTTACCACATCTTATACTCTTTCAATAAGGTTGAATAGGCTGAATATGCAATACATTTTGCAACATGCATAATTACAGTGTGATACATACAACCCCAACTCCACATCAAAACTGCATGTAAATTAAAAAAACAAGGCGCATCCTTCTGCGCTGCCTTTGCAATGTAATTGAGAGCATGCATGACACCATGGGCGTCACTAAGGGATGGCCCCCCTCTCCAAGCCCCAAATCTCCCATGACGGGTTCTGTAACAGCATGATATTTGGTTGATTTGTATTTTTTTGTATTTTGTATTTTATTTATTTCTATAGCGCACCAGGCCCAGGGGCAACCGGGCGCTTAACTTAGTTACAACAAGATGAAAGCATGACAAGGCAATGTGACAGAGTATTACAGGAGAATTTACAGAATATACATTCAAGCGAATATCGATAAGGCAGTGATTTACAGGATAGTTAATAAGGGATGCAGAGTAGGTCAAAGTGCAAGTAGGGAAGTAAACTAGTGTTAGCTGTCTTGGGCGGATAGCCAGGCTTTGGTAAGGTGTTTGAATTTCAGGAAGGAAGGTTCTGCTCTAAGGTCATTGGGGAGTGAGTTCCAAAGTTTGGCTGCCAGGATGGGGAAGCTGGTTCCACCTGATCTTTGGAGATTAAAACGCGGGATGACAAGGCAGTTGGCTTGGGCCGCTCTGCGAGGTCTGGTGGAATTGTGGAAAGAGAATCTGTTTTCCAGGTAGCAAGGGGCTTGGTTGTGGAGGCATTTGTGTGTGAGAGCCAGGGACTTCAAGGAGATGCGATGTGGGATAGAGAGCCAGTGCAGGTTGCGCCTGGTGTCAGATATATGCTGGCGCCTAGGAATGTTAAGGGCCGCTCTGATCGCATTGTTTTGGACAATTTGTAGCTTGTTTAGATTGCGGAGATTAGTACCTAGATAGAGGGCATTACAGTAGTCGACCTTGGATAGTACGAGGGTCCTGGCCAAGGTTACGCAGTTGGCTGTGGTTAGGAACGGGCGACAGGCGGTGATGAGCTTGCAAGTATACGCTGCTGCAGATGAGACTGCGTTGGACTGTCTAGTCAAGGATAGGGTTGAGTCAATGTAAATCCCTAGGGTTTTCGTGTCCTTAGCAATAGGGATGGTGTTCCCATCAATGGTGAAAGACTTGAAAGCAGGGTCAAGTTTAGTGAGTTTTTGTGGTGAACCAAGAATGAGGAGCTCTGTCTTTTCATCATTTAGGCAGAGGCCGTGTTGGGCCATCCACGCTTGGATGACCTGGTAGATGGCGTTGATGGCGAGGGAGTCAGTTGTGTAGTCTCCTGTGATGGGGATTAGTATCTGGGTGTAGTCAGCGTAATTAGTATACGTGACACCCAAATGGTCCAGAATATCAAAAAGGGGTTTGGTAAACACGTTATATAACGTGGGCGAGACACAAGACCCTTGAGGCACACCACAAGAAACCGGAGCGGGTGGTGCGGCCGCAAGTGGGGAAAACACGCGCATTGATCTATTATCAAGGAAGGATCTGATCCAAGTAGAGGCATTTTCTGAGAAATGTGCGGCTGATTTGAGGTGATGGCAGAGAATTTTGTGATTGACAAGATCAAAAGCAGCAGAGAGGTCCAGGAGAAGTAATAACGCCAGTTTGCCTTTGTCTTTGAGATCTTCGATCTGCGTTTTTAAATCGATAAGGGCGGTCTCAGTGCCATGGCGAGGCCGGAACCCTGATTGCCTGAGTCCCAGAAGTTTATTTGATTCAAGGTATTCCTGAATTTGTAGGTAGGCCGCGCGGTCAAGGATTTTTAGTAAAAAAGGTACAGTGGTAATTGGTCTGTAGTTTGTGGGTATGCTGGGATCCAGGGTAGGTTTTTTCAGAAGCGGGATGACCCACCCATCCTTAAGATTGTCCGGTACAATCCCAGAGCTAAAGGAGGAGTTGATGAGCGTAGTGATGAATGGTGCTAGGTCGTGAGCTGCTTCCTTAATAATAGGTGCAGGACAAAGGTCACCCTGACAATTGGACGGTTTAAGGCTAGTGATGATCTTTTCCACTTCGAGAATGGAGAGTGGAGAGAAGCTAAAAGGAGTCAGAGAGTCTGTGATAGAGTGGTTTATGGTAGGTATAGGGATCTGTAGAGGGTTAGATTGAAGGCTAGATTGTTTGTTGTTGATTTTAATTTGGAGAGTGGCAATCTTACCTAGTAGAGCTTCTTGGATTTTGGAGCACCAGGTGCTATCTTTGGTACAGGTGTCAGGTGGAGTAACAGGAGTTTCAAGTTCTTTTAGGATTTTAAACAATTCTTTGGTGTTAGATTTGGCTTGTTCGATGCGTTTGTTGTATGTGTCTTTTTTTGCCTGGAATATAGCTTCCTTGTAGTTAAGGGTGGCCAGGAGTACGCATGATTTGTTAGCTAGAGAGTGATTGCTTCTCCAGTGGGATTCTGCAATTCGTTTTTCTTTGCGTAGAGCTCTGAGATGGGGTGTAAACCAAGAGTTTAGGTGGGCTCGAGGTTTAGATTTTCTCAGTTTCGAAGGTGCAATGGTGCCTAAGGCTATAAGCATGGCCCGGTTGAATGTGTCGACAAGGGCCGTAGGGTCAGAGCATGAGGGATCCCGGTCATTGAGAGCTGGAAGGAGGAGGGGGAGGAGTCTATCGCAGGTAATGTTGCGTTTGTTACGGGTGGCCATAGCCGGGGCAATGCTGTGAGGGAGGCTGATAGGTTTGGACTCAATATTGAATGTAATTAAGTTGTGGTCTGTCCAAGCGCACTGTTGGTTAGAGGTGATGTTGATGGGACAGTTGAGGGCGGCAAGCCAGTCAAGGGTTCTGCCCTTGTTGTGGGTGGGTTGGTTTAGGAACTGAGTGAATCCAGCATTAGTGAGGATGTTGTCAATAGACGAAGCAGCAGTGTCCTTGGGGTCGTGGAGACCTAAGTTGAAATCCCCCAATATCATGACCTGGGAGTTAGCTTTGGTGTTGTGTGTGAAGATGTTAGAGAGGTCCTCCGCGAAGGTGGATAGTGGGCCGGGTGGCCGGTAGAGTAGATGGAAGGTGATAGAATGGTTAGGTGTGACAGCTAGTTTAGCTGTCAGTGCTTCCAGAGTGGAGGAGTGATGTGTGGCTGAGAGGTGGAAGTTCAGAGCGTTTTTGTGGATGATGGCGATGCCACCTCCTTTAGATTGGATGGAATTACGGTCATGTCTGATAATGTTGTAGCCTGGAGGGATAGCGAGGGAGAGAAGAGGACCTGAAGCTGGGTGGAGCCAGGTTTCAGTGATTGCTATAAAGTCGAGGTCAAGGTTGAGGATCAAGTCAGCTACTTCTAGGGCGTGAGCCGGGAGTGATCTGGCGTTGATTAGCGCGCCTTTGATATTGTTTGAGTTAGGGGAGTTGGAAGATGGTGGTAGATTAGGTGTAAGTGTGGGTGGTGACAAAGGGTGAGGCAGTTTGATGCGGTGAGCTAAATGATGGGAAGCGTGGGTAAGACGCGAGCCAAGTCTAGCATTTCTCAAGGAGATAGAGCAGGGTAGGTTAGGTAAAGGTCTGGTGGCGAAGTGCTGGATCCAGAGGGCTGGGTTGTTAAGGTAAGGGTTGGTGTGGTGAGCGTGGGATGGCATAGTTGAGGTGTGATGATCCTATTTCGTAGTAGGACTTTTATTTTCACATGTTGGTGAAAACAAGCAGGCCCACGACTTACACTCACTTATTGGAATGCTTCCCACTGTCTTATTTTTCCAGGTTTGAGACCAAACATAGCTGATTTTGGGCCTCATTAAAACTCCAGTGGTGCAGTAAATTGGTTATTAAGTTCCATTTTTGAGTTTGTGTCAATTATTTCCATTTTTGATTGGTAGAATATATAGAACTGAAGCGTGTGTGTACATTTATAAATGGAAGACAGTTGTTATAGCAAAAAACTCTTCCTTTCTATATTTTACTGGTAGTAAAAAATGTCAAAAACCTGCAGAAAAATAACCAGCCACAAACCCCATGAGTCCAAAATCCTTTGGTAGTTCCTCAGGCAATCACTGTCTTCATTCCTTATATAATCGCCACCATCTTCTGACATCTCCTCTTTTCACCATTACTCAAACCATGAAACCACTGTCAGCAAAAACAGCAGAAAGGTTCCCACTCTTGCAGAACCTCTGAGAATCCAATCGCAGCGCCGAGTAGAACAACTGTTGACCAGAATAGGAGTCCACTGAACCATAGAATACACAAAATAGGTGTGGTGAGTCAGGAGCATAACACTCACCACAGTTCCGTTAATTGAATGCAGACTCTGCTTCAAAAAGAACTAGGGGCAATAGACATTCTATGGCATGGTACGCAGTCTTCCTTCGATGCAGGCTCAAAGC
Source organism: Ambystoma mexicanum (assembly GCF_040938575.1). Lineage (NCBI taxonomy): Eukaryota > Metazoa > Chordata > Amphibia > Caudata > Ambystomatidae > Ambystoma > Ambystoma mexicanum. The sequence goes on from NC_090922.1 coordinate 135,621,339, forward strand.
CTTGCAATAACCACCTCCGCAGCATGAACGACAGGCTTGCAGTAACAAGAAACACGAAACACCTGCTCATGGGATCAATCTGCCCACCTGAGAATGTTCTCCAGTCGTGGCCCAACCAAAAGGCCTTGGAGGCCATATCAGCATTACCAATTTAGCTAAACGAGCTTGCAAACAAAGTCCCTCATTATCAGACCAACCACTGTACATGGAAAGGACGAGATTAACGTCTCACGGACCAAGTCAAGAATACCTGCGTTTGGGAGGGAGATAAATTCGAATACTCTACAATAAGCAACAGACCAGCGGATCCGAACCAACCACCCAACAACAGTTTAAGAGAGGAAATAGCACACCTGTATATATTGAAAGTATGATAACATCTGCTTGCATAGCACCCACACCCCTCCTATCGCACTCAGGCACCCTATGCTGCTTGGCAAGTCGTGGTGGTACTAGCAGCCTATTGTTTGCTGATGAGCTCTGCAGCCAATGACTAAATACTTTCTGGGGTTCCAGTGCCTCTGTGGTCTGCCAGGCTACCAGTGCACTGGAATCTGATATAATAGGATGTTGGGGTCTCCCTTCTTGTTCAGAAGTAGATCTGTAACTTTGACCAGAAGATATGTATAATCCAAAGACAGTCCCTGTGCCAAAGGGAACTATGCCTGGGAGGGCCAAAGTGAAGCAATCAGTACCCCACTGGCCCTCTGTTTCTGAACCTGTAGGCTGGGACTTGGCATTCATCGCAAAGGAAGGAAATGCGTCCATGGTGTCCTTGCCCCACATCTGGAAGAATGCATCTGTCACCTCTGTAAACAGGTCCGGCTACAATCTAAACTACCTGGGCTGCTGGATTTTGAGGTGAGTGGCAAAGAGATCTGTCGTTAATGGGCCGCACCTGTTCATAAGGAAAATAACCACCTGCAGGTGCAATGTCTAGCTGCTGCTGTCCACCCAATGACAGGAGCACCAATCCAACAACAGATTGTCCGTCCCTGGCAGAAATTCTGCTAAAATGTTTATGCCGGACCTTAGGCAAAATTCCTCAAAATTCACAGCTAGGTCTGCATGGCTCCTGGACCCGGTGCCCCACACTTCCACCAAGTTGTTCATATGCCTGACTGCTGGCACGCTGTCCATAAGATGTCTTTCTAGGCAGTGTGACATGAAAAATTCTTTGCAAAACTGCAGACCTCAAACGAACCTGTCACCATTCCTAAACAATTGATGTGCTATAGACACTATCATGGACCCCCAGTTAAATCTGGATCACACCTCGTGCCCCACCCTTCCTGCTTGAATTGGGGTGTAAAAGTAAGGGTATTGCTTTTGCACCTTGATTTGAATCTCTGCCCCATTTTGCAGCATTGGCAAGATGGATGAGGGGCACAGAGCAGAGACAAGATCACTGCAGTGGATTCCTCCTCTGCCTTGTCAGTGTATTTTTATTTACGCCTCCATGACATTTGCATACAGGTGTAAAACGAATGGATTCCAATGGAAAACACCTTGGTTTTACACCTGTTGAACACCAGGCGGATTCCGTAGGAATCCGGTCGTAAACACTGGCTGTAAAGTGGATTTGCAGGCAGTGTTTACTTTTCCACGCGGCGCCGTGGGAAATGGAAAGAGGGAGAGCGAGTTTGCCTCGCTTTTACTTTTTCCTTGCGCACTCGACCACGTGCATGCAGGAGACCCCACAGCATATAGGTGAAATCAGTGCTGGTACCCTGCATGCAACTTACGAATTGTGGCATATGATGCTGTAGGTGCAGATCGGAGACCCAAGGAAAAACCAGTCTTCCATTCCAGGCCACCATGTTCGCCAACCCCCACTTGAACTATGCTCTCGCATTCATGGAAGCTGGTACCAAGTCCCTGTAATCTACACCTTTTCTTTTTTTCTTTTTTTAATTGTTATATTCTTAATATTTATTTATTTAGTTATTGGTCGTGTGTTAGGCACCTATACAGTTAGCAAAAACTGTTTCAGAAAGCGCCCACAGGGCAACAGGGTGGGAACAGGGGAAGGTAGACAATGAATTACAGCAAAGATAAATGATTGAATTAATAGTACAAACAAATAATGAGAATAACAGGGAGGGGAGATGAACCTACTATTATGCTGTGTGAGGGTTCAGAACATGCAAGTGCAGAGGGGAGAGGGGGTAAGGGATAGGTGCTTTGGTGCTCGTGGAGAAGTGCTCAGGTTGAAGCTCTTAAGAAGAGAAGAAGGTAAGTGTAACCTCCTGTGGGAGCGTAAGTAAGTACAGCAAACTCGACTGCAGCTGGGATGGGAGATGTGGGGTCAGAGCCCCGTTGATCCATAAGGGCCCTGCACATCAGTCACACTACTGTATGATTAGCTGAGATGATTCATTGAATATTCATATTCAGTACAATTATGTTAAGTCATGTTCCTATTATAGTGACAATTTAAAATAAATCAAGTATTTTCGAAATCAAAGCAGCATTACATCGTATTGCTAAACTGAGAAGGAGGTATAACATCTAATCTAAAAGAAGAGGGGAAGAGAGAGAAAATAAAATAAATAACAAAATAAAAACAGCCCCTTTTCTTAAAGCCTGTATTGGTAGCATTTGAAGAGCTTGAAAATGCAGGAGGCCTGGGATAACCTTCACCTTTGATTGTTGGTGACTCAATTCATATGAAAGTTGGATAGCCTGTTATGGATAAATGTCGGACTTGTCCCAGTTCACCATGAACCCAATCTGATAAAGGCTGTCCAAAGACAGCAGTAGGTGCCCCTAAAAAACCTCCTTGGAAATGATCATAATCAGAATCTCATCCAAGTAAAAAGGAAGCCTCACACCTCTCTCCCAGAGGAAAACCGCCACCAGTATCAACATCTTCATGAAAGACCAAGGAGCCGAGGCAAGCATGAAAGAAAAGACAGTAATCTGACAATGCACCCTCGCACATAAAAACTGCAGAACCTCATGTGTTCTTTGAAGAGTAGCATTGTTCAGATCTAACCCGACAAAACAGGCTTCAGGATGCAACAATTCTCTCAACTGTGCAAGCGTAGCAATCTTGAAATGTTGGTAGACAATGAATTTGTTGAGATCCCTGAGGTTCATAACAAGTCAATAACCCTAGCCCTTTTGGTCACCGAGAAGGATTCCACCCCTATCACACCATTACACAGAAACCCCCTTAATCTCTGTGAGATTGTTGCATGATTTTCTTTTAAACAGATACTCCATTTGACATGAACTATTGAGGAGTGCTTGAGAACCACAGTCTGAACCGCTGCACTATTAGAGCACCTAGAGACGTCCCTTGGATGGCAGTGGTGCGTGGTATAAATCAACAGATCATAACATAACTATTTGAGAAGCTTATCTGTCTTGAGAAACATGGCACCAGTTTTGTTAAAAATGCCAACTCCAGCTTCCTAAAGGCACACTTTTCCTGATAATCCAGATATTCTCTTAGCCTGACAAAACTGTCCTTGACTCCTCTGCCCTCTGGGTACTCTTCTCCTCTATGTCAGACGTCACTGGTAAAAGAACGTAGGCTTGAGGGTCTGCATCTTCTGTTGCCCATACTTCCGTTTGGACCAGAGACTTGAGTTCTGGTGATAAAGGCTGATTTAGTGCCCCCTAACTTGGCCGGCCCCGGAAGAGACCAGAGGAGCAATTCCTTTGTGCAGGGGGGCCTGGCCTTTGCCTATGTCAGCAACTGTGTTTACATATTTATTTGTAGTCCTTTAACACAGGTGTCTCTGATGAATAAGCCAAACCCCAAAACGTGGGGCTGACCTTCAAGAGGGTGCCCTTCTTATATCCTGTGGCATAGCCCATTGACATTCCCTATGAATGGGCCACTTGTTAGTAGGAATATTGGCCTCCTCTATGAGATTCAAGATCTTAATCATAGGCCCTCCGGAGAAAGGCAGTCGTCCTTGCAAGTATACTAGGCCTCCCTTTCTATGCCTATAGACAGGTCCCTGCAATAATTAGAAATAAAGACTGTTGCCTTGTGGTCTACAGAAAGCATTTCATGGGCATCAATGGCAAATTGTGGTGGGGGCATTCCAACTTCATTTTATTTTGGGTCACAAAATCTAGCTTATTCCTCAAAGAATTTTCTGCACAGTATAACACTATCTTCATGGAAGTGCATTCCCCCTGAATTGAGATGCATGAAGGACTTAGGCTCAAACATGGGAGTCCCAAACTAGTCTTGTAACGCAGGTGGACCCTCTACTGGGTCATCCCATCGCCATCATTGTCATCATATGCCACCAGGGCAGTACCAGTTTCATCACCCCCATTATCCTCCATCGAATTTTTTCCATTGAAGGTAAGTACCATCACATTTTTTCTGACAAGAAAATGTCATCAAATGTTTTTATGTGTGTTTTTTTGGGGGGTGCCCCTCCTTCCCCCCGTTGTAACCCTTAAAAACACACCCCAGACAAAATGAACCCTTTACCCCACAAAAATATGCAACAATATGCATTCGATGCACATTTTTCGTTTAAAGAATTTGATGGAAAATCCCTCGATGGAACATTTTTCGATGGAAAGTTTGCATACCTCCTCATCATCATCTTCAGGGGGAATAAAGGAGAGGACTCCTTCCAAAGGTCCCAAGTTGACAGCCCTGGCGCATCCGGTCTCTTTTAGGCAGATTAGATTTCATTCCTGGCCAGATGGCCAGGTAAATTCTGTAGGCAACTCTTTAAAGGATAGTACTGCCTCTATCCTGGCCCTGCGTTGGGAGTCTGGGGCAAATCACTGCATGTTTCCTTCTTGTGCATTTGGTTGTTTCCACCTGTTGGGGGCTTTTGATGTAGATGGAGGTGAACCCACATCACTGGCGGACGCCTCCCCATCCTATGGGAGTAAAGGGGCTGGGCTGTCTGAGAGAAAATTGGAATTGCTATAGCCAGGGAAAATTAAAATGTCCTTGACTGAACCTCTGGCCTCAAATGTTCTATTCTGTGTCCCCAATACAAAAGTATCTACAAATGAATGTGAGGTCCTTACACCAACTATCTGTATGAGGCTCCACAAGCCTCATTGCCTGTCCCACAGGAGTTACTGGGACAGTTGGGACCTGTATTCATTTTGGTCAAAAAGCAAACTCTCCCCAAACTGCTCCCAATCCTTACACAGCGGTGCCTCTAAATTCTGGAAAGCTGCCTCAACCTGAGCACAGTGCTCTGGTACGGACCCCTGGGGACTTGAACCAGTGCCCAAAGGTCCTTTCCTCAAATGGACTGAACACAGACTTGGTGGCCGACGCAGGCGTGAACTCCTGATAGAACACTCCCTGTGTCATATACATCAAGCATCCGTTGTATGCACCGCACGACGCTCCTGAAACAAACCAAAGCATACTGCTAGTAGTAAGAAAAGAAAAGAGAAGGTGCCACAAGATGGTCGGAAGTATATGAGGAAGGAAGCACAAGGATTGATGTAAGGGCTAAGGACTTTATAATTATGGCACTCATGGTCCTAAAAGGCTAGTTAATGTTCTGTAATATTTTCACTTTCTTTCTGCTAATACATTTTTTTTAAAGATTATGTTGCACACTATGAAGGCTCTGTGCCATGCCATAGAACCATTGATTAAAACAATGCAATAATTCATTTTCACCAATGGCGCTGGTGGCGATGTGATGCTGGGAAAGTAGTTCCTCAGGGGTTTACATACATGCTTCAGAGATGAAACGCAGCCTGGAGGCCACTGCTTTGAAACCCGCGTCACCGAGTCAGGCTTTCATGGCTAATAATACCACCTGCTATTTATAGTGCCTGCTGGGATTTAAGAAGTACATGAGTAATGACGACCTCCACTTGTGGGGGACACAAACTAATGTCCTGGGCTTAACGCAGCCATTTCGTGTGTTTTGCACGTTTCTATTTCTCGCAGCTTGATGCCCCAAGGTTAACATTGTGTTATGAGTCGATTGTCAAGATGCAGATCAATTTCTCAACTATATTTGTATGTATGTATGTATAAGAGTTCTATAACACTAATAGTACTACTAATAATAACAACCACTTCCCCCCACAGCTCTGAGCCCACCTTAAGGTTTCTTCCTTCGCTAGATCATACCATTAAGGTCCATTCGCTCACTGTCAAGCGATACAGTATTTATGCACCCCACCTCAGTGGTCGAAGTGAGCGGGAACGGTCAGACGTGATGTTCCACTACTTTTATTTTTTACTGTTAACAGCACTACTGCCATTTTCACCATTCCCAAACTGTTCTTTGTGAAGTTTAAGCACACTTCTTCACTTCTCCACTCTACCACCGGATATCAGTTACAGCTAAACTGAAATCTCAATTGGCTGTCAAGCTGCATGGCTGCAACCCTGGAAAAATGTGTTGCTCCTTTCCTTCCTACTCTGTCCCCTGCCAGTCACTGTTCCACATCTTTTTTTGATACATTTCTATCACTGCCCAACTGCTAGGCTGTTTTCAAAGAACTGTGCAGTCAGAAATGACATGTATGTCTCCTAAGGAACACCCTGCCACTCCCACATTACATCATGCCAAACATTATGTTCCAGTTCTTTTTTGTAGCTAAATGTTTTTTTCGCGCAGACTTATTTTTACGGTGAACTCAACCTTACAGGATATAAAAACAGTGCTCCTTCACAATTAATGCATATTCATTTCACACTCTATCTTGTCAAGTGTCAGCAACAGCATCTATAGAAGTGCTGCACACCTTAAGATTCCCCTATCCCCCTCATTTGGGCCAGACAGATTGACTGTCTGGTTCTGTACATACATCAAGAGTACTTTGTGCAGCATTGCTCTGCATTGAAGATCCCCCTGCCAAAGCATCGAAGCACTTCAAGCATAAAAAACTAGCAATTTACATGAGAGAATTATTAATTTTGTGCCTCATAGAAATCTTGTCTTGGAGGAATTCAGCTCCTTGTCTGTGCAAGGCTTTGTGGGCGATACATAGAGCTTTAAATTTGATGTGTTTTTTTTTTACTGGTAACCAGTGAAGGGTCTTCAGTGCTGGAGTGATGTGGTCTCTTCTGTTTAGTCTTAAATTTTAATCCTGACCGCTGTATTGAGCACCCTTTGGAGGTTCTTGGTGACCCTTTCCGGCATTCCTAGGTAGAGGCTGTTTGCGTTCTCAATTCCTGTGGGTATCAGGGATATGATTGTGAGGGTTCTGTGAGGGAGGGGGAGGGAGGGAAGTATTCCTCAGAGTAGTCTTGGCAGGAACAAGTTTTTTTGGTGATTGCGCTGACTGGGGGTTCCAGGTAAAGTGCATTGTCCATGAGTATTCCTAGGATATTTACTATGTCTATAGTCTCCGGTTACATTTCCATGCTGGACGGCCAGTCCAGTAGTGAGTTACCTGCGTCAAATCCTGCGGCTGATAGCATTATTTCAATTTTTGCCAGGTTCAGTTTAAGGTCATTTGTTGTCATCCAATTGTAGATGTCTGTGAGGCAGTTGTTGATGCAGTTATTTTGTTCCTGGGTTCTGTTTGTTTACACAGTCAGTTTTGTGTCATCTGCATAGTTGTAGGCGGTTAGTCTGTGATCAGTCCTTCTGCATCCATGCTCTTAGCGCTAGGTGCATTCTTTAACATTATTAGCTTTTCCAGTGCTTGTTTTACATTAGTTGAGCTATCTCGGGGATGAACAGGCAGAAAGGCTGTGGAAATAGGCAGAGATATGTTATGAAGGAACTGGAGCTGAAACTAGGGCTTATCAATGTTTGACAGTAGAGAAGGAGGTCTACAACAAACAATAGCATTGCAGATATAATGCAATGCTCCTACTGGCTTTGAGGAGAATGCAATCGCAGCTGAGACTAATCTGCCTGAAAGACAGAGTATGTGAGAAGGAAACACAACACCTTCCAGTGCTGCAACTTGGTTGCTGGACTGAGGTAAGCTCAGGTACCTGCCACTTGTTAATGTTTGCGAAGCCCAAGGGAGAGAATGAGATAACTGGGCAACGCTCGACCTTTGACTGTCTACCGCATAGGACTGTGAACCGTCTGCCTCCTTTTGAGCTTCATTTGTTTGAGGAAACCTAGTGTATAGTTTTGTTTGAAGAGAACGAGGAGCAACCCATGGTGTAGAGGCCTCAGGTAGATGACCCAAGTACTATGGTCCTGGCACAATAGTGACAATTTGGAAAAGCCTTGTTTCAATCATCTTCCTGTCAGTTGGTAACGGTCCCGTCCCTCTGAGACAAGTGGTGTCTTCAAAGATTTCAATAATGGGGTATGTTGGTGCCTCCTGAGAATGCATTTGTGGGTCAAGCAGGGAGCTTCCAAGTGGACCTCGGACCTAACATGAGGTGATTAGAAAGACTTCTGGGGTTATGGAGATGTCGGCGAGCACACTGCTTCTGTTTGAGTAGTAGGATGCCGGAGCCATTTTGTGCCATTTGGAGAAGGGATGTTTCATGTGTAGGCCACACATTGTGTGGGAGCTGGCAAAGTCAATGAAGGTGCTGATAATAAAAAGCGTGATTACGTTAGTGCCGCCTTCAGAATACGGAGAGGTGCTAAAGACATGTATGTTCTTATTTAGCAGTTCATGCTGAGTTCCTCTCACTTCTATGAGGTGTATTGTGTTACCCATTTAATAGTATTCAATGTACAGACCTCGGAAGGATGAAAGGCCATGTTAGCCCTGTCATGGGATTCGAACTGGTAACGTGCAGGGTGCCCGTGTCAGAGACCAGCATTTTACTTGTGAGCCATTCACTGTGAGAAAGAATGCACCCCGCATCACGTGTCATTTAAACCTCCAACTTCAGACTGGTTCTAGAAACTTCCTCAAAGCCTGAGCTATGCACAATGAATTCGTAATCCCCGTTTTCCCATTTTATTTTTCTGACCATCAGAAAATTGTTCTCTTTGTTTAAGATCAACACGATTCTTGACAAGTGAAGCGGACGCCTCGATTTGGACTGCAATAGAGCATGGAAACTGGTGGTTCCTCAAGCCTTTCTCAGAACCCACCTGGTTAAATCACAGGTTTTCTGCTCAGGTATGGTTAGCTATTCTATTTAGCACGCAAAATACCAAAACTGATTCTATCTCAAAACTCACTTCTAGAGAATGAAGTCCTGTCAAATTCCAGTTGCAGCTGGTCTTCATTATAGAGTTAGGCACTATGTGCAGAGCTATCTACTTCTGTGCATGACGCACAGCAACCTCAGCTGGTAAACAGGGGCCAAGTCCTAAAAATTAAAGTTGGGGGGACTCATATACAAACGTAATGTGATGCGATGTTGCCGGAAATGAGCATATCAAGGTGAAACATGCACATTTCATTAAATTGGCTTTGCATAAACACCCAAATTGCACAGGACGAATGGCATTTGCCTTTCATAAAATCAAAACACACACAAAACCAAGAGAGGATATTTTCTTTTAATAGTGTTTTTGAAAACGTTAAAAGATGCGCATGTTTTAAACTCCAAGAACCTATACACATATTTTACCTGGAACCTGCAGTACCGAAATGAGACATTTCACCTTTAGTTGTGTGTTATTCTTCAACATGTATATCGTGCAGTTGTCAAATGTCCAGCCTGATGACTGCGCTTTTATCCCCGAGATTGGCTTTAATTCATAAATTCAAAGTGGACATTCAAAGTGTTTCAATTTAGCTGGGTGGGGGGGGGTTTACTAAGTCCACCCACTGAAAAAAAGTGGGTGGACTCCGTCCACCTGCGTGTACCCTGGACTTGAGCCCTGCTGGTGAAGAGCAGTTCTGCCTGAATGCTTTGCATTGTCTGTGCTCCAAGCCTGCCACCTGTACTCTGGGGTACCGCCCCCAATTGGTCTGGGATGGGAAATACAAATGGGCCATCATTGCCTCAGAAAATGGGCAGGATTCGGAGGCGCCTTGCCCACAGGCTTGGCTTATGTGATACATGAAAGGGCAGCTGTGCACAACTTCCGGTCCCCTGAGAAGCACCGTCTCACCATGCCTTAAGTCCTTCATCTAACGTTGGGTGGTGGCACCACATCTTCACTTGACACGAAAACATGACCTTCGGACTCGCTGTAAAACACACGTTTTACCATTTGCCTTTTCATTCTTGATGACGTTATACGCGATTTTACTCCGTTTTATGTGTTTGTACTGGGCTCTGTACCCCATTAAGTATGGGCAGGCTAACGTTTGAATGAGCAAAGTTCAGGTATTGGGGCGCCAAGTGACGGGAATGGAGAACAACATTCACTTCGACTGATGGGTCCTTACAATATTGGCCAGCACTTTAAGCAGCAAGGCTGGCATACTAGACACCATTACACTGCATACTTGGTGCCAACGCCCTCTACCTGCCAGCATCCAGGGGTATTCAATAGCACCCAGATGGCAGTGATAGAATCCTGGCATACTGAGAAGCACTATGTTAGGAGTGACAGCATCCTTGCATATCTGAATTAGCAGCACCCCAATATTGTTTGCACGCCAGGGACCTTTTGGCAGCCTTCCTATCTCTCAGCAGCACCCTGTCCTATGATGGCAGCACCATGTCAGTTCTGATCCTAGTTTATTTTTAGGACCAGGGATCCTAATGCTATAATAACTGGCATGGAAATGAGGATGGGCTGTGCATGGTGTCCTCTGGCATAGGATTGATGAGGGGGTGTTTCCCTTTTGCAATTGTGCGTGCAGCACTTCCAACTGTCTCAATCTCTTGTGATGCACACATACATGCGTTTGCTGCTGAAGCACTTTGAAAAACATTGGCAAGCCGCTATCAACTCCTCTTCTTCTAAAACTATGGTTCGCTCGGGCCCTTTTCGGAAACAAGGAGTGGGACAGCCTTCAGATCCCAATGGAGTGCCGGATGGCATAGTAATTTTATCTTCACATCCAAACCCTGAATCTTTCCGAATAAGTAGACAGTGTTCATATATGCAAAAACATGCATGCCTGTGTCACTGCTTATCGTATTCTACTTTTAATCGTAAAAAACACTGCACCACCTCCTTCAAAATATTGATGAGCTTTCTTTTGTCCGCCCGCAGTCAGCAACAGCTGGGGTGGTTCTAGGAAATGGACACCTGAAAACATGACTCTTGTCTGCAGAGCAAGAGAGTGGAGGGGGCGGGAGAGCCCTAGTTCCGTGTGTGATCAGATAACTCATTGAACTTTTATTAAAAATGGCTTCTAAAACCTACTGATTTTTAGTTAATGTATTTTGAATAGATATCCTTCAAAAAGAACCATTGACCCGGACAAACAAAACAATTTCCTGGGGTGGGGGGATCCCATCAAATACATCTTCAAAGAAATGGGTCACTCATCAGGTAATTCCTGCATTCTTTGCATCCCTATTGATGTGTTGAATTATTGGATCAATTTTTGTGGGAAATAGGAACATTTTATTTGTTTTAGTTTATTTATAATAGCTTCTTTTACATTTATTTGATCCTGTTTTCCCATATTGTATTATCTATGTAGATGTTGTGTGCCCGGATGCCATCAATGTCAATGACCATGAAAAATACTTGATCTAGCATCATCAGGGAATCACAGGTCACCTGATGTCACTTTATGTGATGTCTTCAGTGGCAGACCATGAAATGCCACTCCTGCTGCTACCCTTAAGATGTTTGTGAAATGCTGACACTTGTGAAAGATATGCATACTTCCTGGTTTAGATGCTTTAACAATGCAAATGCTTATAAAACAACATGCATTGCCAAATATGATGTAGTTTAGACCGTCGGATTCTGAAGAATGAACTAACTCAGATGGTCCAACAAAGTAATCAGAACTTGAGGCAATGTAATGTAATTGTTTTGTAATTTTGTACCAACGGATTCTGTTATGAAATTATGAACTGATATATTAATTTAAAAATGTACAAATAAAACACTGACTAAGTTCAGTATTATCAAAACGATTTCCTATGTCCATGTAATCTATGTGTATTTGCAAATTGTATCTTGACGGAGGTTATTCACAGTTCGACAGGTGTGCACGTGACAGGAGTGTCCTTGAATTTGGACATTTATTGTCTTTATAGTTTATGTGTAACTTCCTATGCCAGACTCACATTGCTTCTCCCGTGCAACCTTTAATTAAAGTACTTACCCTCATTATCATCCAAGTTTCTGTATGTTCTTCTTGCTTTAACCAAGGGGTGCAGGCCATATCACAGTCCAGTAACCACAATATATGCCAGCAGTGCCACAGTACATCTGTTTCATGAGGCTAGGCCCACAGTAAATGCCAGTATTGCCACTTATATCACAGTGATGATACTGCCCCTCAATATATGTATCATGATTATATGCCCACAGCAAATTCCAACATCCCCACTGTAAATCACTTTAATGTTGCCCCACAATATGTGCCAGCATTATCAGTGTAAATCACTTTCATGAAGCTGATCCCACATATTGCTGCATTCCTACTGCATATACCGGTCATGATGCTAATTAAGTAAATCACTTTGATGTTTTACCCATAATGCATGAATGTATGTCCACTTTATAGCATGCTTCCTATGATGCACTTACAATGTGTGCCAGCATTCATAATGTAAATAAATGTAATGTCGTGTCTCCAATGCATTTAAGTATTGTCACTGTAAATCACTTTCATGTAGCTGCATTCCAGCATTGCCACTTTATATCACCTTCATGATGATGCACCCACTGTGTTTTACAGCATTCTCATTGTAAATCCCTTTCATGATGCGACCCATCTCCCCAGCCAAACACACACATGCACAAATAGAACATGCACAGGCACACACATGCACACACACAACACACAAGCACATTCACACTGTTAGGGAGCGAGTGGGGTCCACAAAGAGGCTGATCATAATATGTAGGATTACAACATATTTCATTAACACAAAATAAAGTTCTGTCTGGATCAAACTCCAAACCTATTGATTTACTGAACTCTAAATCAACTGTCTCAAGGCATTTTGCATAGTCCACAATGATTGCAGAACTGCCTTGTCTCTTACAGTCCCCAAAATATAGTTCCATTCTAGCAGTAGCTACTGGGTTACTGCTATCAGCTACAGGTAATAACAATGTTTCTCTTTAATTCTTAGTTTTAGGTTTAAGGGGATCACATACTTCAAGAGCCCAATTAGAATCTTTTTCTAGGTTGGTTCTCAGTCCCAGCATTAAGTTGTTCATAGACCCTTTTTGGCACCATTTGGTGATGTTGTGATGGCCTGCATCATCTCCCTCACACTGGGGCCTGATTCAATGCCCTAAGTTCGTCTGCCACCTTTGTCTGTATTATGAAACCACTTTTTGATGCTCTGCTCCTCTCACCCACTTATAATTTCCACCTTCAACTTCCTCATATCCTTATTCGTCCATCTCCTGATATTCTTTCTCCCACAATAGTCTTCATACTCCTCCAAAATCTTTACTCCTGCCTACTCCAAATTCCTTACTCTTTATCCAACCTCTTGTAATATTTCTCTGCTCTTTCCAACCCCATCCTAATCTGTCTGCTCCTTCCAAACTCCTCCAAACTATTTTCTCTCTCTTCAGCCTTCTCCAGCCTTTACCCACCAGCTCTTACTCGTACTGAGAGCCAGGGCTTATATAGCCCTTTAGCCACTCCCTTGGGTTGGGATTGGCCTCCCGTTAAGGTCTGTAGCTGTGTGGGCAAATGCGTCATGGCTAGCAATGTTCAGCTCTTAATTATCTAACCTGCATGGGATTTTGGTTTTGTAGATGAAACCAAGCCTCTATAAAAGTGAGCCACCACTTTGGATCTAAGTCCCCCTCTCCTTGTGTACCAGGTTTTCTCCCCACATGTTACGCTCACCTGGTCTCTGCGGAGGCGTCGGGGCACAGTTGCAGCCCTCCCATGGGTGAGGTTGCTCGGGTCAGACTTCGGCTTCTGCACTTATGTGGTGACTGATGGTAATAGGTGATGCTGCTCGGGACTGCTCCTGCTTGGAGAATAGGGGGCGTGAGTATGCCAGCTTGTGAGCCTGATCCCATTACAGATGCCTTCTCCCAAACTGTGGTATCTGTGGGATGTGTTGCCCCTGGAAAGCTCACCTGTTGATCAGCTTTCGCGAGCACTCTGCATTGCTACTTCTGGCAGGGGCACTTGTATGATCTGGACCGAGTTCCTTCACTGGTCCCTTGCACGTGGTAGTCCAGTCCAGCTGTGACTAAGCCACTATACTTCAGGTAAGTGTTCCTGTTTGCCTTTGTCTTTTCTCGTCTGTTTTTGTTGAATTGTAAAGTTTGTTGTCTTGTATTGCTGTCTGTTCCACTTTTGATGTTTGCTCTTTTGCTTTCTTCCCTTGCCGGTGATATTGCCGGCCCGGCAGAAGCTTCAGAACTCGAGGCAGCAGCTTGAGGGAATGAGAAACAAAGCTGCAGCGGTACAGTAGCTGGTAAGTTGTTAACTAGGGGGCGTGCGGGTTCAAATGTGGCGTTGCCCTAGGACGGATGTTCTAACCTGGTCTTTCTTCTTCTTCACAAGGTCCGAGTTTGTGGATGCGGAGCGCGGTGCTGCGGCGTCGGGATCAAGATCACTGGATGTCAGGGGATGAGTCTGCAGATGAAGTGATGAAGCACTGCTTTCCTGGAGGTGAGTATGCAGGAGAACGCCTGGTTTCAAAGGTAAGTAAACTGGTCCAAGCGGCGGTGAGCGTCACATTGCACACAAGTGCACAGTAACGTGAAGCACCAGCCTTAAGGATGGAGCAGCTTATATAGCTGAGTTTCTGAAGCCACGCCCACCAGGTTCAGCCTGCCTGCCACACCCTCCCACACCCGATGAGTCAGCACCTGAAGACCAGACCTAGGGAGCCACACTTGATGAGTCAGCACATGGGGATGTTCTCTGGAATAAAGACTTTTGGCACCTGGAAAGTTCTTGTAAAATAAAAGCACTCCTGCACTGAAATAAAGTTTTCCTGCTCACATCTCTATATGAGCCTGGCGTCAAAGGTGCCAGGACTGAGTCTAGCCAGGGCCCCTGTATTTATGAGTCTCAAAGGGACATAAGTGAGTCAAGTGACCCATTGCCCACATCACTAGATGGTGTGGTGTTTGTATTCTAGGGCCTGTGGCCATGACACCATAGTTGACGGGGGATACAGATCACTGTGCTCTGGGTTATGTACTGAATGAGGCTCTGTTGTTGGTAAGCAAGGGAAAAGCATTTTAAGAATAGTGCCAATTTTACCAGGTGTTCGCTGTGTGTCTGTGCTGCAGAGGGCAATCAAATATGGTATGTGCTGATGAGTCACACTTGTTATAAGATCAATTCCCACAAATGTGATGTGCTTCTGTGGTCTGTGCTGGCTCATGGAGCAATCAAAAACCAGAAAGGTGATGGTTTCAAGACTTTGAAATAATCTGAACCACTGGCACTGCTCTGAGCAACCTTCCACACCACCGTTTTGTGGCCTGACTGCGCCATTGCAAAAGGGGTCCAGACATATGCAAATCAGGCTGGGACTGCCACCAATGGGAGCTGCCCTGCCCGATATGCTAGGCCAGGTCCCCTCTGCACGGAAACACAAGCAACCCCAGACATGTTTCAGCCTTGTTGGGCCTCATCAGTGAGGTGCAGCTTGGTTCCCCATGGCGCAGCAAGCAAGGGACGAACGTCTTGGCATACCCTCTTTCACATAGGGAGACACACTTAAACCAAAAAAGTGATGTTTGGAAGGTTTTGAAATAGTCTGAACCACTGGCACTGCAGGGGATTTCACTTTTTTTATTCCAAGTGTCCAACCCAGGTCAGGAGTGCTCATAAATATATGTGTGTTTGGTATATGTGCAAGTCTGCGAAACATGCAGCATCGGCTTTTTCACCTTGCCTTTAATGTTTGAATGGCACACCTGTGTCAGAACTGTCAGATCTCAAGGAAATTAATTTGTAGGTTACAGATATGTTTAAAGCCACAAAGCTCTGCTGTCTTAAATAAACAGTGTCAGTAACTGTATCACACGCATGAACACGTTAATGGCTGCTGTTGGAGGATAAGAGGAAGTTTGCGTCTCTTTTGCCATTCATTCTAATACTTCCCTGTTTATTATCTGCGTCATTAAATAAACAGAGGCATTAGGCCTTCTCTTCACAATCCCATACTATGTGACAAGGACAAAGTGAGGGTGACCAAGGGATCCACCCCATACCGTCTCTCCTTGGTCCTTCATCTGCTAACTTGGGAAAGTACTTGGCAACTTTGCTATTCCACTAGATGTCAACAGAGCCAAGCAAACGACTTTGTCGAAACACTTCAGCTCAGTTTATTTGCCTAACCTGTGGCACAGGAGCACACCTGGCATGAAGGAATGGCCATGCGACAACTGCCGGCACATCTTTGCCACCGATTTAGGTAAGTAGTGGCAGCATACCAAAAGGAACATATAGCGTATGGAGTTCAGCTGGATTCCCTAGCAACCTGTGGCCTCCAGTGTTCACTCACTGTATGCGCTGCTCACTCATGAACTCATTTTCTTTAATTAAGGAAGTGCTCAGGGTACGACCACCACTAGAACAGCGGAAGTCGGGGCGCACACCATGTATGGAAGTGGGGTCCATGTGTTGGGAGCACTATCATTGTGGCCCTCTGGCTCCACCCATGAGGCACTACAAAAAGCACTGTTGTCGTATAAGAACTGAAATATGTTAATGTGGACACCATCAAAGATAGGGCTAATTGGTAACAGGCAAATGTAGCCTTAAAATGATTAAATAGGGGGAAAATGTACACAAACATGAGATCATGTTTGATTAGCTAAAGAATATGACTTCCACTCTTAAATGTAAATAAAGTGCTCAAGTAATAACATATCTGATTGGACTTTATAGTTTTAAGGCAAGCATGTGCAATCAGTTTGCAAGTTTAGCTGATCTTGGTAGGTTTCAGGATGGTTCTCTACATATCAATCTCTCGGATCCAGTGCTTAATTTGTGGGGGTTTTTGCCAGGGCTCGGCCCTGGCACTTATTTTTGAGCCCCGACACTTATTTTCCCAGACTCAGTTTAATAATGATGTGCTGTATTAAAAACTTTATTACCTTAACTGTCAATCAGTAGTAGTCATAAAACAAGCAATAACAGTGTGCCCTGGTCACATGCCTCTGCTTCCAAGGCTGGCTCATTGTAACTCATGAACATGACGACTGGCACTGGAGCGGGAGTGCTGGTTATTCAATTTCATGAATACCAATGAGGTGGGCAGTGACAATGCCATGCACTCAGGCAGGCCATGCCTGCGCACCATTCCAGTCAGCCTGCATAACACTGATGCAGCTCCACTACTGTAATAACCAGCAGCAATGCCACAACAGAGTGGGCTGGCAACAATAGGAAAGCCAACAGTACCAACTTCAGGGCAATAGCAGCGAAATACCATTGTGGAAGAGGGGTGCCTGTCCTAAGTGCCAACCTACACAAGAAGGTCTTGCTGCAGTGTTTGACAGACAAGTTCAATTGAAGTTTTACCTGCATTTGTTCAACTAGCATGATATTTGCTGCTGCTTTCTATTTGTGAATCGCAGATCTGCAATAGTCAGTGCATCAACAATGGGCCAGTGCGACTTGCAGCTTTAGTCCCAAATATGATGCTACAGTGCGGGGCACCTGTGAGCAGTGGCAACAATGGCGCAGAAAAGCCTGACCCAATGTGTCACAGGCATGCTAGAAAATATTTATGCCCTGTCACTTATTTTCTGCCAAATTAAGCATTGCTCTGATCCATAATCCAACAGCATCCCAAACAACATCTGCAACCTTGACCGCTCAAAACCATGCCAGGCAACTTGATGTTGCGCTTCCATTGCCATACTGCATTCTGAAACTCATTTTCGTTGCATAGACTCAAGAGCTGGTATTCTGGGAACACATACAAAATAATTTAAAAATGCTACCCTTATGATCAGTTATCCAGGATGTCATTTGCCAGGTCTCAGTGTGAGGATCCTACAGCAGGGTTTAAAGTGCCGATTTGTCTGGGAGTTTAAAATAAGCTTACAGTAAGCCACATTTGTTGGCGGTGACATGATGACCCCAGGCACACGCTGATAGCAAAGAGAGCTAACAAGTTACTTCAGACACAATTCTGAACACCAGAGGCTTCGCTAGGGGGGCTTCAGGGGGCTATAGCCCTAGGTCTTTTGGTCGTAGCTGCAGATAATAAATAGTTCAGGGACTACAACCAAAAAGCAAGCTATCCCCCAGTCACAACACTCCCAATATTACCGTAGACCTGGAACATTTCCAGACCTAGCAACAGCACTGGTGAACACGTCCTGCACAGCCAGGCCTTGCAGAATGAATGTTGTTGCCTTCTCAAAGTCATGTTAGTGATGATCCTTCCTGCACATACTAATGTGTTTTGTCATGTGTAAGTATTTTGGAAACCTATTTCTCTCCCTTGCTCATAGTGTTAGGACAGTCAGTGTATGTTTTTATCTGTTGTTGCTACCTTTTTGAAACTAAATTCTTCCGTTGCACGACCTTGTGAAAGCCATTGCGAGGATGTGCAGACTTCTACACCTGGATTTTGATTACGGAAATTAATAATCTGTTGTACATTGTTATGGGTACATTTGTTCGGTGGGCTGTGTGAGAAACTCAGGGTGACCAAAACCAAGACAGACACACGAGAACACAGTTCAAGGGTGTTTACTGAACAATGAAAATGGTATAGTGTTGGAAAAATGCCTAATCTAAACATGAATCTAAAATGGGGACAGGGTCGACCATCAAATGAAAATAAGTCAGCCCTAGTGTTGTCAAGTCAAATAAAAATGGCATATACTAAGAGAAACCTATTGCCAATGCCTTACTCTAAATACAAAGGGTGTGGGAGTTAATTTTCTAGAAAAAAGCAGTATTCTCAAATGATAAATCAGGATGCGGTGGCTTAGGTCTCCCTTCCCTACGTTTATAGCACAGGGTAGGATGGGAGCTTGGAGCACAGTACTATTTCTGGCTTTACCAGCAGCAGATGACAGTTTCACTTGCAGTTCTCAGGAGCATTGATGGCCAATTCTCTTTTCCTCAGAAAGTCTCTTGCCTTCGGGCCTGATGCTTTTTAATAACAAAAACAAAAGTTCCTTCAACAAATAAAAGTTCTCTAGGGTGATAACGAGTTACATCTGGGTACCCCTCATCTGGGCTAATCCTTCTTAATGGTATTCAGTTCAAATGGGATGATGGGCTCACCCCTGTGTCACCCTCTTATGGGCTCACCCTTCTCATTTGTAAACCACAAATTGCTGTATCTCAATATAGTTCCAAAACACACTGTTTCTTGGGACTCTAGACTCGGTCCCTCCCTGGGATTCAGCTCCCGGGTTTCTTCTCACTGCTGGATTTACTTCCATGTTCTGAACCAACGTTCGGATCAAAGTCTTTCGATTGTACAAGGCTTTTGCTCGACCCTCACGTATGACCCCTTTGCTTCCTTTGGCAGCTTTCCTATGGCCTTTTGGGTTCTGTAGTTTCTCAATATGTGGCTCGACCAGTGTCTCTCAAGATGACATGCACGTGGTGTTGGTTTCCCTCTACTGCTGGTTTCCCTTTCTTACGCTATACAATTTAGTTAAAGTTCATTACTTCTGTTTGAATAGTTGCCACTTTGCGTGTCTCTGAACTGCCGTGTTGTAACCATCTCGATGTGCTGTCTGCCGTGTCCGCCTCTCTCGTACTGTGCTCTCTGACTTCACCTTTTATCCATGTGTGGAAGGGAAAGGGCAGTCAGGTCTGAATGATTCTGATCAATTGCCTGACTTTGCCTGACCCTAGCATTAGGACATGTCAGGTAAACGGCTCTTGTGTTAGTCCGTTGTCCGTGGTGTTGTGGGAAAGTGTTTGTAGTGGAAAAGGGGCGGAAGTAGTGGTTTGTAATGTCCTATGTGAGAGGATTGGGAAAAGATGTTAAATGAAGGGAGATACTGCGTCTCACCCGTCGGTGTCCCACTCCGACTCCCCGAGGACCCTTCATCCAGGTGATCCTCCCTCACTAGTCCACCCCCAGGAACTGGATCCAACAGCGATGGCCGTGTCCTGGCCACCTGGATGACAACTCCTGGGGACTCTCTTGGGAGACACCTTGATTTTTTCACTGCTGATAATAACATTTCCATGTGGTACTCTTTATCAGAATGTTTTGAAATCCTTTCTCTTGTTTCTTAGGTATACCCACAGTGTTATCATGTACGAGGTGATGTAATATGCTGCTTGTTGAGTGGTGTACGGTTGCAAATACACTGCTGCTAGTTCTTGATGGGTTGTTTAGATGGTATTTGTATTTATTTTATTTGTATAGATTACCAGGCCAAATGGCATCCGGGAGCATCACTTAGTTACAAGGATAAAAACAAAGCAATGAAGTGTGTACAGTCATGGGATTAGATAAGGGGAGAATATACAAGAAAATACTTATTATACACGACATATGGTATATATAGACATTGCATCAAGAAATAATATACAAGTTGTACAGATTGAACAAGGTAAGAAGATAAATACAGAATATGTACAAATTACAGTAGGGGAAATAACAGAAGGTTGTTAGCAAGCGTCGTGACTAAAGGCCAGGAACACAATCATGGTAGGTCTTGGGTAGACAACCAAGTTTTGACTGGCCGGGAAGGTAGGTTCAGCTCTAAGTGGATTGGGTAGTGAGTTCCATAGTTTTGAGGCTAGGACCGGGAAGCTACGACCACCAGATCTCTGGAGGTTGAAATGCGGGGTAGCAAGACAGTTGGTTTGAGCACTTCTGAGTGGTCTCGTGGTAGTATGTGGTGTAAATCTAATGGCTAGGTAGCTAGGGGCTTGGTTAGCGAGGCTTTTGTGTGTGAGCACAAGTGCTTTGAGAGAGATTCTTTGGGAGACTGAAAGCCAGCAAAGACTCCGTCTGGTGTCAGAAATATGGAGGTTCTTGGGCAAATTGAGAGCCGCTCTGATGGCGTTGTTTTGGATGATTTGTGGTTTTTTGATGTTGCATTGGTTAGTGCCCAGGTATAGGGCATTACAATAATCAATTTTGGAAAAAACCAAAGTCCTGGCTAGTGTAGTGCAGTTGGCTGGAGATAGGAAAGGACCGCAGGCTGTGATAAACTTGCACGTGTATGAGGCAGCCGATGATACCGCATTAGTTTGCCTAGCTAATGAAAGAGTGGAGTCAATGTAGATTCCAAGGGTTTTAGTATCTTTAGCCACTTTAATGGTGTTACCGTCAATGGTGAAAGATTTAAACGATGCGTCTAGTTTGCTGAGTCTTTGGTGGGAACCAAGGATGAGAAGCTCAGTCTTTTCATCATTGAAGCACAGTCCGTGCTGGCCCATCCAGGCCCGAAGGAATTGGTAAATGGCGTTGATGGCTAACGAGTCGGCTTTGTGGTCGCCTGTGATAGGAATAAGTATCTGGGTGTCATCGGCGTAATTAGTATAGATGACACCCAGATAATCCAAAATATCGAAAAGGGGTTTTGTAAACACATTGTAGAGTGTCGGGGACACGCATTATCCTTGGAGGACTCCACAAGTGACCAGCGAGGGGTCGGCGGTAGGGGAGAAAACCCTCATGGACCTGCTAGCAAGGAACAAAGTAATCCAGGCTGTGGCTTTGTCCGAGAAGTGGGTTGCAGTTTTGAGGTGGCGGCATAGGATTTGGTGATTTACTAAATCAAATGCCGCAGAAAGGTCTAGTAGGCGTAGGAGAGCCAGTTTACCCTTGTCTTTTAGGTCTTCAATTTGGGTTTTGAGATCTAGTAGAGCGGTTTCTGTTCCATATTGAGGACGGAAGCCAGATTCCCTCAGTCCCAGAAATGTATTGGTTTCCAAGTAATCTTGGATGATCGGTCTGTAATTGGTGGGTATATTAGCATCCAAAGTGGGTTTTTTGAGGAGAGGAATAACCCAGGCATCCTTGAGGTTATCCGGGACAATCTCCGAGCTGAATGAGGAGTTTATAAGTGTGGTGATAAAGGGCGCAAGGTTATGCAAGGCCTCTTTGATGATGGGGGAAGGGCATGAGTCTCCCTGACAATGGGAAGGTTTAAGGCTATTGATAATATGTTCAACTTTGATGATGGATAGGGGAACGAAGCAGAATGGTTTCACAGGTACGGTGTTGGCGTTAGTGATAACCTGGGATGTTTTGTGGTACAGGCTGTCCTGTAGGCTAATTTATTTGTCGTTGATTTTGGTTTGGAGGTTGGCAATTTTTCCAAGGAGGGCCTTTTGGATGTTCACACACCAGGTGCTGTCTTTGGGACAAGTGTCAGGTGGAGTGGCAGGGGATTCCAGCTCCTTTAAAATTCTGAATAGGTCCTTAGTATTAGATTGGGCTGTTTCAATACATTTGATGTACGTCTCTTTTTTGGCCAGGAGTATGGCTTCTTTGTCATTTAGAGTAGCTAAGGCAGTACACGCTTTGTTAGCTTCCGTTGGATTGCTTTTCCAGCATGCCTCGAGGGTCCTTTTTTCCTTGCGGTGAGTTCTCAGCTGTGGTGTGAACCACGAGTTGAGGTGAGCCCGGGGTTTGGGTTTTCTGAGTTTGGCAGGTGTAATGATATCGAGAGCTGATTGTACGTGTCTACCAAGACTGTAGGATCAGAGCAAGAGGATGCGAGATCATTGAGAGCAGGGAGGATGAGTGGAAGTAGTTTAGCACAGGTTATGTTGCGCTTATTTCTTGTAGTGGTGGCAGGTGCAATATCTGTATTAGTGTGGATGAGTCTAGATGGGATGCTGAATATAATTAGGTGGTGGTCTGCCCAGGCACAAGGTTGATTGAAATTGATGATAATGTCGCAGTTTAGGTTAGCTATCCAGTCGAGAATCTTAACTTTAGAATGCGTAGGCGAGGTGACATGTTGTGAGAAACCAGCGTTAAGTAGTAGGCTGTTGATATCATGGGCGGGGCATCATTAGGGTCTAGGTAGCCTAGGTTGAAGTCCCCTAATACAATGATTAGCTTTCATGCCACTCACAGTACGTTGTGCCGTTTCTTTTCCTGTAGTAAATGGTTCTAAGAGATTTTGGTGGATTGGTATGGGTTGTGTGACACATCTAATTATATCATCACTGAATCTCTGGAGGGAAGCTTCTCTCCTGTGGCCAAATAAAGGCAGAAGCTGCCTGACTCTGACCCTGGGGATGGCCATCTGCAGGAGGACCACATGGGGGAAGACAAACTCCAGAAAGGCAGCAAAGTATTCAACCAAAATAACCCTTTAGTTGCAATTTCTAATAACACTGATGTGCCTTTAACACATGTCTGCATGGCTTATTGTGATGCTGATAAAGAATTCCCAAGTTTCCATGACCAACAACCTCACTTAACTACACCTCGTTTTTAACACTGAGATGAGGAAGAGGGATGCCACGATCAGGATGACCAGAAGCGGTAAACAAATACTGCATTCTAGTCTTTGGAAATAGTTAATTGAAGCTGGGAAGTTTGAAAGAGGTACAGCTGACTCAAAGCAGAGAGAGAAACAGCTGAGAGTAAGGCAGCTGAATGTGAGGCAGGGACCGAAGTTGTTTGTAACTTGTTCTGGCACTGGTCAAAACGTGGGGGTCGAGCAGATGGAGAAATGCATCACAGAGACTGTCCTGAACGGCGTGAAAGGGAACCAAGCCGAAGGCTTGGAACACTTTGTGACTGAGGGCCACAGGGGCTGCCCAGCATGAAGGAAGGCAAGGCAAAAGCACCCCGGCTGACAGGAAACACACAATGCCAACAAACTGAAAGGGAAGATGAAGGAGGAACGCAAGAAGCGCCAACACCACCCGGTAAGCGCAGGGAGAGTGAATGGGTTACTGGGCGAGGGATTAGCAGGGGAGGGTGAGAGGGAAGGAGGTAGAGAAAAGAAGAGTTTCGAGAAGTTTCCAGAACATAAGGAGGTCTGGCTCAAGTTTGAGAGCGGCACAGAGGCTATTCCAAAGGGAGGCGCCGGCAGCCATGAAATTAGACCCGCCCACACTCTCTGGTTGGAGACGTGTTTGATCAGCAGAGAGTTTGAGATAGAAGTGTGGGGGGGGTCTCAAGCATGGAGGTATTTGGGGAGAGTTCGAAATAGCGGGGGGGGGGGTCCCAGTCCCAAAAAAGCCTTGTGGATCATGCAGAGTCTTGAATTTGATCCTTGCTGCCACCGGGAGCCAGTGGAGAGATTTTAGGGCTAGAGAGATGCGGGGCTTCATGCCAAGGATAAGTCTCAGAGCCCTATTCTGGATTAGTTGAAGGGGGCAGAGGGAGGAAACAGGAGGATTGAGAAAGAGGCTGTTGCAGTTGTTCAGCCTGGAGAGGACCAGTCTTTTAGAGACATTGAGCCTCTGAGGAAAGGTAAGGAAAGGAAGAATGCCTCTGAGGGGGTGAAGCTGAAAATGGGCCTTCTTGGCTAAAGGAGGGCGAGGAGTCGAAGATGACTCCAAGATTTCTTGCCTCACTGGAGGATGAGGGTAGAAGGCCCAAGGAGGGTGGCCAGGGGGTAGGAGGGAAACGGGGCACAGGTGTCCCAATCAGAAGGATCTCAGTCTTACTGGCCTTAAGACAGTGGTCATTAGCAGTACACCATGCCTGAATAGCAGTCAAACATTCGGGAATGAGAGGGGAGGAGGAGGTAGTAGAAGGCAGTTTGAAGGAAAGCTGTGTGTCATCAGCATAGCACTGGAAATGAAGAGAGAAGGAAGAGATCAGGTGGGCAAGAGGGGTGATATAAGTACGAACAATAGTAAGAAAGGGTCAGTGACCCAAATCTGGGAAAGAGAAAGGAATACAGATACGGATAGTGTTGTGAAAGGGTTGGCGACCAAATACCTGGAAATAGAGACTAAGACAATTGCAAACAGTGTTAAGAAAGGGGCGGTGGCCCATTGATTGACAAAAGGAGTTGATATCCTCCCTTTTGAGCTGCATTTAGTGCTTTTTTTGGAAATTCGAATTTAGCTATGCTTTTAAATCAGTGCATCCTCCATTTTGTGCTGTATTTCGTGCACCAATCGGAAATTCGAATTTAGGTGTGTTTTTAAATCTGGACATCCTCCTTTTTGTGCTGAATTTAGTGCTTTCTTGGGAAATTCGAATTTAGCTGTGCTTTTAAATCTGTGCATCCTCCATTGTGTGCTGTATTTAGTTAAATCTGTGCACTGATTGTCTTCCATTGCACACCACTTCCTCCTGTGCCTGCCTGGCTGCTAAGCCACTTGGTGAGTTTTTGTGCATTGTGCAGCTCCCCTGTTATCTCTCGCTCTCCTCCACTACTCCCATGGTACTCTCTATCTCTCCTATCTATTCTATCTACCTTTCTATCACCGATCCTACATCTCTCACAATGTCTGGAAGGATAAAGCTGAACAAAGCTCTCCTGGCTCTAATCCAGGCCTACCTATTGCTGACACCTATGTCAATGCCACTTCGGGCAGACTATTACGGACATCCTCTTCTCTGTCCCCTCTCCTGACCTAGGGACCCCCCCAACTGGTATCCACTCTCTCCCTTTCTCCTCCTTATCCATAAATGGTGGTACTAGGTGGGAAGTTATCCTAGCATTCTTCTCATCCTCTAGGTGTATCATTAATTTCTATAACAGCAGCACTAACAAGGTCAAAGGTTCTCAACCTACTCTTCTCCTTCTCGACTGGTGCCTGCCATCTCTCATAAACCTCCTCCCTTCTCCTGCCAGTCCTTCTTCCTCTCCTCTCACCTCTCCAACACCATCAATGGGAGAACTATGCCCCTGTACCCCCCTCCCTCGGAAAACCTTCAAAGGTGGCAACTAGCTTCACTTCGGTAATCTGAATGCTCGCTCTGCTGTCAAACACTCCTCTGACATCTGTTTCCTCCTGGATTAGACGTCCTTGCTCTTCCCGAAACATGGTTCAATGCCTGCTTTGTCACTGCTCTTGACACTCTTCTTCCTGAGAGCTACAAAATCCTCAGGCCTGGAGGTGAAGTGGCCCTGATTTTCCCTGAGTGGGTCCCTCCTGCCTCCCTCATACCTAGTCACTCCTACTCCTCTTTTGAATGCCTCATCTGTAGGCTTGGGACTCACATACTCTCTCATCCTTGCCACTATCTACAGGCCCCCTAGCCCTATCTCTCTCTACCCCACTGAATGGGTTGACCTTGCCTCCTGCCTCTCCACCTCTTCTTCCAAACTCCTCCTCCTTGGAGTCTTCAACATCCACCTCAACTCCCTTGAATTAGCCACCTCTCAGTTCCATGTCCTTTTTGACTCCCTCTCACTCTCTATTCTTCCTTCTGGCTGACCCACTCTGCTGGTCACACCCTGGATGCCCTCATCTCTGGTCACCACCCCCTCTCCTGGTCTGCCGACTCTCTCCTCTCCTCCCGCCTGGTGCTCCTTGGCCCTCTAGTCGAGCTACCTCCACCACTGCTAGCCTCCTTCGCCATCATCCGAACTATGATGCATGTATCAGTCGCTGCTTTAGCCTCCATATTCATCCCCCTCCTACCACCCCTTCTGACTCCCCCTCTGATTCTGTCCTTGCTAACCTGCACCTCTCCACTTCTAACACCCTTGATATCCTTGCCCCTTTCATGAGGATCAGCCTAAAACCTGCCTCCAAGAACAACTGCTACGACTCCGATCTAGCATCTCTGAAATGCAAGTGCAGAGTTGCTGAATGGAAGTGGCAGACCTTGGGCTTACCCTCTGAAAAACTGGCCTGCCGTCTGCTCCAAAGGCAATATCCCTTCTCTATCCGCTCCAAGAAGCCTGCCCACATCCAAGCCTGCCCACATCCAAGCCTGCATCTCTGGAGCCACTAACAACATGGCCAAACTTCGAAAAATCTGCAAGGAACTCGCTAAACCAGCTGCAGTCTTCACCTCTCTCCTTTCTTCCCACGTTCTCTGCACTGCTTTGGCCTCCCATTTCATATAAAAAAACTCAGGACATCTTGTCCTCACTCTCCTTCAGTCCCATCTCTACTGCCCCTGCCTGCTCCCATGCCTCTTCTAGCTCCTCTACTTCGACCCCCTCCCTCTGCTCCCTCCTGCCCATAGCACCGGATGAGGTCTCTTAAGTGGTCGCTCTATGAAGGTCGCCTTCAAACAGAAGTTCCCCTGCTTCTCCAGAACCATTAAGGACAACATCACCTCTCTCGCCACAGCTCTTTCTGATTTCTGTAACCATTCCTTCACCACTGGCTCTTTCCCCTATCCCTCAAGTGCTCCCTTGTGACCCTCTCTTGAAAAAGCTGTCTGCTGACCCCTCCTGCCTGGCTAACTATCGCCCTGTTTCCACTAACGCCTTCCTGGGCAAACTTTTGGAGAAACTGGCCCTCCCCAACTGATCCTCCAGACTGATCTTGTTTTTTGCCTTCATGACCATCAATCTGGATTCCGGGCATCCAGGAGCACGGAATCTGCTGTCCTGAACACCCGTGAAACCATGCTTGCAAATCTCGACTCCAACTCTCCTGCTGTTCTCATTCTCCTTGATCTCTCCTCTGGCTTTGATACGGTCAACCATACCATTGGGCTGCAAGACTTATCCTTGCCCTCAAGCCCAGGGACCGTATCTCTCCAGCCCTGAAATCTCTCCAATGGCTCCCGGTGGCTGCAAGAATCAAATTCAAGACACTCTGCATCATCCACTAGGCCTTCTGGGGCCTGGGACCACACTATCTCCAACTTTCCCTCCCTAAATACCCACCTGCTAGAGACCTACACTCCTCCAACTCTAACTCTCAGACTGTCAAATGCTTCTACAAGGAGAGAGTGGGGGACAGGTCTCTCTTTGGCTGGTGCCCCCCTTTGGAACAGCCTCCCTGCTCCTGACAGACTTGAGCCGGACCTCCTCAAGTTCTGGAAGCTGCTCAAAACTCTGCTGTTCTCTATCTATTTCCCTACTAATTACTGCAAAGCCACTGTGACTGGTGAGCTGATCCTCATGAGTGTCACAGGATTTCAGGCCCTTCTTCCCAGTTGATACTGTAAGGATATTTGGGGTGTTACAGCACAGAGTACAGCACTACTGCACAGGTAGCATTTTTATGCAGCACCACTACATGGGTGTGGTGCATTGCTATATGTGTTTTCCTGGATGAAAGAAAAAGTGAGTGGAGAATGGAAAAGCCCTGGCAGAATAGTGACCAGGTAAACAGTGAGTCTGGGACACACACTCAAATGCAAGAGGAACTGTTGCAATTGAAAGGATATACAATTCCCTGGCAGGAGAGTAAACCAGCCATTGTGCGGGTCTGGGATCTGCACCTAAGAAGCAGAGTTATAATATCCTGACAGGAAAGTAAACCTGGAGTGAGAAGAGGAAGTAAATCAGAAACCATTGGACAGTAAGAATGAATATTAAAGCGCAGAGCCATTCCCTTTTTAAGGATCTGTAATAATGTTGTATAAATACCCTGGCAGGAGAGTATACTAGGGTTATAAAGAGGACAAGTGAATGGAAAGGGGAGGCCATACCCCTTTGCTAGATTGATGGAAATACAGAGTGTGAATACAGAGTGTGAGGAACGGTGTGGTTAAACAAGACTTGAGGGAAGGATCATTCCCTGGAATAACTGTGAAGTATATTAAGATGCAAAATTCTGAAAGCAAAAAGAGAAAAGGGAGAGACATATTATCTTTAAATTTGTGGAAGTGTGACAAGTGGAAACATTGAAGGGAGAAGGTGTTCCTCTTGAAATTGGGAAGTGAAACATTATATAAGGAATGGGACGGAAGGGGAAAGGCCCTTTTTCCAGTGGAATAGTAATTGACATTTTTCTGGAAGTACCAGACAGACAGTGAAAGACCAGAAGAAACATAGGCGAAGGAAGAAGCCTTCCTCATGTGGAACTTTTACTTCTTTGCTTTTCTGTACCTTTGGAACTTTATGTTTAGAACTTTGAAAGAAAGCATTAAGTGCATAGCTTACAGAAATCCCCTTGTCCACATTATATTGGGTTTAGAGTGTAAAGGTCAGTTTAGGGTTTTCAGAAACAGGACTGAGGACGCTTTGGTTTACATTCCTGACACAGACGTTCATTGGTTTTGTTGAGGCACGGAAACCCCTCATAGACTTGGGGACAGGTAGGATTTTGCCAACCCTTCTTATTTGAACAATAAAGGTCATACTTTAGACTAAAACGTATTACTCTGTCAGAGTCTTAATCTTGATCCCTTACAGTTGTTTCTCAGATGTTGCAACATGTTATTTTAAGTTGTGTCATTTGGCATTTGTATAGCGCATAATGCCAATGGTATGGCCTCAAAGCGCTTAGGGTGAACGCCCTGGGAGGACCATAGTCCAAGGTATGAGAATTGATAAGAGGATTCTAGAATGTGTGTGTGCATTTAGCCAGTATGAAGTTGGGTAGGGGCGGCTAATTCCCCGCTAGCGACCCATGGAGATCTGGCTAGTGGATGGGTGCTATGATAGGCTCTCGGGAGAGTATGCGAGTCAAGGAGACTGATTATGTGCACCAGCTGGACGCGTTTTATCATGGGACTCAGATGCATTTTAGTGGCAGAGGTAAAGTGCCTTGTGAGTTTCAGTAGAGAATGATTACAGATGTATGCAGTTCGGTGGCCATGCCCTGAGAGGGATATGGCTGAGTTCCATTGAGATCAGGTGCTTTACGTATCAGAGAGTCATGGTGCTATATAGTTGCAATGAGGGTATCATACGGATCAGCTGGAGTCTTTCCTGTGCATGGTAGGTACTGTCCTGTTGTCTCCTCAAGTGACTAATCAGTGCCCCACCTGCCTTTCTAGGGTTGATCGTTCACCCGGGAGGTGGACCAGGTTAGTCAAGAAGCTGAAGGGAAGAGCCAGGTCTTGAGTGCCTTCCGGAAGGCGAGGTGATTTTCTAAATGGCGGATGCTGAATGGTATAGACTTCCAGATGGTGGAAGCTTGGACAGAGAAAGGGGATCCCTCCATTCTGGTCGATTTAGCAACTGGGATGAGAAGCAGAGCTATGCCTGAATTCAGTTTTCTGGTGGGCCAGATATTCTGGACCAGTGTGGTGCAGAGCATGGTGTGTGATGCACATAGCCTTGAAGGTGGATCATTGTCTGATCGGCAGCCAGTAAAGGACATGAAGGGTGGGTGCAAAGTGTGCTCTGGGGCCTAGTGCAAGAAGAAGCCTTGCTGCAGTGTTTTGAACTTGTTGGAGTTTCCTAAATTGTGATGCAGGGGCACCCAGGTACAAGGTGTTAGCACAATTTCGGCGAGAGAGGACGATGGCTGTGATCATGGTGACTCTGTGTGGGAAGGTCAGGTATGGGAGGATTCACCAGAGAATGCATTGGTATATATAGCAGGTTTATGACACCGAGTTGATGTTCTGTGATAATGTGAGATCTGAATCCATGGGCTAAACAATACCAGCAGTATGTGAGAAAGCAAACTGTTTCACGGAAGACAGCACAGTTCTATAAAGTGAGCTATAATGATCGGCCCAGGATGGTTGCAATGCCTGGATATGAGGCTGAACACTTTGGTGCGCCACTCTTGTATTTGACTACGTAATGACCACTCCTGACTAACACTTATGCTCTTCATTGGATGACAGTTTTTACAACCCACATTTGCAGGAACCAGGGTCTAGGCCTCAACCGTATTCAAGCTATATAACTTTTTATGAGTGGTGTTAGCCGGTGTAGGTACATTGTTTTGTAGCACAATAGGTGTTACTATAACAAAAGTATATGTACACTTAAGCATATCAACAACACAAAAATAGGAATGGTTGAGTCGGCCTTGCTGGAATTTGGTCCTGTGATCCTGCATATAAACATACATTTCTGTAACACGTGCTTAACACACTGAGCTATCTTCTGAACAATTGTGCCACTCAAATTTATCAAAATGCATTTAAACTTTCATTATCATGTGTGTGAGAATGCAACGGGGGTTGTATAATAGTGAATGGACGGACTCTGTGTAATATAGGGGACACAGAAAGCATTACATGATTAATTGATCGGAGCAGAATGTAACATAAAACATCCTTGCATGTGTTTTTTTTATGTTTTTAAAAAAATGGGCACTGACTTCTTTTTTCCACTTATTAGTATTAGGATATTTATTGAGTGCAGACCTATCCTCGGGATGCAATGGAGCACTTTACATTTCATAGCGGGAAGGACATGGTGTAGGGGGGTTTGATTAAGGACAAAAGATGCAGAGCAAGACATAATTTTAAAAACAATATTTAAGCAACAGCATGCGCACAGCAGCTGGGAAACACACGTACAAATAAAATGTGCAATGTATTTTTGTATTCAGTTATTTATACATTTATAAAGCGCACTAAACCCAAAGGCATCTAGGTGCTGGTTACCCATAAGACAGCAAAAAAACAGTGTACAGGAAGAAGTCAAGTCAGCTGATAAGGCAGCCAGTTAGTTGAAAAGTCAAGTTTTTAGATTTTTTGTGAAAGCACAGGAGGATGGTTCTTATCGAAATTGAGAGTGGCAAGGAGTTCCAGAGTCTGAGGGTGGTAACAGGGAAGTTAGAGCCACCTGCTCTGGTACTTTTGAATCTCAGGACGGTGAGTTTGTGGCTGTTGGCTGAGCATCTATGTCTAACTTTTTCTAGCTTGGAAAGCCTTTGTGAGAAGTAGGGAGGTGCAGAATTAGTGAGGCGTCAATGGCAAGAACTTTACATTTTATGCAATCTCAGACTGGAACCAGTGAGCATTTCTTCTGGAGGCAGTGAAATAATACCGTATCGGCAGATCTAGGGCAGCGGGAGTGCATTGTTCTGTATGACTTGCAGTTTGTTAAGTTTCGTTCTGTAGTGCCAGCAAGGAGAGCGTTACAATAGTTACGTACAATAGTCACGTTTGGAGCCGAAAATGGAGTGTGCGATGGTGAGGCGGTTGCTAGTAGAGAGGAAAGGTTTGTTGGCGTTCAGGAGTTTTATGGTGTGCCTGGCTGAGGAGGTAATGGCATTAACATGTTGCAACATGTTAAAGGTGGCATTGAGGTAGACCCGCAACGTTTTTGTGATGGGGTATACTGGAATTGTGATGCCATCTAGCCAGAAGGACTGGATGCCGACGAACAAAATCTCAGTTTTGTCATCCTTTGGGCAAAGCCAATGGGATGCCATCCAAGCATGGATGGTTTCATATATATCATTGAGATTGGTGGTGTCCTCTTCATAGGAGCTGGTGAGGGATGAGGATTTGAGTATCGTCTGCATAGTTTGTGCAGGAGATACCTATTGAGTCAAGGTGGTCGAAAGAGTGGTCTTGTGTAAATGTTATAGAGGGTAGGGGAGATGCAACATCCTTGTGGTACCTTGCAGGAGACTAGGGTTGGGGGGGCAGTTTAGTTGCCGGCATAGACTCGGGGTGATCTGTCTGCCAGAAAAGAGGCAATCCTTTTCTGGGCTTTGGGGGAGAAGTTAGCAGCAGAGGTGAGATGTTGGCAGAGAGTTTGATGGTCGGCCAGATCAATTGCGGCAGAAAGGTCAAGCAGGAGGAGGAGGACGAGTTTGCCAGAGTCTCTGAGGTCACTGAGCTGGTTTGCTAGGTCCAGTAGGGCAGATTCTGTTCCATGGTGAGGTTGTAATCCAGATTGGTGGAATTGAGGATGTGGTGTTGCTCAAGGTAGGTTTGGATTTGGAGGTATGCAGCTTGATCGAGGATTTTTAGAAGGAATGCTACTGCGGTGATGAGTGATAGTTGGTTGGGCTCGATGGGGCAAGTGAACGTTTTTCAAGAAGGGGTGAGATCACTGGTGTAATGGGGGCCCCTGCAGCCCCCGTGGTGTGGGGGGCTCATCCTGTTCATATCCAGCAGCGGGGTGCAGTGGCAGTGGGGGGAGGCGCCCTCAGCAGGACTTGCAGGGGAGGGCCTGACATTTTGTGTTACGCCACTGGGTGAGATCCAGGCTTCTTTAAGTGTGAATGGGATGGAACAGGATGCATAGGACTTGTTGATAATGACAGTAATAAGTGGTGTGAAGGCTTCTTCACAATCCTTGATGGATGGGCTGGGCAGATGTCACCTTTGCATTGAGATGATTTGAGCCCTTTGATGTGATGTCAGCTTCTGATATTGGGTGGAAGTTGAAATGTGGGAATGAGGATGGAAGAGGGGGGATGTTGGATCGAGTGCTGGGTCTTGGCATGGATGGTACATTGTTTGGCAAGTATCTTGTCTTGAAGTGAGGGAATTTTGTCTAGGAGGGCATCTTTATGTTTGCCACACCAGGCTTGATCTATAATGACATTGGATGGTGGGGTTGTTGGGGTCTGTAGTTCACACCCAATTGCAAAGAGTTTGCAGCAATTAAAGTTGGCGCTGGTGATTCTGGTGTTGTAGCTAGAGGTTTTGGCAGTGTGTATTGCTTGTTTGTGTTCCATAGCAATGATGGAGAAGCTTGTTTTGGTAGTGATGGTTGAGTTTTTCCACCATTCAGCCACAATAGCTCATTTTCTTGCTTGGATGATTGCAAGATCAGGGGTGAATCAAGAGTTATTTTGTGTCGGTGGTTTGGATTTACGCTTCTTGAGGAGTGCAAGGGTGCTGACAGTTTGGGAATCAATGTTATTGTAAGTGTTGACTAGAGTTGTAGGATGAGTTGCTGTGAAGGTTGGTGAGGCATAATTTACAAGTAAAGGGAGAAGACGTTCTTTAGTAAGATTTTGTGTGCAGCATGAAAAAGTAGTAGGGAGAGGGGGTGGGGCGTGAGAATGCTGGTTAAATATAGGGATAGAGAAGGCAATAATGTTGTTGCCTGACCAAGGAGAGGGCATGTTGCAGTTGAAGTCAACAAGCCAATCCAGAGTGTGACCTAGAATGTGTCAAGAGGGTAAGTAAATGCTGTGTGACACCTAGGCTGTGCAAGGTGTTGGCTAAGGAATTTGTGTTCTTTTGTTAGTAAAGTTGTTGAGACCTAGGTTAAGGTCACCAGGCAATAGGAGTTTGGAAGTGGGTTTAAGGTTAGAGGTGAATAGATATCCTCTTTGAATGTGATAATGGGGCTGTGTGGGCAATAGAGGAGGTGAAGTGATATGGTAGAGGAGTGGGTGATAAAGAGAGTTTCATCAACAGAAGGTCACAGTTGGGGGTAGGGATTGAATTGATGGCTCTGATTGGGATGAAGTCTAAATATGATTGTGATGCTGCCACCTTTACTTGTTAGTCTTTCACTGTGGAGAATGGCTTAGCCTGCAGGTAAAGCGATAGATAAGGCAAGTCCAGAGGCTGCATGCAACCAAGTTTCAGTAATGGCAAGGATGTTGAGGTTGTTGGCTTTAATGAAGTCATGAATGCCAAGGGCATACGGTGGGAGGAATCTAGCATTATCAAGGTACAGTTTAGTGGAGGAGATCATAAACTATTTTGAGGAGAATACAGGTAGCGTGGACTCAGCGAGCATGCTATGAGAAGCTTTCAAAGTGGTGATGCGGGGCGTAGCCATAGCAAAATCTAAAAGCCTGCAAGGGGGGATCCTGGCTGATCTACATGAAGCAGAAAGGAAATAAAACAGGAAGGCTTTTGGCATGGTTATACAAGAGCGAGATCCCCAGGCCCACCATTAGGACAATTACAAGAGAAGATGGCAGTGTAGCTGACACCCAGGAGGGAGTTAATCAGGAGTTTGCAAATTATTACAGGGAACTATACGGGGATGAGGAGAGAAGCAGCTATGAAGAAGTAGTAGTAACGCTAGAAGACATAGGTCTGCCTACAATAAGTGCTGAAGAAAGAGAGGAACTGGATGCACTGATCACCTTGGAGAAGTTAGAAAAAGTGGTGGGACAGCTACCTACTAGTAAGACCCCAGGGGCGGCCGGGTTTCCAAGTGAGTTTTATAAAGTGTATAAAGCAGAGGTACTCCCCCGATGTTGGATATGCTAAACAAAGTGTTTGAAATGGGACGGCTGCCAGAGTCACTTAGAGAAGCGATTATAATACCGCTTCCCAAAACCTAATAAGCCTGAGCATAGCTGTGGCTCCTATAGACCATTGTCGATGCTGAACCAGGACAGCAAGATATGACCAGAGACCACTGTATTATTGCGTAGTGCCTTATGGTCGCCCAGAGACCACTGTAGTATTGTGTAGTGCCTTATGGTCGCCCAGAGACCACTGTATTATTGCGTAGTGCCTTATGGTCGCCCAGAGACCACTGTATTATTGCGTAGTGCCTTATGGTCGCCCAGAGACCACTGTAGTATTGTGTAGTGCCTTATGGTCGCCCAGAGACCACTGTATTATTGCGTAGTGCCTTATGGTCGCCCATAGACCACTGTATTATTGCGTAGTGCCTTTATGGTCGCCCAGAGACCACTATATTCTGACATCCTCTAGGCAACTAGCGCCTTGCACTACTAGAACCATCGCTGCTCAGTCTCGCCTCCCTCCACGTGCACTACGAGTATTCCAGCATGCTACCAGGGCTGCACCACCAGATTAGCACACTACTACTCATAGGCGCACTCCTCGCCAATGCAATATATGAACGACACTATCCACACTCGTGCTTACCTAGCCCCAGCATCATGATGCAGTCCAACACAAATTCGACACCTCACCCCAGCCCCAACACCGCGCATCCTCACACCTCTACACCTAATAGCTGCACCAGACTGTGCAGACTGAGGACACGCACACTACCTAGGTCCTTCTCATCGCAACACATCCCAGCATCACTCAGAAACTATAGATTAGGTTCTCGCACATCTGTCTCTCACAACTTTGTGGGTAGGATTCCCCACATCCCCACACCGTGTTCCAACCTCACACCCACCACTATACCATCCACCCCACCCAACTTCAAGCTGAAAAAACAAACGAAACAGCGGCCTCCCAACAGAAGTCAGGTAGCACCTACACTCAAATGCGCATTACTTAACACTCGATCGCTCACTGCCCATGCCTTAGAAATCAACGAGCTCATCTCCAGCTTCGACCTAGATCTGCTAGCCATCACAGAGACTTGGCTGCATGAAGCCTCAGGCCCCGCCATTACCCTAGCTGTACCAGTAGGCTACTCCATCCTTAGACAAGACAGACCTACAAAATCAGGGGGAGGGGTGGCCATAATCTATAAAGACATCCACCATATCAGGCCCACACCCCACACATGGGAAGGGAATGCAGACATACTATCGGCCAAACTATCCCTCTCTCACAACAACACCATTAACATTCACGTCATCTACCGGCCTCCAGGACTCCCAACCGATTTTCAAGGGCAAATCACGCATATTCTCAGCGAAAACCTAAAAAAATCCACCAAAACCTTACTCCTAGGTGATCTTAACCTAGGCTATAATGACCCAAAGGACAAAACAGCAACCTCCTTCCTCAAGGACCTCTCCAACCTAGACTTCACACAAAAAATCCTGTCACCCACCCACTCCAAAGGCAGAACTCTTGACTGGCTGGCCGACCATAACTGTAACTCCTCTATCACATCCAACACATTCCTCCCTTGGACAGATCACAGCTGCATACAATTCTCTATCCCTACGTTACCTACCAGAAAAACACCAGTACATAAATCCGCCACCCTAGCCAGAAGCTCCAAAAAGTTAACTGCAGACAATCTACTCCCCCTTCTCAACACCCCATGCCTCGCCCCTCCTTTCCCTCAAGATCCTAACATCCTAGCAGACATACTCAAGGATACGCTCACCAATGCTATAAACTCCATCGCTCCTCTAGAAGAGAAAAAAGAAAAAAAATCCTTCCACTCAAACGCATGGTTCACAGAGGACCTCCAAGCTCTGCGTGACAAAAAGCGCCAAGCACTTAAAAACTGGCAGGCCAACCCATGCGACATCACCAAAGACCTATTCAAAGTCACTGCAAAAAAATACAAAACCGCCATCTTCAATGCCAAATCTGAATCATACAACCGTCGAATACTAGACTCAAAGTGCCACTCAAGAGAACTCTTCTCTATCTTTAAAGAGCTCACAGTGCCTCCCACTTCCTCTGACGAGATCATCAAGGATGAAGGCTGGTGCAACAGTATCCAAGCCGCCATGCTCAACAAAATAGACCTCTTACAAAACAAAATCCGCGACCACTACAATACCTTGCCAAAACAGAGTCGACACTTAGATTCCCAATCCCATAGCAAAACCACTAACATTCCCAAATTTGCCTTTAAAGAAGTTTCAGAACTAGAAGTCCTGGACATACTGAAACATCTGAAACCATCGACTTGCAAAGCCGATACATGCCCCCCTAAATTAATCAAGGACTGCGCTGAACCACTTGCCCCAATCATTACCGCATTCATTAATGCCTCATTCAAGTCCTGCTCTGTCCCAGACAGTCTTAAAGAAGCCTGGGTGCGCCCACTTCTAAAAAAGCCCACTCTCGACCCCACGATGCCTAACAATTACAGACCTATAACAACTGTCCCCTTCCTTCTCAAGATTCTAGATAAAGTGGCACACAGCCAAATCCAACTATACCTCGAATCTAACTCCATCCTAGGCACCAGACAGTCAGGCTTCCGCAAAGGTCATGGAACAGAGACTGCTTTGCTGGACCTAAAAAACCAAATAACCAAGATATTGGACAAAGGTAAACCCGCCCTTTTACTTCTCCTCGACCTCTCTGCGGCATTCGACCTAGTGGACCACAAGACCCTCACCTCACACCTCTCCCACTCCGCACATTTCTCTGACCAAGCCACCTCCTGGATAACCTCATTTCTTGAAGGGAGGGCCATGAAAGTCTTTTCAAACATTTCGAGCGCAACACCATCCATAATACACTGCGGTGTCCCTCAAGGCTCCTGTACAGCACCTACGCTTTACAATCTATTCACTAAGCCCCTATTCGAGAAACTTGATGCACTTGGGATTGCCTACACCAACTACGCCGACGACACCCAAGTGCTCCTCCCTCTATCAGGCTCATACCACAAAGACGCCCTAGCTCTAAAACTCATATATGCCACCATTCAAGCCTGGATGGCCACTAACGGCCTATGTCTTAACGGGGATAAGACTGAAATCCTTATCCTCGGCCAAAAATCCACACTGGCCAGGCTAGACAGCTGCTATGCCAATTTCAACATCGACAACTGCACTATCCCAGTCCTATCCTCTGTGAAAACGCTAGGGGTCTACATTGATGCAACCCTGTCCATGGACAAACAAGTTAGTGCCATTGTCTCCGCATCTGCACTAAGCACTAAACTCATCAACGCCATTAAACCATTCCTTTCCAAAGAAAACTGCCTTTCAATAGCAAGAGCTACCATAGGCGCTAAACTTGACTATTGCAATGCACTTCTAGCCGGCACCTCTGAAAAAAACCTAAACAAACTCCAGGTCACCCAAAATAACGCTCTAAGAGCAGCACTAAACATCTCCAAAAGGGACCACATCTCACTGGCAAGGCAATCAGTTCACTGGCTCCCTGTCAAAGAACGCATCACCTTCAAGGTACTGACTACTACCCACAAATGTATCCACCACACTGCACCATCATATCTCTCAGACACCATTCTCAGACAGACCTCATCCAGACCTACCAGACTCTGCTACACTAACCAACTCACTGTACCACGCATCCACAAGATTACAGCCGGGGGGCTGGGTTTCCCCTACATAGCACCAAAACTTTGGAATAATCTCCCCCACGCTCTAAGAGCAGAAGGCTCCCTCACAGCGTTTAGAAAAAAACTCAAAACCTCTCTCTTTAACTAAAATTCCTCTACCTACTGCCATTCAGGCACACACTGCTAACTATTGCTACTGCCCAAACTGTATGCATGTATGCCTCTGTATGCTGTAACTAAGACGCGCTTTCCCTGTAACCAGCGCTATTCTGTAACCAGCGCCACGATGCCTCAGGGCTGATTCTGTGCGCTTAACAAATGCGAATAAATAAATAAATAAATAAATGACGGCTGTCTTGGCAAGCAGACTGAGGAGAATCATCGGTAAACTAATACACCCTGATCAGACGGGCTATGTCCCAAATAGAAACATAACTCATAATCACAGACGACTCCATCGGGTTGTTGAATGGGGAGCAGGAACGAGGGTGAAATGGCAATAGTGTCCCTAGATGCTGTGAAGGCTTTCGATTCTGTTAAATGGCCATGGCTGCTGGCAGCCTTGGCAAGTTATGGTATGGGGCCTGGAAACATAAGATGGGCAAAGATGTTATATAGTGAACCGTTGGCCAGGGTCA
Organism: Ambystoma mexicanum; assembly: GCF_040938575.1. Lineage (NCBI taxonomy): Eukaryota > Metazoa > Chordata > Amphibia > Caudata > Ambystomatidae > Ambystoma > Ambystoma mexicanum. The sequence continues at coordinate 135,660,466 of NC_090922.1, forward strand.
AGACAGGAGCAGTGATTTCTGAGAGATGGCAATTTGGCAGAGGTACCAGACAAGGATGCCCATGGTCAACTATGATGTACATATTAGCTTTAGAGCCTTTGGCGATATACCTCAGACAACAGTACGATACTTAAGGCATCGAGGTGGGAGGGGAGCGACAATTGATCTCCTTGTATGCGGATGATTTGCTGCTGTACCTGAGGCACCCGGAGGAGAATCTCCAGTACATCCTGGAAGTGATGGATAGATATGCGGGGCTGTCTGCCATAGCGGTAAATCCTCAGAAATCTATTTTTTCCCGCTAGGTAGTTACAGGGGGATCCCTGTCGGGCGGTTGCCAGTGTTGCAAACTCCTTTGGCTGTTGGTACTTTTCGGTACCTTGGGATAGATGTGTACCACACGGTGGAGGAAGAACATAGGCACAATACCAAGGTAGCCATAGTGAAAATTGAGAAGAGTATGACATTTTGGGTGAAGTTGCCTCTAGCAATGATGGGATGAGGGACAATGCTTAAGATGGTGGTCCTGCCCAGGCCCCTGCATTATTTCGGGAACATTCCATACCTGATACCTAAGACGTTTTTCACCAAACTGAACGGCATATGCAGGGACTTCCTGTGGCATGGCACCAGAAATAGAGTGGCACTATGGAAGCTGCAGAACTTTTATGAAAAAGGGGGAATAAAACTGCCTAACTATGAGGTCTATTATGTGGCAAGCCAACTGCAATATGTCGCTAAATGGCTCTCAGATGAAGTGACCCCTGAATCCAGGTTGTTTAGGGCAGATTGTGCCCCATTTTACTTAAAGGAGATGATTTGGCTGCCCAAGACAGAAATGAAAGCGCGCCCTAAGATGATGATGCTTGGGTGGAGGATGTGGCACCGAGCGTGCCAGATGATGGGAAACCCAGTCCCATGCTCCCCGCAGATACTGTTGGTTGCGTTGGCTGGGGGAGATGCGCAGCTGCGAATGACAATCAGGAACCACTGGAAACTGGTTGGGTTGGTAATGATGGGAGATGTCTGGAGAGAGGGGATCATCATACATTTTGAAGAGCTAGTAGAGGAGATGGGGTTACATGTGGGTCAATATATTACATATCATAGAATGGTGCAGAGGTTTAGGTAAACTTGGCCTGAAACAGTACTGGAAGAAGAGCCAGATGTTACCATAGACACAATATACAACATAGCGGAGGGAGGGCATGAGATTTCTAGATTGTATGAGATGATGATGTCCAAGGTTGGGAAAGAATTAACGCAACTGAGACTATGCTGGGAAGCAGAGGTGGGAGCGCCGATAGAGGACGGGATGTGGGAACGTGTGCTGGGGTACCATAAAAAGGTGTCAAGAAACGCAAGATTAAAACAGATACAATTATAAATTACGCACAGCGCATACATGACACCCCTGAAGATATCGAGGTTTGAAGGTGCCGGAAGACAGGCATGTCCTAAATGCGACAAAGAACAGGCTGATATGGTCCATATGTTCTGGTCCTGCCCAGTGATTGAGCATTTCTGGAGAGAAGCAGCGAGGAAACTAGCGGATAAGGGGGTCAATATTGTTATAGATTCAGCCTGGGCTTGCTTGCTGGGGGGTTTCCCCAGATCGCAGAAACTTAAGCATGTCAATAAATTGAAGGATTTAGCATATGTGCTAGCAAAGAGAAGGATTGCCATGGGATGGAAGGCTTGCCACAGGCCACGGGTAGAAATTTGGTGAAAGGAGTTGCAAAAGTGGGCGGAGGCGGAGACCATGGTATGGCAGGAGGCAAGTAACATAGGGGGAGAGGAAGAGGCGGGAACCCTGATGGCATGGAAATCGTTGATAGCAGAACTGTTTGGAACAATACAAGATCTGACAGAATCCATTGAAAATAAGACTCCACCACACAGGGCGGATACAGAGTGATTGGAACAAATAGGCTCGTAAGGGGGGTGGCATAGGGGCAGCAGTGACTAAAATTGTGTAATGAACAATGTGAAAATTGTACTAGTGATATTTACACTGCGTGTTTGGTTTGTATTGGTTTTGTTTGTTTGAATATGCAATGAAAATTGTTTTTAAAAAAAGCTACAGTTTAGTGTGGGAGAGGGATAGAGGTGGAGTTATCGGATCTTAGACTGGTGGGGTTAGTGGTGAAGGGGAGAAGGGTGGTCGATGTACGGGTGTGGTGTTGCCCCTCCATGCCCAGACAGGCCTTTGTTGTGGGCCTTCGGTGAGGGCCAGCATCACCTGCTGGCTCCTGTCACGCATATCCAAAAGGCTACAGGGCAACCAACCCACGAGTTCCATGGGAGGAACTGCAGTGGCTGTGGCTGGGAAGCTGCATCTCGGCTGCAGGGAGACAGGGGCGGTGGTAGCCATATTGGTCTGGAGAAGATTCTCTGTGAGATGTAAGGGGAGCCTGCCAGGGGTTGCCTTGCGCAGAGCAGCATCTTCGGTGCAGTTTGGTGGTGAGCACAGCTTAAGTGCAACTGCTTCTTGTGTGGCCAAGACAATGTTTTGCAACACGGAAAACCAAAGCTTACAAGGCTTGAGATAAACATTTGAAGTAACAGAAAACAACCTGAAATGTTTGCTAAAATGGGGAACTGTTAATCTGAGGAGAAAGAGCAGCAGTTATAGAAAGAGAAATGGATTTGCATTTTGCTGATGTGTGTGTTCATTTTCTTCTACATAAATAAAGAATCAGAATTAGGCAACCTGCGAATGTTGAAAATATGGACTGTTGATAGAGGTTTGATAAGCCAATTTAATATGAACTGTGTTGTTTTATGAAAATAGGCTAATTAAAAGCTACAATTGTGATGGAAAAAAACTTTAAATGGAGCAAGTACAGAATCCTGACAACTCACAAAGATCGCAACCCCACAGCATACAGGATGGGGCAACAGTAACGTTATTTTCCCAAGCTAATAAACTCTTTGAAGCTGCCCACTTCAGATAAGGATCCTCCTTCAAACAGGGGAAGCAAACCAAACTGTGCTGTAAAGTTTAATTTTAGAGTTGTATTATTGCCCTGTGTATAGAAGGGGGTTGAGGGGGAGTAAAAAAAAAATAATAAGATGAATCTGTAGAGTTGCTCAGTCAAATCTACTAACACCATCTTGCAGGCCTTCCTGAATGAAAGAATGTAATACTTGATGTGACTGCAGTCTGGAAACTTCCCAAGAGGAGACTGAATTAACACCATATAACCCCCGAGTACTGGAAATTACAAAGGCTCTTTTCATTATCCGGGCCCTGAGCCATAAGGACACTATGAGCCAGGCCTAAGTCAACAAGAGCAGGTTTCCAGCCCATGCTCAATAACAAATAAATACCATGTTCCCAGTCTTTGTATCTAGGTAGAACAATATTTGTTGTACAAAGGAAAATGCCCTTTAAAATGTACATTGGGCCTCATTACACGGATGGCGGTAAGGGTATACCGGTACCGGTATTGTACCGGTACCAGTAAAACCTTACCGCCTTACTACGAGGTCCATTTGCGGATTGGAGAATTTAACGCCTGCTTTTTGCAGGCATTAAAAACCAACCCGCAAAGGGACCAGGGAGCTAATTACGGTACCGCAATTTGCGATGCCGTAATTAGCACCTTCCCCATTCCTATTATGGCCTATGGGGCAAAAATGGGAATTGGGAAGGGCAATGGGGGAAGGGGGAATTACCTCCCCACCAACCATGGAATAGGGCGGTAATTCCCCTTTCCACCAAGGTGGTGCCGGTATTTTACCGGCATGGACCAAGGTGCTAATAGCACCTTGGTCCACCGCCGTCCGTGTAATGAGGCCCATTGAATATTTTATATTGTCTGTATCTCTGGAACCAAACCTCTTAGAGACCTCATGTTTAGGTGTTGAAACCCCCAGCTGAAAATTATCTAATATATAAACCAAAGATGATTTTTTACTTTAGTTTTAATATGAATATTAGGCAAATTTGTATGTTGTCGCATAGAAATGTCTCACACCAGTGCGTCATGTAGCCTAATATCCACAGTGACAAGCCCATGATGCTGAGATAAAAAATAATTTCAATTTAAATGTGGAAGAGTATTAAAGGAAAACATCTATAACTCAGATATTATCTGTGTTATAATGATACAAAGGGCCTCATTACGAGGTGGGCAGTAAGGGATTACCGGCACCGGTAAGGGCACCGGTGCCGGTAATCCCTTACCGCCCTACTACGAGTTCCCTTTGCGGGTCCTCCCTGAACGCCTGGTTTTTCCAGGCGTTAAGGACGAGACCCGCAAAGGGACTCTGGAGCTAATAACGGTACCACAATTTGCCGGTAATAGCTCCATTCACCAGGGCGGAGTTGGTAAGGTTTTGGAGGCAGCCATGGTGCTAGTAGCACCATGGTTACCTCCAAGCTCATAATGAGGCCCAAAGTGTATTAATTGATTTGTGCCAGAGAGTGGAATCTGGTGAGCAAATCATTAAAGTCATCACAAAGGTGGAATTTAATTTTTCAGAAGATGATACATTTTAATGCAAGAAATCCCTGAGATAACATCACATTAAATGGGAGGGAAACTGATTTTAGAAGTTACACAATGACTGCAGAGGGGTATGCTTACTGTGATGCCACTTTGGGAACATTGTCCAATAACATACATTGACCAATTAGACTGTGGAAATCATACACACCTCAAAAAAGGTGGGATTGTATGTTCTATAAAAGGTCAGACACACACAATGGGGAAACACTCATGGAGATAAAATTAGAGGCTCACATGCTCACTCACTGACTGATGGAGAGAAAGAAGAATTGATAACAGGGACGAGAAGAAATAGATAGCTCTCCTTTTGGACTCATTGATGGATTATTAGCAGAGACTGAAAGTGAGGCCATAGATGGAGTTAAAGTGCAAGGCCTTCTTCAGGGGAAGAGAGAGCGAACAGGCTGTGGAGGAAAGCGCGTCCTATCTTGTTGGCAGATGCTCACCTGTTCTTGGAGGGGGAGAATTTGATCAGTACTTAAAAGGGGATGCCCATCTGTCTGTGATTCAGCCAAGAGAAATCCGGATGTGAGTATTATCGAAAACGCAAGTGGGGAGTAATCCTAAAAAGGGAATTCGATTAAATCCTAGTCCAGGTCTTTGTTAGTACTGAGGGATGAGAATATATCAATTGACTGCGCATCCCGAGAAGTTGGGGAACATTTCAGAAGTGTATGTGTTACTGGACAAAATATATTGATGAATTAGTCCCCATGGTGTGTATACAGTGAGATTCACCTGACCCTTTTCTATTGACGATAACGTTTAGCACAGAAGAACTGGTGTAGAAAAGGTCATTTTACTGTGTGCCTACCTAGAAAAAAAAAGACAATTTAAGTAATTCCTGGGTATATCAGCAAGCAGAATATTGATATTAATGTGGGGTTGCTCAAAATAAAAGGGAGACGGTGCTTATTCGCTGTCCATTTCTTTCAGCTGTACACGGTGACCAGTTAAATGTATATTTTACACAATCATTGAATAGAAACATTACTGAGGGGAATGTTCCCAACATACTGCTGAATATTCATTTTCTTTTCTACAAGCCATTCACATACCTGAAGATTCAGTAGTTTGTTGCAATTGAGTTTCAAATGCTGTTGAAATTCAGACATGTCTGTCGGGTAAGTGGGGTGGTATTTTGAATAAAGGGGAAGTACAGTGAAGTGGATAGGCTGGAATATTTGAACTAACTTGTTCTTTTTACAAATGAAAGATTCCTCCTGGACTCTCATGCATGGATAGAGGAAGATAGATACAGTGGTGCTTTACCGTGGATACATTTGTGAACCAGGAGAAGAAATTTTAATCTGGACCTGCTTTGCATCATCAACCATCCAGCATGGTGATGGTATGAGGAAGTAGGTTTGAAGTGAGAGAGTTCAAACAGAGTCTTGGCAGCAGAGTTAATGATCTTGTCCAGAGGACAGAAAGCATAGTTAGGGAGAACAAAGAGGATGGTGGCACGGTATTCCAGTTTAGAGAAGACAATAGTGGTTAAGGGATGCTTGGCAGTGTTGAAAGGAAGAAGGTGCCTAATTTTCCTAATATTTAGGAGATTAAGGTGAGCTGCTGTTCCAGTTTTGGAAATGAAAGTAGAGAATGTGTGGGAAGGGTCATAGAGGATGCTGAGGTTTCTAGCTGAGGAAGAGTAGGGGGGAGTGTCAGGTGGGAACTGGATAGGCAGACGAAGAGATGAGAGAGAGATTTTGACTGGGAAGAAGAGTACCTCTGTTTTGGTACAGTTTAAAATCAGAGAGTGCGAAGCCATCCAATATTTAATAGCAGAGAGACAGTTTGAAACTTTGATAGAGAGATCAGAGGAGAGTTCAGAAAAAGTGAAGAAGATTTGGGTGTTGTCCGCGAAGAGTTGGTATGAGAACCCAAAGGAGGAGATTAGTGCCCCAAGAGCAGGAGCGCAGAGTGGAAAGAGGAGCGGACCCAAGTCAGAGCATTGTGGAGCACCAACAGTTAGATGAATGAGTTGAGAGGTGTTGTTGCTTCAGGAGACATAGAATTGGCGAGGTGCAAGGTAGGATTCAATACAGGCAATGGCTTGATCGCGAAGAATCCCAAGAAGAAAGAGAGCATTAAGGAGATCAGAGGGATCTACAATGTCAAAGGCAGCAGACAGGTCAAGGAGAATTGGGATAGAGGAGAGGGTTGAGTGTTTAGCAGAGGCAATTAAGTTGGACACATTCATGAGAGCAGTTTCCGTGGAGTGACACAAGTAGAAACCTGCTTGTAGGGGGTCTCAAAGGTTGTGGATGTCTAAGAAATTGGTAAGACAGTTGAACACAACCCTTTCAAACACTTTAGAGTAGTGTGGAAGGAGAGTCGCGGGGCAAATATTAGCTGGTAGGTTCGGGTTAGCCCCTTGCTTTTTAGGAGAGGTATGACCATGGCTGTTTTGACAACTGAGGGAAAGCAAGCAGAGTCGAAGAACAGGTTGAAGAGTTCAGCGAGCTGAGAGGTCACTATAGGGGTATTAGACTTGAACAGCTGAGGAGCAAGAGGGTCTGATAGGGCACAAGATGGGCTAGCCTTCATCAGTAGAGATAGTACTTTGTCACTATTAGTGTGACTAAAGTGGGAGATGGAGGCAGAGGATGATGGTAGATGGATTGTGAAATGTAGGAGGAGGGAGTGTGAGGAAGGTCAGGACAGAGTCTCCAATTTTGGAAATGTTTGCAGCAAAGTATTCATCTAGGTCATTAGCTGTGAGGGTGGAGTAGGTAGTCATAGACCTAGGAGGAGTGAGGAGTGAGTTTAGGATGCCCTGTAGCCAGTGAGGATGGTTGGAGTGAGAGTCATCGAGGGTTAGGTAGAATTCCCTTTTAGCTCCATCAAGAGTGGACTTGAGAGAGTTCAGGGCAGAGAGGTAGAATTTCAGTTCCTCATGCGAATGGATATGCCTCCATTTGGATAGGAGCCGATGCACGTCTGTGCGGAGAGAGAGTATGACTCGGGTGACCTATGGTTGAGGAAGCTTAGAATTAGGGGTGAAAGTAAGCAGTGGGAAGTGAGAGGAAAATTATTCATATAGTAGGGATTGGAAGCTGGAGATGGCAGTGTTGGTGGACGAGGTATCGGGTGTGAAGGAGGAGAGAACTGTAGGTCAGAGAGGAAGGGGGAAATGGCAGAAGGTTTACAATTCCTTTTAGTAATAGGTTAAGCAAGTGGTGAGGAGAGGTCAGAGGGTGGAAAGGAGATGGTGAGGAAACAATTGAGTGATCAGATATGGATGGTGTCACAGTAGTTTTAGTTGCTGAGAGAGAGGTGAAGATATATAAGAGATCCAAAGACAAACCACCTGTGTGGTTATGTATGTTAGGGATAGAGTAGAGAGTGAGGTCACTAAGAAAAGACTAAAGTTCAGATTTCTTAGAAGTGGTTGGAGAAGTAAGGTTAAAGTAATCTAAGAGAATGAGGTGATGTTTAGTGGAAAGAAATCAAAGAGTCGCCCACAATCATCAAAAAAGGTCCAGTGGGACCAGGAGAGCTATAAATGGAGATGATGTGAACCGAGTAAGGCAGAGCAGTAGTAGAGGTGGTGAATTCAAAAGAGGTAGGAGAGGACGTGGCATTGGAGATTTGTGAGGCATTGAGACGGGAAGAAAGTAGAAGTCTGATGCCTCCACCTCTGCCTGTCAGTCGAGGAGAGTGAACGAAGGATAGTTTGGAGTCATGTAGGGCTGCCAGACATCCAGGTTTCAATGATAGCAAAAGGTATAGGGGAGGAGAGCTGGAGTGAGTGTAGTCAGTGATAAAGGACATTTTGTGGCATACAGACTGTGTATTCCAGAGTGCAATGTTCAGTTGATGAGGTAATGAAGAGTACAGAAGGTGCATTTCAGAGGAAGTGAGGTTAGGTGGATAGGTGTTAGAGGAGATATGGTTAGCTCATCCGCATCGTTTTTTGGAATAAGGTGGAAGAGAAATGGAGTAGTGGGAGTTTCGAGTTGTGAGTTTTATAATAGGGATAGGAAAGGAGGAAGCTGTAGCATGATTGTAGAAAGCGTAGGGAGAGGTGAGTAGGGGGAGTAGCAGGAGGAGCAGGAGTGAATGCAGTATAGGCCCAAGGAAATTCAGAAGTTCAGAAGGGATGAAACGTGCTCTTGTCACCTGATCGCCTAGTCCATCCGTGGTTGGCCTCTCCGATATTGTTCCTGCTGTTGCTGGGATGAGGCAATTTCTTCCTGATTGATGTTGCCAGAGGAGCCTTTTGTGGCTTTCAGCTGGAGATGGGAGAGTCTGATGTTGATGGGGAGGATATTCCAGTGCCTCGGGGCAAAGACAGAGAAGGCCCATGTTCTGTTTTTTTCCTTCCTATGCCAGCAAGGTTTTTGCCTTTCAATCAGACAGCGATGTCGGGCTCGGTCACGTTTCCCTGTTGCATTCCTATAAAGACATCTATGGGCACACATTTGTGTAATTAAGCTCTTCCCTGTGGCTGCAATTTCTCCACTTCTAAAGCAAAATCTGGCTTTTTGGACATTCATTTAGAGAGTACACAGTGGCCATATTTTCTGGTTTCTTTTGTTGTTGTTCCTGTTTTGACCTTCCTTTTACTCATTAATTGCTTGGCTTTTGAGTGCGAAAGTGAAAATGTGGGTCCATTTCGAGAACCCGCCCTGCTGGACAGGTGTTAATGGCTTTTGAACCTGGAGACACCAACTGGAATTAATTACACATAGCCCTTCTCAGGCATAGTTAATTAGATTGCAAGCAATTATGTCCCACTGGTGCCTGCACTGCTTGGCTGCAACACTAAACTAAACCATGCATGGGTGAGGCTGTTGGTCTAGTGTAAACTTTTAGGTGTTCTGAATTTTAGCAGCTAATGAAGTAGGTCAGAATGGAGAAAAGCGATGTGACCCACATAATTGCGTCACGTGGGGAATCTGGGATTTGAGCACATAAATCCCAGTTACGGAGTGTGCAGGTTGGCAGTAGGCTACATCTTCCGCAATCCCATCTTTACATTTACACCAAAGCACAATGGTTCCTGCATAGTTTTTCTTGAATAAGTTAACTAGCACTTTATTCCATGAAGTTAGCTTGCAAAGCTCCATATCAAAAAACAAATGAATGTGATAAAATATAAGACATTTTAATAGAAACTGCTCATCAAAGCAAGATTGGTTCACTTTGAAAGAAGAAATGAGCAAATCAGAAAATGCATACCTTCAAAAGTCAATGCAGCAAAGGTGGATTCGCTCCACTGTACCATGTGAAATACAAGGAAAAACACATGCTATTTATGCATTAATATTTGAAAAGTTAACACACTTGATTAGATGTACCATATTTGGAGACGCGAACAGATGTGATAAATGGATACATTTGAAACAAGCAGTGGCAATGGCAACAGTTTGGGCTTTTGTGTAGGCATGGGAAAAGCATTTGCCAGGTGCTGCTGTAGTGGTATTACCTGTCTATTGATGACAGCAGGTGCAAAATGGTGCGAGTAACTGGGCCTCCAATAGCTGTGCCTGGCAAATGGCAAATACATATACAAGACAAAATAGTTGGCTTTGCCAATGCTTGTTTTTAACACAACTTCATTGAAGGACATGCAAAGTGTTTGTAAATCGAGTGGCTAAAGGCAGACCTGATTAACACATTTTTATTACACCAGTAGCGTGTATACAACTCCAATAAATTCACTGTGCCTCATTACGACACTGCTGGTCCCGAAACAAGGGTGGATTTAAAACCACTGCCACCGTTGTTTCTGGACTGGCTGATTCAGAGTCCTGCAGGCGGGAGGTGTTAACACCACCGCCTGCAGGCAGACATGGAAACACTGGCTCTGTCATAGACGGAACTGGTGTTTCCATTGTCCCTATCCCCATGGAGTCCTAATGGGGATTTACAGAATTCTGGCTCCGGAATTACTGGGTCACCGGGGTTGTAATGACCTGGTGATTCCGGCAACATAGAGGCAGAATGCTATTACGGATCAGACGGCAGCCTGCCGGTTTTTCCGGCACGGCTACCGCCGGACTCGTAATGAGGCCCATTAACTCTCAGAAAACTGCTTTGAAAAAACACCAGCAGGCGCTTTGAGTGCAAAGTTTGATGGTAAGGCTTTTTTAAAGGGAGCAGAAAGAGTTCCCATGAAGAGGTGTTTTAGGTGGGGATGGGCTGGAACTGAGTGAGAATGGCTATATGGATTAGCATGGCCATGGGCAGTCAATGGGTAGGCAAAGAACCAAACAACACATAAAAGCAGTATGCCCCCGGCACACCATTCCTCCCTCTCTGTACTCTAATGAAATAGTTTGGGCTTGTAGGTGTCGCAAGCGACACGTGATAGTCCAAACTAAAAACAAGACTTCTTATACAAAATACTTGCTCCCAGGTAAATATGGCTGCAGGTTTTGTAATTTGCAGCTTAGTTCCGTGAAATGGGTCTTGAATCTGATCAAGAAGTGAGAATGGCTCGGCAGGAGGGCCCAGCGAGGGGGCTATTGGCTGATGAAAAGAATCCGCAAATGAATGCATGGGCTGGTAGAGAGTATGGGGAGATCCTGGTCCTCACTGGTGCTCGTGGTCACAGGCAGACTCCTAGTTGCCAAAGGTCTAGGGCTGGCCCTAGCTCTGTGCATGCCTCATGTTATGAGTCCCGTGCATCATGGGTGTTTACTTTCTTGTAATGAGAGGGATAGAACAGATTTTCTTTATGTGACGACAACTTCGGATGTCTTCCTGCTGTGAACAACTTTGCATCATTACGAGTACCTGTTGGATAAGTGCTTCAGGATTTGCTCATTTGCCTACAAGACAATTCGAGCCTGTCTCGAATAGCACACATCTCAACCATTCTGTCCATTTGTGCCCTGCAAAGTTCTTCAATAATCGTGTGCCTACAAAATAGCCTAATTTTCACGTAGCTGTGCTCTCACAATAGATTTGTTTTATCATGACAGGGGCTTCCCTGTTGGGGGTTTTCGTGGTCTGGTGATTACCAGAGAGACTACACGTGGCCTGAGAGGTGACATCAGAAAAGATGTCCGCATAAGTAACTTCAGTGCAAAAGGGTTACAAAGTAAAAGGAGTTACTCAGGTGCACACTGTAATAACCAGATGCCACCATTTACTATATAATTACACGCTCTTAGACTTTCGATTTGTGTGATAACGACTGGGATTATTTAATTGACCCAAAAGCCAAAATTTTTAGATTTTGGTTCAAAAGGTTCGTTTCATAACACTCTACCGTCATTAATGCCCACCAGAAAGCCTGTATATATGCGCCCCAATCAAAGAACCACATTACCCTTCCCATCCGTTCCCAGAGTATCCATGAATAGCGATTTCGCGTTGGAGAACGTGCATCTTCCATCGTGAGTCTCTTTGTGTTTGATTGTACAAGTTGGGAGTGGGACATTGGTGTGACCACCCCTAATCTGGTGGATACATCCTCAAAAGAAGTTCTAAAGAACATTTCTGCTGAGTGGACAAGCCAGACCCTACTATCTAATACCAGTAACATCATTCTACTGAGCTCTCACTTGTTAATCAAAGAAAAGTGCCAGTTTGAAAATTATCGGACTATTGCAATTGAACTATGCGTGTGTGTGTGTGTGTGCATTGCTGCTGAAACTAAGATCAGACATTTTACTTTTGGCCACTTCGGTGAACATATGGAAACCCGGCTCTTTACACATGTGTCCCTTTTACCCTAGTCATATACTGTACAACACTTCCTGTTCATCTGCCCAGCATTCTCGCGGATTAGGCAAAGAAACGTTAGCCCATGTTTGTTCAATTATAGGGTCAGAGGCATCCATGCAGCAGAAGAAATGAGGAAGTGTATGTCCTGGCAGGACGTTGCATTTGCAGTGGCTCACTGTGGGGAAAGCATGGAACAAAAGGAACACGTGCATCGCCATGCTTTAGATGACGTGACTGTTTTGTGAGTTTTGGGAGGCAGATGTATACGTCATCCATAGCTTTTGTCCTGCCACCAATCCACTACGGCACAGGTGAGAAGCGTTACTCACTCAGACAACCATAATGCTCTTATTCTAAGCAGGTGCTACCAGACATCAAGACAATCTGAGCTGAAGATACCGAAGGTGGTGAAGCTGATGTCATAACATTGATAGGCGCACACACGAGGCATAAAGTAGATATGCACGCTACATGAAGAACACGTACACACAGTCAAATGTGCATTTACACATGAAAAACATTAACATAGCAACCACAAGACATGAAGAACATAACAGAACCAATGCATAGGCTGAATGCAAAATGAACGACACGCGAGTATAGCTCACTAACGTAGAAACCAGAGTGTAAATAGGGCATCCATCTTATTTAAAATGGGCGTTGCAGCATGATTTTAATAGACAAAAGCCTTGTGCAGAGCTCAGGAAGCAGTTAGTAGTTAGTGCCACAACAGTGCTGAACATGTAGGAAAATGGGGCACATTTCACATCAATGCAGAGGAAGGGGAGGCATGCAACAGAACTGGCAGCAGGCAGACACAAGATGGGGACCAGCATATCCCCCACCATACAGTCCAGAGCCACCAGCATATTAGTTTATTTATTTATTTTGCATTTTTAAAGCACTCACACAGCCTGCTAGCATCGAGGCGCTGTTACAGGAATTGTTTTTGTTTTGTGTCTTAGTTGCGTATTTATAACGTGCTTAAATACCAAGAGGTTTCTAAACGCAGACCCGGGGATCGAACCTGTGTTGCTTCGTGACATCTTGCTTCTCAAGTGAACACGTTGCAGCTGAGCTATACTCCCGCGACAATTATGCTCAGGATCACACGCAGTATTAGACACAAGTGCCACAAATGCAAGAAACACAGCAGGGAATGACAGTCCAAACACAGCAATTACCAATGCAGACACAGCAGGCATTGCTACAACCACAGCAAGCACCAATGCAGATACAGGCACCTATGCAGCAAAATGCAATGACGTCATGGACCGCAAACCTACTGCGACAGACATCTACACCTAGCATAAGAGGTGTGACAGTAGTGGGAGGCAACCCTTTTACAGGTACATTACTGAACATATAACCCCCAATAGGACAGCCCAGAGGAGCACTTGATGTGTCCCATCCTATCTATTAGCCACACCCTGAAGACCCATATGATTTGGGGCTATTAAAAGGAGTAGGGGCAGTAAAAATCAAACTGAAGAAACAGGCTATTTTACCATGAGTTATACAGTATCCCATATCAAAGGAAGCTGATGAGGTCATTATTATTATTATTATGAAACCATTGCTGCCTTGGTGCAATAGGGAATATTAGTAGTTAGTAGTTAGTAACAAGGACAGAAGGAGATAGGTTGGATGGAGACAGCGGATCAACGACATATTCAGGACATAGGCAGGATACTCCCCAATTAATTAAAGCCTACAAGAGCACAACCAAAGCTTGTTAGTTGAAGGCCATGGCACAATGAGCCAAATGGTCCCCATAAAGAACAAATAGAGTCATCCGGAGGCAGCATGAAACACGGCACTCACATTAATAATAGCTAAAATCTCAATAAATAAGAGGTAATTCCACTCCATAGGTGGTCCTCTAATACGTGACTCATAATTGGAAGGCAGTGGCTATTCATCAAGTGCCAACAGAAGATAGGACACCTGTGGTACTCCCTAAAAACACACACTGACCCAAGGCCAATAACACAGAGATTGCTTAGTTCATGGACTAAGGAATGAGGGATGGTAATTTATATATTGAATACAAGACAGTTCCTGGGCTTCTTTCCCCGTACTAGCTGTCTGGCACATATCTAGATGACCTGTCAAATGCCCAAGGTTTGTTAGTAAGAAGCCCACAAATCGAATCCCTTAGTGCCATGCCATCCACCATGTAGTAGGCTAACTAATTGTTTTTCTTAGAAGTGATGTACTTTTACTTGTATCAATATTGGGATGGTCCCAGGAGGAGGATCAGATATAGTTAACCCAATCAAATGTTTAACCCATATACAATCTATATGTAGTCACCCCCATTAACCTATCCCATTGCCCTTAGGAATGTTGTAATTATGATTATGTTATGATGTAATTCATGGTGCTTTTTGTGTATTTAGTCCATTGTCTTGAATCCAGAGAGCTGAGAGACTTAAGATTGTAATGCGTGTATGCTGTTCCTGCTTTATTTATGATAATAAAGCTGAGCTTTGTCTTGCCATTTGCCTACTTCATCATTGAGTTTGACCTGGAGTAATTGAAGTACCTCTGGCATACCTGGGACTCTGGGGCCCCCTTAACATGTGAAAATAGTGTACACAACGAGCCCATCACCCTGATGAGCAACACAATGAGTGAATGGATATCACCACAATTTGGTACATTGCAACATGTTTTGTCCTAATACAAGAATATGTATATACATTTTTGACAGATGAATAGATATCTGTTAATGGTCACTGTTATACCGATGCCAGTATCTTATTCTATTTGTATTTTCATGCAAATGGAATGTGTTTCACATTTATAAACTTTCTACTGATTTTATGTTTATCTGGAATTTGTATTTTAAACTATGATCTTCTTTTTAGTTAATGTACTTATTTGAAATATGTGTTTTATGTATATTCAGGTTCTTTATTACACTTGTGTCGAATCAAGATTGAATTGATTGATTATTCATCTTGCTGGGTCAAGAAAGTAAAAAATGCACTTACGCTCTGGAAATGTGCAACAAATGTGTAAAATCAGTATATCTTTTGACACCTTCTGTAGTGGGGATTACAAAGGAGCCACTGACTGAAGGGCGGGCCATCATTTAGGAACCTGTAAGGCTCTGCTGGTTGGTAGACATGCAGTGCCTCTTTTGGATTGGTGTATTGAAGTCATGAACATAAATGTCAGCGGATCGTGGACGCGCATGCGTTACCATCCCCTGCTACTGCACTGCTGTCATTGTGGAGGAGAAGGATCCTTGTTAGAACCCCAACGAGCGCTTTTATAAGTGATGTTGTTAGAAGACAAATTTGAGCTGTGGGTTTAATGTCATTTGGTCGAAAATAAATGGATGAATGACCATTTGATCGAATCAAAATGGTCGAAAAAAAAAGGTTGAATTTAATAATGTATTTATTTTTTTTTTTTTTAGTTTTGGTTGCTTAAAAAATATTTGTTAATAAAGAAAACGGGGGGGTGGGGGGGAACACCCCTGTAAAAAAAAAAAAAGAAAAGAAAAATTCAACCTTTTTTTTCCAACCATTTTACTTTGATCAAATGGTCATTCGACCATTTGGTTTTCGACCAAATGACTGGTAACCGGGTTTAATGCATGCAGCATTTGCTAGCTCATGTTTTAAATGTTTTGTTATATTTTGTGGGCTTTGTAAAACACACCTCTGTAATCCTGGAGGAGTAGCTAAATGAAATGGCATACCTTGTTTTCTGACTGTGCACAGGGGCGGGCTGGGAAAGGGAGCAAGCCGGCAATTGCCCTCAGACTGCCTGGGCTATTGCTCCCTGGGCCAGTGCTGCAAAATGTAAAACAATATTGAAAACAGGATAATCCTTCAGAATCCAGCCTGCCTTGATGGAACTTAGTGCTGCAAGGCCTCTTTGACTTCTGTTTGGATGGGGTGAGGCACATATCTTGATTTCAGCAGTGTTGCACATGTGCCTGGGTAGTCCCCACACGCCCACATGTGGGCCTCCACAGTGGGTGAGTGAGAGGAAAAAGAGCCCAGGTACAAGGACATGGTCATACTGCCCAGTGAGAATATACTCATTTATATTTCAGGCAGGAAGAAAGAAGGTCATGGAAGGGTAGTTGGTGGCATATGTCTGTTGTGCTGAATATATTTGTGGGTGTTCTTTCCTAGAGTAAACTTGGTTGGAATTGTGGATCCTGACCTCCTCCTTGGAAAATTTCAGCATTCTTATAATCCCATCCCTGGTGGCAAGCACTGCGAAGGAAGTGGAATGGCAATTGCTGGCAGGTGACTGTTGTGTTGAATATATTTGCTGGTGTTTGTTCCTGGAGTAAACTTGGTCGGAATTGTGGATCGCGACATCCGCTTTGGAAAACCACCTGGAGTCCTTTCTTACTGTTGTTTAAGGAAGTGGAAAAGGAAACGCTTCAGCACCCTATCCCCATGGAAGGGCAGTTGCTGACAGGTGACTGTTCAATATATTAAGGGGTGTTTTTTCCTGGAGTAAACTTGCTCGGAATTGTGGATCGCAACCTCTGCTTTGGAAAACTACCTGGAGTCGTTTCTTACTGCTTTTTAAGGAAGTGGAAGCAGAAGGGCTTCCGCACTCTTCTAATCCCATCCCTCGCACAAAGGATGTGGAAGGGCAGTTGCGGCAGTTACGGTGAGGAAGGCAAACATGACTTATTACATTTATTGGACTAGTTGCTGTTAGTTGTGTTCAAGTCCTGAGGAGCGTTCATCCTAACACATTTGCCTTGTCCTTCCATTTGACTCTGGGGATAGTACGTGATTAATAAAAGCAAGTTAAGGTTTAGACCCAAGGAGTTGACAGATGAAGATATGAGAAATATATAGAGGCCAGCATCATAGCACCTGAGGGAACAATGTTTCTGTATCCGAAAAATCACAAGAAGTACGTGAGATGATGGATCTATTGTAATCCGAATGGAAAATGCAGTTACATGACCTGGAGTGTTGATTAACATGTAAAATCAGCAGGATCTCTGAACGGAGTACTGAAGATCTGGACATGAAAGAAGCACTTCTTCAAGAGAAGAAAGCAAGATGAGAGATTAATGAAGATGTGGTTGATGAATCAACTAGAGGAGCGAGTGTAGAGGAGAAGCCTACTGCCTCTGCAGGAAGTCCCGCCCCCCTACTACTTGTATACTGGAAGCCTGAAGTAGTACAATGTTTGACACCGGGAGTTGTGACTATTCCGCATCGAGTTTTCGAGAAAAGGTACCCACTGAGAAAACCCGATCAGATGTACTGCCGAAGAGACGACAATCTCACGGAGGAGATCCCCGAAGGAATATGAAAAAAGAGAGCAAGCGAAGTTGGTGATGTCACAAGAAACGAGCGTGATGCACTGAGAGGACTGGCTGATGAAGAGAATGTATGGACCAAATAGAAACTTATGACAACGTAAAGAATTGAGTAATTTTCATGTGAGAAACGAAGATTGCATGTGTGAAAAGCATTGAAGAAAATGCAAGCTGTTTAATAATTGTATAGATGCAGCAGTGCAAGTAGAATAAGTGATCATAGAATTTGGCTATATGTAGTGAATGGATTGCAGGCAAAGCCGCCATTATATAGAAGCTGGATATCGATGTCACAATTTTAGCAAGTTCAGACCATGAAGAGGAGGGCTGAAGACTGTGTCGCAACAAAGAATTAGCTGGGAGCATGAACAAAGCAAGAAGGGCTGCCTGGCCTGGTGTCAAGATTGAAGGCAGCCAAGAACTGGTTATCTACCCTTAAAGATCAGTGAACGTGAGAAGCTGAATTATCCCTCATTAAGATGCAAGAAAGAACTCCATGAGTGCCAAGTTTATTAATTCAAGACAATTAAATGCTGCAAAAAAAGAGCCGAATTGCGGTCTCCTGTCACGTGAACCAAGGATGGGAATAGAGTGGACACACAGTCCATAACTTTGATAAGCATGTGCCTGTACTCCCTTATATTCCCAGAGATGAGAATACATTGCAAGTCAAGTTCAAAGACAGTCTCCATGGCAGAAGGCATGGGTGACGAGAGATGGTGGGCTGATTGGGTTAGGAGGTACAGACAAGTCCACCTCGTGGCACCTGCGTCTGAGCTCACATACTGCTAAGTGAATCGAATGTTTCAGAAGGGCACGAGTGTGGCAACCAATTGTAGAGGGCCGTATAACAAAGGGCCTTATAGTTTGAGAGCCAATAGAGTACCATGTTTCTAATAACTGATGAAGATGACTTGCACTAGGGGTGGGCATGTTGTGTCCACCTGACTGTACAGACCACCCACATCCCGACCCCTTATAGAAAGTATACTTAGATATTCCCATTGAGCCAACCACAATCCCCCCTAGGTTTTTCTTATTTGCCACATAGTATGATGCCACTTATGACAGGTTTTTGTTATAAAATGTTTTTTTTATGAAATGCTTCGAGTTGAGTTCAAGAGAACGCTGTAAACCGTCTGTTGATGTCCGTTTAGCTCCCTGTTTTAGTTAATTGATATTAAAACAGTTAAAAGACTTTGCCATCTTCCTGAATTGGTCTGATTATTGGAGTACAGAGTTATTCTGTTTCCCTTGAACCTGCTTGACCCACTACCCAAATTAAGGACCACATGGTCATTTTTTTTTTAATTTGAATTCAGGACTTGATCAATTGGCCCTACATTTAAAAGAAAACATCACAGCAGATATTAAATCGAACATGTCAGCCACTTCAACTTAATAATAGTATGAAATAATGGCTGTGTGCAATTTAGAACCTCTGGAGCAATATAACACATAAAAGCAATTTAGCACAGCATTCTTGCTTTTGCACTGCAAGGTATACTTCATGGAATTCGGCCCAGAGTACGTACCAAACGCGTCTCCTCATTCCTGTCGATACACAGTTAAGTGTGAGCCACACAGCAGGGACCCCACAGTACATGGTCGCCGGACAATGGAAACAGATTTTCAATGTCATACACTCATTATCAGACTCAAATCTAGTAGAGAGGTAGGCTCTTGCAGTATTTAGGAACTCCGGTGGCAGAGAAGGATGTGACCTTTGTCTCCCAATGATTCATTCTTTATTTACAGCCGCTGGAATTGTCTACATTTTCTATGTTGCAATTAAAAGCAGGTGTCAAGAGTGTTAGTGTTCTTAATGCATACAATGCCTACATCTGCAGATACGAGAACTCTGGACCACGCTTGTTACAAAGGAAATATATTCATTCAAATTTGAGGTACTAGTCAACTCTGTGTCAAAGCAGATGGGCGTGCAGGATAGGGCCACATGACCAAAACAGTGACTCTCCTTAACCCTTCATCAGGGTGTGTGTCTAAATATCATCGAGACTCCAGGCGCTGTAAAACACATTCTTCTGATTACCCATATAAATAATGCTTATTGTAACCATCACTCCCAGAAAATGGCACTAACAAGATTCAACTCTCTGACCTTCAGGTGACTCATGGAGTTCTGCAGTTCATTGACCTATCTAACTGTGGACCCAGAATCCTAATCTGTGTGGTTCTGTTTGTTCTAGTCTTGCAGAGTTTTATCCGAGTGTGACCTGTGGTCTTGGTTCTTTTAATTGTTTGGAATTCCTTGCATTGAACTAGGTGGATTTGTTTAAGTGTTAATGAGTCGGTCGATTAAAGCTCCTGGTGCCCCTGAGCCTAGAGTTTCAGATACAGAACAGAGAATTAGATTCGGAAGTCAGAAGCGGCCTCATTCTGTAGAGCACATTGAGGGAGGTGCGGCTTTACTCCGGAACTATGGAATTAGGTGCTCCTGAGGTTCTTTCCTCTAACCCGCCTGCTCTGAGACCTGAGAGCAGAGCCGCTGCGGGAGGTGAAGATTCTGCAAAGGCTCAGCATTCCAGCGGCATGAAATCGCTGTGACGGTGCAGTGTGGGTTGGCTGTCAGTCTAAGAGAAGAACAGGGTAAGGACACTACTTGTGTGGTGTAGCGCTGTAGAGTTGAGACACCCAGAGCATGTACAGCTTAGAGCTTGGGTATTGAGTCCCGAGCCAGGAGCCTAATTAAGTGCAGTACAGCATAGGGAGTGTGTAGAACACAGCCCTCGCTGACGGCACACCGCTTGAAACATTACGAGTTTGGAGCTCAATAAGGCATTGCTTGGTGTTTGGGCAATGAATCTCGAGCTCGGAGCCTCATCAAGAGCCATACAGCGTTGGGAGTGTGTTAAATACAGCCCTCGCCGACGGCAGATTATTTAATATACAACAACCTTGGAGTTGAACAAGGTTTTTACCTACAGTTTGGGCATCGAGCGCTGAGTCCATACCTTAAAAAGTGCTATACTGTATTGGGAATTAGCTAAACACAGTACTCACTGGCTATATATTATTAGATATAACACAACCCTGGCGTTAAACAAGTGCCATACGGCATTGGTATTGTGAGTTTCATAGACCTCGCTGATGGCACATTACTCAGTGCACTACGGGATTGTGGAAATATTAAATAATTGCTAGACAACATTGGGATTGTGTCAATCATAGCCCTCCCTGACAGCATATTACTCAGCACACTAGGGGAGTGCGGAAACTTTAAATAATTACCACAACCGGCAGTTCCTGAGTCTTTGGACGCTGATTAATAGCGGCCATATGATTTTATTTTTGGATAGAGGCATGTGTGTCTAAGGATATCAGAACAATAAGAAGGAGAAGTGCACAGCCCTCCCCAAATACACTTCCACAATATTGTTAAACAAGGAAGGAAAGTTGAGTACATGGTGCAGCGAAGACACAGTATTCATATTATTTATTTCGGCTTGGTGAATGTGGAACATTGTTCACTGAAATTCAGTTGGAGTTATTGTGGAAAGCGTGAGTACTCTTTTCCCCGAGGAGTTCAGGAGAACAGTCACCTAGAAAAGGGGAGATTTTGGTTAGCTTCCTCCAAATCAGTTTGGACAAAAACTAAGTGAGCTTGTAACAAGTGAACAAAAAGTGCACGATCTGGTGTACTAATGAGGCCACTGATCGAACAGTTTTCAGAAAGTCAAAAATGGGCACAAAGAACAGTGCAGTGAGCAAAACTAAATCACAATTGAATCGAAGAGAAACCCTATGCAGTACAGTTGTAAATGGTAAATGAGGGATGAGAGATAATCTAACGAATATGGTGAATAAACTAAAGAAAAACCACAGGGATGGCAATAACCTCAGTATAAATAGTAAAATCCATCAAACTACGATTGCAGAATTTCTTGTGGCGGAACAAAATAAGAACAAAAGAACAAGTAACCTCATGAAATACATCACTTGAGTCCAAACAAGACGGATCCATAGATAACAACAACTCGCTCCTTAAGATGGTAGTGGGTTTAAGGAGAGCATCCCTGGGAGGGGCACAGGGTTCACACATTTTAGACCATACAGACCATGAAGATAATGTAATTGATATAAATCTTTTGAATTTTCCTGATTTGGAGGCTTTGATCTCTGAGGAAAATGAGGAATCAACTCAGAATTCGAGTAAGGAGTACAAATCTGAATATGGCATCAACAACAACATTCTTAAAAGTATAAATATTGAACAGATGATGTCACTTCTTTGGGGGATATTCAGACAAAGATGGAGGCATTATCCAGCTTAACCTCTATGTTATTAAAGGAACAGGTGGATTTAAAAACAGCTTTGGTATTAGTGGTAAAAAAATTTGACACAATAACATGCTCCTTGAAACAACAAAAGGAGATAAAGCCTCCCTAAATCCAGCCCCTTGTCCTTTTATACATCGTAAAGAGGGGACAGGATGAGAACCACGTTGGGATTACGAGGAAATATTTTTTTCACCAGTAAAAGAAATTGATGTGGATGGTGTCCACACAGTGCAGAAAGCTGTGGAGAAAATACCTGAAAACCCAACATCAGTTGAAAAAAACAACAAAGGTTATGGAAAAGACTATGGGGAGGACATACGTAGAAAAAATGAAAATTAATACTGGTCTAACTAAGATAAAAAACTTTTTTCTCAGACGGTACATCGAGAACAGCCCTCTTAAAAGGTAATAAGATACTAAAACCTTCTACGTTAACGACTGTGGAGCCACAAAGAGAAGAGTCGATCACAGATGTTCAACAAAAAAAAAGAAAGGAAGAAGATGGATATGAAATACTTGATGCAAAGATAGGGGAAATGTAAAGAATGATACAACCAGAAACCAGAAAAATTCCATATGATTGAAAAGGACTTAGGTTTGTGGGCATTGTTTGACGAAATAGAGCCAACATTGGAAAAATGTTAGCAATTTTTGGTGAAATTCCTGAACTGAGTTTGGTTGCCTAACAAGACATGAAAAGGATAGAACTCCCTAGATGGGGGAGTCAGATAAATTGGGACTTGATAGAATTCTCATCGGCTGTCATTATTGCCCTACTAAAAACTCACGCACATGTATTGACTGAGATAGGAATATCATTGATATTATGCCATAAAAAGAAAAAGCTAACAATAAAGAGACATAGGTTACCTAAATTCATCTAGAGGGTATCTGAACAAGGAATTAACATCAGAGAGCGAATCTTTAAGGGAGTTACAGAGAGAAAGAGAAAGGATGTATGAAAATACTTACGGAGTGGTCAGCTGGCAACCCGTACGTGTGAGCAATGGACCAAGCTGATATGTACAGGAGTTAGAGGAAATAGTTTGAGTGTCATGAAACACCTGAGGATACAATGTGTTCCTTGCTCAGACAGACGGTTTACAGATGATAAGATCAGTTGACGTGATTTTGTTACAAGAGACCTGGTGTACAGGGCCGTTTTACCTGGATGGCTTTCACATATCGTGCTGTGGGTACAAGGGTTGAGCACTCATTGGAACTCGTTAAGATGGAAATTCCAACACTGTTCATCTTGCCAACGATATTAAGGTTGGCAGGAGGCGAAAAAAAATACATCTTGCTGATAAATATACATGTCCCCCCGGCGGAAGTGGTACAAAGCAAATCATTACCACTGTATAGGATGTTGTGCTTGGTTGGTCGATCCAAAATAGAAACTGTTCCATAATAATAGCAGGGGATTTAAATGATAAGGACTTATATGAGCAACATAGAGATACTCGTAAACAAAGAAAGGACTGGGCTAATTTTTTGGTAAAACATGATTTGACATTATTGAAATGTAAAGTCAAGGACAGTAATAGTGCCAAGTACACCTGGTCAAATGGAAAAGCACGTTCACATATAGATTATATAATAACGGATAAAGAGACATTAAAGAAATACGAAGAGGTAGAGATACACCTGAATACATTGAGTGACCATGCAAGTTTATGCTGAAAAACTGTTAATCTTGTAAAAGGGATTAAAACTGGTGAGACATCCATAGTAGAAGTCAGATTTGATAGCAGGGGTTTGAGATTAAATTGGTTTGACAAACTGATCAAACAAATGTTATCATGACTTGGAAGATTTCCAGGGTGACATAACACGAATATTACAGTCCTGTGCGAAATCTCATGGAATAAAAACAAGTAGAGAAAGGTATTATGACAAAAAGAATAGAAGTCAACCCTATGATGCAAAAATCTCTGACAGAAAGCGGGTATATAGAACAGAGAGGAATGCAGTTAAAAAATACATCATTTTAGATTTTAATGAAAAACATTTGCAGTTAAGAAAATTAGCTACAGGCTGCAGGAATTGGCATAAACAACATAGGCTGGGTCAACATAATTTGTATTGGTTATTATTGTTTAGCTGTTTACAGGCCCATGATAGCAAATCCTTTTGGTCTAAATTCAATATATATATATATGAAAGATATATCACCAATGGATCTGAATCCCATTTCTGAGGAAAAATGGTTAGAGTACATAACAGAGTTGCACTTTGTACCTGAGGAGGCAAACAATCAAACTGTGGTGGATACATCCCTATATAGTATATAGGGATGGACTCACAAATAATGGTAGTTGAGCCATATCAGTGGGTGACTCACTTTGAACAACTTTATGCACTACCTATAAACGTCATGACTATGGCAGACCCCCAAGGCAAGTTGTGTTTCTGGTTGCACTTCGTTCAGAATGAAATAAGGCAATTAATCATGACCTCAAATAATTTGCGGGCTGTGGGCCCTGATGGGATCTCAAATTTTATAATGAAAAAACATCTTGAAATTTGGAGTTCCATCCTTTTCAAAATATTCTCGGCAATAAATAATCATCAGAAATTGCCTAAGTCTTGGACGGAAACAATCACAGTTCCCATTTACAAAAAGGGCGATCGTCAACTACCGATGAGTTACTGCCCAATCTCGTTAATGGATGCCCCCGCCAAAATATTCTGTAGAATTATATTCAAGGAGCTCAATAAGTGGGTGGATGAAAGTCGGCTCAGGGACCCTTTACAGTCTGGATTTGTGAAGGGCATTGGCACGATTCCGAACCTCTTGGCCCTAACTATGATTCAGTCTGAACAAGTTGATGGTGGATTCCCGTTATACTTAGGTTTCATTGACTTTAAATCTGCCTTTGATTCCATAGATAGATCCATGCTCCTAGCGAAATTTAGGCAACATCAGTGCCCCCGGTCCCTAGTAAATATGGTGATGTTATTACATTCAAACACATCCATCCGAGTGAAATTG